>NW_026575156.1:0-600000 GCF_905146905.1 Nyctereutes procyonoides
GGGTAGGGGCAGAGGCAGAGGGAGATGGAGAGAAATCCTCAAGCAGATTCCTCGCTGAGCACAGAGTCCTACAGGGGCTGTATCCCAGATCCTGATTTCATGACCTGGGGGAAATACAGAGTTGGCTGCTTAACTGATTGAAACCCCCAGGTACCCCTCAGTTAGGTCTTTATGCCATTTTCCACATGTTTAATTTGACTGAACACTTGTCTTTATTTGGCTTAAGGAGTGAAGAGGTAAGGCATTTTTGGTAGAGAAAGTACAAGTCTGGTATTTTCCTTCACTGAATTGAAAGTAACTGGATTAGTTTATTCTCAGGCGTGAAATATTTTGTATGAAAGATGCATCTTAGCTGGAAATTGTACATTACATTTAATTATTTATACTTTGGAAGGACAAGAGTTTCATATTCTATATATATATTCTAAATATATCATATTCTATATGTGTATAAATATATACACACAGTTTTGTTTATTCATTTTTACAGATAACTTCTTACTGTTTTTCAAGCTTTTATTTTAATTCCAGTTAGTTAACATTTATCATATACAGTTCTATTAAAATTTCTTTTCTCATTCACTGTAAATGTTGAGCTAAGAGACATATATATAGAAATCGGGAGAACCATAAAAAAACATTTGTGCCTCGCCTAGTAAGAAAACCAAAGCTGTTATTTGATTAGTTTGATACTGATCTTGATCACTGCTGTTAGATTGATTTTATTTATTAGGGTAAATGAGAATTCTTCCTTTAGGAAAACAACAACCACCTAATAATGGCTATTTTCATTTCAAAGTACTTATTCCCAGGAAATATCTGTTTTATTTTTTTTAAAGCAGATAAATTCTAACATTGTACAGAGAGCCTGTGTGCAATAAATCAAAATGTTTCTTATCTCTTATTTTCTTAATGGTATTGATAACCTCTAGGGTTGCTGAGTAAACAAGTCTTTCCTTTGCTAACTTTGTGACTCATCAGTGCCCAAAGGGCAAAATTAGCTGCATATTGCCACAAAGGGTAAACAGCACTTTATTAAAAGAATTAACTGCTAAATGTTCTCTGAGTCAAAGCACTTTCCACGAAGCAGAATGACATAAAGTGCTCCCAGAGGAGAGCAAACTTGCAGAGTGACCATGCACACACACACACACACACACACACACACACACACACACACAATTTAATTCACAACCTAGGGGTTGGTATTAAGTAATGTTTTTAAAAGGAAGAAAGGATACCTTGATTCAGTTTAGTTTTCTGACTGCTCTAATTTGAGCATGTACTTGTGAGTATAGCATGAGTTGAATTGAGATCAGTAACCAAAAGGAAAATAGATATTTTAAAGGAGTTTTAGATGTATTTTGCACAGATGGTGTGGTGGTTACTGAGAATCTGTTATTTCTGTTACCTGATTTTGTCAATTGCAGTTTAAAATTAAAATAATTTGTAAAGCTAATTAGGAGTCTGCCACTTTATTCTGAGTGTCATTTTATAAATGATTATTTAAAGTAAACCTAAATGTTTGCTTGTTGGTTTCTTTACTGCTTCTGAATTTATTTTTCTAACCTTCTCAGTCTCCTGGAGAGCCAAGACCTATAATTTATCTTGCAGACATTTTCATGAAATTCCTTTGCATTGCATCTTTCAAAAACTCACTTCTGATTTAAAAGTAGTTCAACTACAACTGGGTGTATCTCTACAGAGATAAATGTATTATTTGTAAATCATTATAAAATATATATCAGGGTTTGGCTACTCCATTGGTTTTCTAGATAGCTATAAAGGAGAAGAAAGAAAGAATTCCTCAGCTCAAATAGTTTACAGTTTCCAATATAGTGATTTTACCATCTAGAGAAATAAAAGAGTACTTATTAAATATTAAAGAAAATGCTGGGGTTTTGATAATCCACTAAGCCTGTGTATAAAAATCTATATTCAGCAGTTTTTCCCAATCTAGTGAAAATCTAGATTTTTCCCAATTTCCCAGCATTTTTTCCCAATCTAAAGTAATCCAGCATGTTGTAAATAGGTGGATATGAAGAGTTCCATTATCAAAGCTATCCTAGTAAACTCTGCAATATACTCTGTACTTTGTATGGATTTCATTGGGTAGAGCCTGCTATAACGAGAGGCAAGTAAGTACCTGGGACACCTCTTCTTAAGAAATGCTAAAATGTTTGAGAAATCTGAATTAATGCTTTAATGCAGAGCTCTACACTCAGTCCACTACAAAACTGGAAAGGGAAATTGGATCCTTACACTCCAAAATAGACAAATCACTTAAAGTGGCAAAAAACAAACAAACAAAAACCACTTGTATGCATGTTTTTATCCTCACAGAATATTGAATAAATATATATATATTTATATATTATATATTTTAAAAATAGCCTTTGAGAAAGACAAAAAACAAAACAAAACAAACAAATAACAAAAATCTTTCCTAAGATTCCACATGTCTCCTTCCAGTCCTAATATTGAGTCAATGAAAAGAAGTTTTCAGAGGTAATAAGCCCTGAAAACAGGAGTAGAAGCTTCTATACTGTAGATAGGAATGAAGACATTGATGGCTGTGGGGCTGTCTGCCATGGAGACCAAGATGTTATGGATATACAGTGAGATAAAGAATGATAAGTATAGGGATGCCTGGCTGGCTCAGTGGTTGACCATCTGCCTTCGGCTTAGGTCATGATCCTAGGGTCTTGGGATTGAGTCCACATCGGGCTCCCTTGCAGGGAGCTGCTTCTCCCTCTATGTCTCTGCCTCTCTGTCTGTGTCTCTCATGAATACATAAATAAAATCTTTAAAAAAAGAAGAATGATAAGTATAGACATATAAATAGATAAGAAAGAAGAAAAAAAGGAATGAAAGAAAGGGAGAATGAGAGAGACAGAGATTTATCAACTTTTTCTTGTTATTTTCCTCTGATAGGATTAGTTTTTGCCAAAAAGAGCTGGCAAGGCCTTGAGATTTCTTCTGCTCATGAAATAATCCTCATCTGACATTTTCACTGTTTTTCTAAACATGATATTATCCTTTGAGTTGACCTTCTTTCCCCTATTTGGTCATGAAGAACTAAGGATACTTTTACTAATGTCAGTACTCTTGCCCAAACCGGGTACCAAGTATGTTTGTTGCCAGGCTCTCTGACTCAGTTGTTTGTGATCTGAGGTAGGAGATAAGCCTTTCTGCGGGGTGGGACTCATTGCTTTCTCCAATGACCTAACTAACGTACCTTATGGCTTCCATTTGAAAAAGGTTAAATGTCGGACTCTTAGACTGACATTCAATACCCTCCTGATGTCTCAACATCTTGGAGGACACTCACTGACAGCCAGAAAATATCATTACTATGCTGTATTAATTCTTTTTGTATCAGAAATGGCATCCGTTTTCTCCTCTCCTTAGGTCGTCTTGTCTTGCAACAGCATACACATGTGCTCTCTCCCATGATTGACAGTGTAAATGGAAGGTAGTAAGTAAGTGGACTTCTTCCACATGTTCATAGCAAATTAAAACACTCTATTGGCAACTGTATACCTTCAGCCTCAGCCCCTCCATGTGTCTCTGCAAGCTTTTACCCAAGAGAGAGAAAAATGTTAACATAAGATAAACTATCCAGAGTTTTTATTTGCTACTAATATGAAAGTTTGTGCTGTGCCACTTTTCTCACAAAATCCTCAGGAAAATGTGGAAAATTTTAAATGTTCCCTTTTCTCCTAACTATGGGACACTATAATAGCACATATTAGGAAGTATTAGCCAAAAAAAATCACTGTTTTGTGATTCTGTATTCTTTTTATCAATAGAAAATTTTTGAGTTATACTCACTCAAATTGTAAAATTCTTGAGTTTTTGTATTCATTTTTCAGGTTACTTGATTGAAAGATTTCATTTATCTAAAAAAATAAAAGTTTTAGAAAAGCATATTATATTTAAGACAAACTTTTAACTACTTTAAACAAATTGATTTTTCTGTTCTGCTTAGAATTGGATTACAATTTTATTCTCTGTGGTGATGGGACTCATGCACTTAAGCATTCTGGGTGTATTACATTTATTTATTAATTTCCTCAAAGTAAGAAAATGGGTTCCGTGTATCTTTTGGCAAATAGTTAGTGAAATATGTTTTGAAATTTTAAATCAGCCGAAAAAAGACAGTCTCCTACCATTTGCTGAAGGTCAAAAGCAAGAATTTTGAAATCCACTGAGAGTTTGTCTTGCAAATTAGGATTATATGTAGCTCCGGATGTTATTTTCAATGTCCCTCTGGCTTTGTGACTTTCTCCAAACACTGCATCTAATGAATTAATAAGAAATAAGACACTGAAAAATATGATTTATGAATAAGAGAGAATATGCACATTCCTATTGATACTCAGAAGTAAATTTCTTGCTTCATGCGTTGTTGATGTGGTAGTTCTTGCCTTTTCTTTGCAGATTTCATGTTCCATAATTAGGTGCTTTTTTTTTTGGCTATGTGGTTATTTTATAAGATTAAAAATAAACTCTCTATGCTACCAATCTTTTTCTTTTCTTTGAAATCTAACCCACAATCCTAGCTTCCAAGTGGTTTGTCTTCCTTCCTTCCTTCCTCCCTTCCTCCCTTTCTTTCTTTCTTTCTTTCTTTTCTTTCTTTCTTTCTTTCTTTCTTTCTTTCTTTCTTCTTTCTTTCTTTCTTTCTTTCTCTTTCTTCTTTTCTTTCAACTAAGATTCCTGTTGGAAGATAAGGGATAAACTTCTGCCAGTTTGGGAACTGATTCAGGGAATCATGGTGAGAAATGGACCATTAAAAGTTTTAAAAGTTTTGTAGTTGGTTTCAGATACTTCTTGAACACCTGGCATCCAGGGAAACCGTTGGTTTTCTACATGTGGATTGCTGTGAAGGTTTCAGTGTGTGTGTACTTTGAAACAGATTTGAAACTACTTCTTTTATTCTAACAATTATAAAGTTGATATGTAAGACCTTTGCCATCAGTTAGTGACTATTGTTTTGGAGAAGTTATTGAGAATGCTGCAGAAAATATCTTAATGCAAAAAAATGTTAAAGGAAAAGGTAAATTGAATATAAACATGGGTAATAAAATGTGTGTCATCGAGTCTTGAATAATCCCTTTATCAGAGTATCTTTCCTGATATATATTTAAATTTAAAATGAGACTCTTCAACTGAGAGACAATAATGAAATCATTGCAAATGTATTAATGATGATACATAATTCCCACATTGTGATATGAGAAGATGTTATTTCTCCTTTTCCCAGGTGGAGAAATTGGGGCTATGATTCACTATGAAAATTTCCCAAGGTGATAAAGTTCATAAGTGACAGATTTGGACAAAGGGTTAACACAATGTAGAATCCAGGCTCTGTCATATGTTGACACCAAACTTCCCAGTCCTGAAGGAATATTAGAAATAATATTTTAAGCAATAAACTGACATTCAATCTAAAGAGTTATCATTGTATAATTGATGAAATATATTATCATTTATGCCATTTTGTTTTTAAATACTCAAAACTGCATTTAGATTTACATATTTAACTGTGGAAAACAAGGAAAGACAGAGGAACTCTGAATTAGAGAAGACTGGGGAACAGGATGACTAAATCCTGTGCAGGAATCTGCTTTGGATCCTGAACAGGTAAAGGACATTAGTGGGAAAACCAACAACGTGTGAACAAAATGTCTGGTTCAGTTAATAACATTGTACTCATGTTAATTTCTTGGTTGTGCCAATGGTACTATGGATATAAAAGATCCTGACATTAGGGGAAGCTGGGTAAGGTTATATAAGAACTCTACAAGTTTTGCAATCTTTTGTAAGTCTAAAATGATTTTCAATAAAAAGTAAAACAATCTATGAAAGGTAGCATATCTTATGTCCTCTGGTATTCTATTATAACTTTAACTCCACTCTCCTTTTATATTTAGTTGTTCACTCTCAAATCATATTAACATTTATAAATATTTTTATTTACTTGTAAAACAGCTTTTGTAATTTTAGTACCTTTTTCCTTAAACATCAAAGATTCCAATGGACTCTCTAATGATTATTCATCCTTCAAGTTACTTACAGCATTTAATTGAGACCAAAACAGACGCTTTTCTAATAGTCTAAGTGAACTTTTCTATAAAATATCCTAAATCTTCTTGCTCTTAAAAATATATTCCTTGTATACAGCTATAGTATTTAAATGGGATTGTATTGGAATTATTTTATAAAACTATACAGTACTGATATAAATTTAAACAAGTTACTTAAATTTGTCTCTGATTCCTCACTTGTAAAATGCAGGTAACTATGGAGTGGCGGGATGGCATAGCGGTTAAGTGCCAGACTTTTGGTTTCTTCTCAGGTTGTGATCTCATGGTAGTGAGATTGAGCCCTCAGTGGAACTCTTAGTTGGGCTCTGTGTTCAGCATGGAGTCTGCTTGAGATTCTTTCTCTCTCTCTCCTGCTCCTCATGCTCTCTTTCCCTCTCTCTTTCTCTCTGAAATAAATAAATTTTGAAAATAAATAAACAAAATGAGGGTAACTATAACAACTAACAACTCATTGTAACAAAAGAATACATTTGAAGATCTTTGAAAAGCTACTGGTATAGATAATTTAGCTCTAAATAATTGTTATTTTTCCTTATTTCCCTATTTGCTACAAATTGCTATTCAGGCATTTTGAGATCTTTCTAAGTCTATAGTTACATCCAAATTCTCTTATATTGTTGCAATTCAAATTGTTGGACATATAGACAATATTATTCTCTATAAATAAACAATATATTTCCCTTAACCTTCCCTATTTATTGACCTGACTAGTTAACAATGTTTTAATATGTTTATAATTTAAATTGTATCAGAATGGTCGCTTGGGTGGCTCAGTCAGTTAAGCTTCTGCCTTTGGCTTAAGTCATGATCCCAGGGTCCTGGGATTGAGCCCCACATCTGGTTTCCTGCTTGGCAGAGAGTCTGCTTCTCCCTTTGCCTCTGCCCCTCCCCCAGCTCATGCACACTGTCTCTCTCTCTCTCTCAAATAAATAAATAAATAAATAAATAAATAAATAAATAAATAATTTTTTTTTAAATTGTATCAGAAGGAATCCATGGGCTATGACATCTACTTTATGTTCAAACTAAAAAACAACATTTTTTTATTTTAAAAATTTAGTCTCATGCTTGAAATCTGCCTTAAATTCCAAGTTACATATGAGCTCATTTTCTAATATTCTATGAAGTGAACTGCAGAAAGCATCTGAACACAGCATAGATATCTTGTCATGAAAGCATAGCAACAAATAGAACGTAGTGGTGGGATAACTGAGAATAGAGTGAGCACATTCAACTGGGAGATGCTTCAGTAGCCAAAGCCATGGGACTTACCTCTTTCTGATCTCTCAATTGCCAGCCAGGACACTGCAAATAATCCAGCACAGAGAACCACCATTAAGGCAAAGAGAACTATGAACAAAACTTCATAGGTACTCAGAGAATGGTGCCTTGAAGATATACTTCTTTTTGACACCATTATTGGCTTTTGAAAGCCTGCTAATCTAAGAACTATAAAAGAATGTAGACCCCTCAACCAACTGAAGAGCAAACCTCTCAAGTTGTCCAGGATATGTAAAGCAACCACATAAGTCTACCCTAGTGTTACCAGTCAGTGTAAATGAGTTATGTATGTCCCTTTAGCAACATTATATCTCTATACGTTAAGTAGCTTAAAAAGGGTGGTTAATCTTTAAGAAGATATTAATGAGTAAAGATATGCCTGGAGTTATAAATGTTAATCACCTGAACAAGCCATTTGTTGAGGTGAATGAAATTAAATGCATGTGGTAAACAAAAATGACACTCTATCATTTCCAGAACTATTAAGAAAAATGTGAAATTCATGGCAAACAAATTAGTCATTAGACACATGTGCTTGATATTTATAGAGAGTTTCCAACAGATAACCTTCTACCCTCTGACTCAGGTCATTATTAAAGCAATTCTCCTAATCTGTGTAGGTGTAGACATTTTAAAAATAACTTATATACAGATATATATTAAGCCCAACATCTATAGTAATAGGTACATCTCTCTCTTCCCCTCCCTCCATCCCTCTTTCTCTCCCCGTGTGTTTACATGTATATATATATCATATGTATATGTTTCACATATTTCCTATTGAAATAATCACAAATTTTATAATCTTCATTAAATCATGGTTACCAATGAATGAGAGTAGTTGCTGAGAGAGGGGGAAAATTTCTATTTTAAGGAAGTATTCTGGGTGGGGAAGACATTGCTCACTTGTCTTGAACTTTATCTTTTTAAACAAGCTAATTGTAACAAGAGAATAGGTTAGAGAACAGGTCAACTGTAGACCTGTACTTTTTAAGAAAATCAAGACTAGGGATCCCTGGGTGGCGCAGCAGTTTAGCGCCTGCCTTTGGCCCAGGGCGCGATCCTGGAGACCCAGGATCGAATCCCACATCAGGCTCCCGGTGCATGGAGCCTGCTTCTCCCTCTGCCTGTGTCTCTGCCTCTCTCTCTCTCTGTGTGACTATCATAAATAAATAAAAATTTAAAAAAATGGAGTAAAAAAAAAAGAAAATCAAGACTATTTTCTGATCATTAAAGAGCAGTTCATCATTGGAACTTCCGTATTTTGAATAAGCAGTTAATCTAGAATTAAAAATTAATGAATAAAGCCAAACCTAGTCTGAAGTAAACCTGTTTGCCTCTTGTTCTGGTGAGTGAAACTGGCCAGAGAGAAGGAAGTCCTAGATCAGAGGCCTCTAGTGCACTGAAATTGTGGCATATTATAATTGGCTGCAATAAGCATTAACTACTTCCACTTTCTTCTTCTTTATTCTTGAAAGAAGAGAATTTAATGTTGTACTCTGAAATCCTTGCTGATAAAAAGTAGAATATAAATAACTAAGTGCATGTCATGGAATACATTTACATTTTTTACTTAACTGAATTAATACTAATTACATTGTTAAACCCTTTAAAATATGCAGGAAGTGAGAAATACTGTTGATGGAGTTAGAAGAGGTTCATTTTACTTATATTCTAGGAGTTGATTCTAGTTATAGGCCAGACCCTTCACTAAAGTTGGAGCCTGGGGGTTGTGAATCTGGGGAGCCAAGAAGTTGGAAGGGAAATTGCTGCTTTCTGTATTACAATTGATGCAGATGCAATTACTTTTCAGAACTCAAGTAGAACTTTGTTATATTTCTTTGGACTTTGTCTTATAAGGGAAGGAGAAGTGCATACAATGATGAGTTCACATGCTGTGCTCCAAGCACAGGGTAAAAATATATTAAATATAAGATTGAAAACCAAAAATTATATACTTAGGTTCAGAAATGAAATCAACATTTATCTTATACATTCTCCTCAAATTATATTCTTTCAGTAATTATACTTAATATATTCATATAAATGAGTGAGAGAATAACTTTCTTTAAAAGAGGTAAAAAAATAAAAATAAAAGAGGTAACAGTTTCTAAAGGATAGACTAAAATAAGACAAACAAGTCCATGTGAAAAAGAGCAAATCCAATGTCTTAAAATGCTAAATAAATAAATAAATAAATAAGAAAAGAAAAGAAAAAAAAACTAAAATAAAATGGAATTTAGCCAACAGCTAATGAAACTCATTACAGAGTTATGATAATAAACAGTGTGTGATGTGGATCCAGAGTAGAAAAATCTCAGTGGAGTAGAATAAAGAGCCCACAAACAACTTGACTCACACATGGAAACTTCATGGATCAAAAAGATAATGTTACTAATAATAATAGGTGAGGAAGAGATGACTGTCCAGTAAGTGATGCTGTGTTGGCTGGTTATCCCTCTCTGGATAAATAAAATCAGATCCTTATCTTATGCCATAAAGAAAAATAAACTCCAGGTGAATTAAATATACATAAAAAGTAGAAAAAAAAATGAAGAAAATGTAGAAAGATGCCTTTCTGATGATAGAGTGCTGAGGAATTAAAAAACAAACCAGGAAGGAGAATACTGATAAACTGTGCCAAAAACAACACTGACATTTTTTAAAAATTATTTATGTATTTGAGAGAGAGTAAGAGCAGGGGGATGGACAGAACGACAAGCTGGATTCCGGGCTGAACATGGAACCCCATGCAGGTGCTTGATCTTAAGACCTTGAGATCACGACCTGAGAAGAGTCTCATGCTTGACTGTGCCATCCAGGCATTCCAACAAAGATGTGATTTTATTCTCTGACTGTCCAAGGGAGCAGTAATAATTTGGAGGGTCTCTGAAGATTAAGGCCATGAGCATTTATAGAAAATTCCTTTCACTCTTCAGCGCAATGTGAGAAACTCCTGGCAGCTTTCACCTTTAAAAAATTTCCCGTGACTGGGTTGTTACCAAACAGATTTCTTCAATAAGGTTAAACTAATATATATATATATATATATATATATATATATATATATATATATCAAGAAAATCTATATTTTCAGCAAGAATACTTTTGGATTTTCTACAGATGATTTTTCTCTCTGAAAATATGCCTGTTTGCCCAGTGTTATAATCAATTAACACTTAGCTTACTCCTGTGATTCATGGTTCAAAGGTGACAGAGCGTTCAGAAACTCACATTTGCTTGTCTCTAAGACTGGTATATTTCTTTTCTTTGACTTCCCATATAATTTTAACATATTATTCTAATATCTAGTTGGTAAGCCCCTTCATATTTTATGCTTTGCAAGAGGACAGTGATCTTTCTTTGTACAAAGTCTGAGGACTATTTGATAAACATCTTGGGTTAAAAAAAAAAGGATGGGGGGAATAAGCCTTTAAATATTATTAAATATCTTTTCTTTAAAAAATTATTTATTTATTCATGAGAGACACAGAGAGAGAGAAGGGCAGAGACAGGCAGAGGGAGAAGCAGACTCCATGCGGGAGCCCAATATGGGACTCGATCCCGGGTCTCTGGGATCATACCCTGGGCTGAAGGCGGTGCTAAACCGCTGAGCCACCTGGGCTGCCCTCAAATATCTTTTCAATGAGGATCCTCAGGTACTGTAATCCCAGAGATTTGCTCACTGGATATTGTTTTCTACTGTTTTGACACTTGAAGAAAAAAATTTGTCTCAGTATAAAAACTTGGTGTCCTCTTGTCTTCTCCTCAGAAGCTTGCAGCTATTATTCCTCTGCAATTCTCTAGTCTGAGTATTAAACTTGACTATTACATTCATCTTTTGCTGGCATGTATAACATCATCAATCAGCTGTTTGCTTATTTTTGTTTTCAAATTCTTTATAGTAGGGTTGGATGATGGATTCTATATTTTCTGAATTCATTTGTATGTGAGAGACCTTCCTCTTTATACTTGAAAGAGAAAATAGGGGGGTGCTTGGGTGGCTCAGTGGTTGAGCATCTGCCTTTGACTCATGTTGTGATCCCAGAGTCCTGGAATCAAGTCTGTATCAGGCTCCCTGCGTGGAGCCTGCTTTTCCCTCTGCCTATGTCTCTGCCTCTCTGTGTCTCTCATGAACAAATAAATAAAAACCTTTAAAACAATAAAAGAGAAAGTATCCTTTCCTAGGGATTATATGCTTGGGCAAATGACATTTATTTTTGTCTTGGAATTCTGAAGATATTTTTCTAATACTGTTTTCTGAACACAGAACATAATTGTGGAAATGTCTAAAGCTAACTCCCTATCTTAATTCTGTATGTGATGTGTTGTATATCTGGCTGAATGCTTAGAGAATTATTTTTTCATACTTGATGTTCAATAGAGAATAAGTTGGCATTGATTATTCTGAATGGAGTTTTTGTGAAATGTAGTATACTTTTTCTAGTTACCCCTTCACTGAAAAATTAACATTCCTTTACTAAAATTTGGATTTTTTTTTGCTTTAATTTTCCAGATGTCTTATTGGGGTTGGAGTATAATTTTCTTTGCATTAAATTCTCTTGTCATTCCTTTATACCTATACCTTTCTCCTAATTGTTGCAGTATCTATGACTCCCTTATACATTTTATTTATATTCCATGTTCAACTCTGTGTTTTCTGTTCTCTGCTGCTGCTAATTTAGTGTTTATTTGTATAATGCTGTTGATTCTGATTGCTATTGGTTTTCTTAATTATAATCTTTCTCTTTTAATCTAATTCTGTGTTTTATTATCTTGTTATTGAGTTCTTATTGTCTTGACCTCATTTTCTTATTAACATCCTACAATAAACAGTGCAATAGGAAACTTCCCTTTTCTTGAATTTGCTTCCAGATTCAGTTTTTTGGCAATATTTTACATATTATTCTCTCTCTTTGTCCCTTTCTTCTTTCTGAACTATATTTACATGGCTGCCATGTTATTTCCTTTTATCTACTTCATGCTTCCATTAGACAGTTCTGCTTAGACTCTTTCTCATGATTTTCCCATAGAGTGGGTGAATTCTCCTTGTATTTGCCTGAGCTACAGTTTGAGGAATGCATACTATAGGCTTTTTCTTTTTATTATGCAAATAGGGATTAAGGGAGGTTGGTTTCTTTTCCTGAAATTTCGTTGAACACTCTGTACCAAGGTCCCTATGTAGTCATGAAGAGTTTATTCTGTGTGTGAATGTGTGTGGGATGCCTGTGGGCTGCACACTATTCCCAGCAAAGAGATGAGTAGCTTTGAGAAATTATAAGCCTTATGGTTTTCTCTCATCTCCACTGAGATCCAATAAACGGTTGCTGGCCACTAGGAGTTGCTAGTCCTGAGATATTTTCTCTTCCTTTTTCTAAGGCTGTTTACTCACCAATTTGACCTGCTTTTCTACCAACTGAAAAGTATTAATACAATATAGAACCTTTCTGATTTTTTTTTTCCATCAGTACTGATGGGGAGGAGAGGGTTTGTAGGTGAACAATAGGAAAAAAGGGCCATGTTGAACCTCTTAATATTCTTGTTTTTGGACAAAGTTTATGCTATGAACTTGTTTGTTGTCTTGTTTTGCTTTTTTCCCCCTTTGGTTTTTGACTAGCTCATAACTAGTTTACAACTCATTTAATTAGTTTCTAGAGAAGAACATTTTAAGCTTCAGCTTTAATTCGGACTTGATGCAAAAGTCCATCTAATGTAATTTTTAAAAGTTGAAGTAGAGTTGACACATAATGTGATAGTAACTTCAGGTTTACAACATAATGATTTCACAAATCCGATGTAATTTTGGCTTAAAGACGACATCAATTTTAACTCAGCTAACACTATACCTAAAACATTAATTCAGATGTTGTTTCAAAGCTTCATGACTGTGAAGAGTCTGAGAAGACAATATAATTTAGTTTATATATGTACAATATTTTCAGTTGGATACTATTTTATAGAAGGATACAAGAAAACTGAACATAAGCAGATTATAAATCTGCTTAATTAATAGTAATCTCTCGCATCAATTAACAGTCCTATCGCGTAGGAGTCGGAGTCGCCTACCACTTTCAATTTGAGAGTAAAGAAAGCTCTTAAAGAAGTCATACACTGGAATATTCTGTTTACAATTGCAAAATTGCACTCCTTGAATTGGAAAAAAACGTGTTTGCCATTCAAAGGTGGTGATGTGACCTTGTGGAAAAAGCAGTAGATATGTGGATAGTAGACCCACCTTTCCATATAGATATTGGCCCTTCTTGTGCAGCTGTGGGCATTTACTAAAACTGTTTCTGAGCTTCCGTTTTCTCATCTGGAGAATGAAATTACTGATCCTAAAATCACTTTCATTTCTAAAATTTCATGACTTTATGATTTTTATGGTCCCTTCCAAAATGTATGATTTATGTCTCTTCACATTAAAAAGCCTTTCTTTCCCAGATTTCTTTCGGAGAAATTCACCTAAAAATCAGCTATGTGAGACGATGTCCTTTAAAACATTTTCCTAAGATCTTTTCCTTCATCTCTCCCACTGACCTTCCATTCTCATTGCAGCTTCTTTTCATCCTTCTCTCACCTGACGACCACAAGACCATATTTATTTCCCTTTTGCTGATGCAAATTCTGCTTCCTAGCTCTTCCTACTTCGTTCCTGCTCCACAGGCAGCTTCTTACCTTGTCATATGAAAGTCACGCTCACCAAGCATATCTCCCTAATCTACTTTTGTCTGTAAAGTGGATTATGAAACTTTTGAATAAAAGGTATTATACCAGAACATGCTGAACTGCATAGCACTTAACTGTTCCAAAGGAGAGGACTCTATTCATGGCAGTATTCAAAAATAGACCTGTATTTCAGGAAAGAAAAATGAGCGAGGCTGGGAGAGATTGGTTTTTCCTAGTGGGGGTTACCACACTTTTTATAGCATCTTAGTTGGTTAGTAGGGAGCTTTGAAAAAATATCAGCATGTTCTTTCCTATCAGCTGCTAGTTTAGGTCATTTTCAAAGGAACCCCCTATATATACAGAATCCTAACCAATTCACAGCCCCATGATTTTATATTGTTGTGCCAGCCACATCTGTAGCTTAGGCAGGATTAATCTTCTCACCATGTTACTTTTTAACTTTAATCATCTTAGTGCCTGGAGGTCACTGATATTGAAAGAGTCAGCCTCAAATTTTCTCAGTGCTTTTTAATCTAATTGCCCTGCTATCCTCACCAAAGCATTATATCAGGCTGTATTTTTTTCACAGGGTAAGTTTTCCACATCAACTTGCTAGGTTTCACTGTCTTGTTGTTAAAATAGTTCCAGAAGCTTATCTTCTTTTCCTTCCTAACTGAAAACATAGAGATAAGATCCCAATTAGGACATCATCAAGTTAAGGAAGCGGAAATTTCCTGGCTTGACCTGGGCCAAAGTTCTCAAATAAAATTTTGCATTTCATTTATATGACTCTGCCTTTTTAGATATCACCCAAATAAATCCTTTGGGGGATAGATGCATAGCTTCTTTATATAACTATTATTTGCTTCCCCTTTATTATTGAGAGTGTCAGTTTCTAGATGAAAGTGGCCATATATATATATATATATATGGATAGTTTTTTGCTAAAGTACTGTATCTACAATTTTGCACTGTATCTACAATTATGTGTTTGATGAATGTTTCTTGCTGCTGTTGCTAAGAGTTAGGACTATTAACATTAAAAATAAAACAGCAAAAAAATAAAAACAAAAATAAAACAGCTCACAGTAACCAGGAGTATAGATTTATTGTTAAGTTATGAGTTTAGGATGATGAAGTCAGTGGCAGAGGCATGAGTTTGGTGAAGTTGGTTAGATAAAAACAACTAAACAGGACAAATATATGGTAAGCTAGACTTTTTATGTTAGATCCTTGGAAAGATTGGTAAAACTAAGAGGAATTTTATATAAACACAATCATTCCCTGTTGTCATTCTCCCCTTCCTGCTTTCAGTGATGAAACTCACTGTGTTTTATCTTACGCTACCAGTCACAGCCCATTGTTTCCACCCTTCTTTCAACTTAACTGTCACCATGTGATTAAGATCAGGGGAATGGGTTATAAGAGCAAGTGATATGTGTAACTTCTGGATCCTCTCCTTGAAGAGTCTTGCTGAACTTTTCTTTTCCCTCATGAGGTAAAAAATGGGAATTAGTAGCAGTCTTGGAAGCTCTTTCTTATGAATGGCACAGCCAAGCCACAAGTTCCTGACCCTTGATATCTGGGTTATTATGTCAGAGGAAAATAAACATCTGTGCTATTTAATCAACTTATTACTTCCTTACCTTGCTTTTAGTAAACTCAGTGGGTTTTGATGAGGAATTCAAATGAGGAATTCAATAGAATTCATGATGCACCTTAAAAAAAATTAGAAATAATTTCTTTAGAAAGTAATTATTAATTTGAAAGTAGAAATTCTTTCATTATAGTAATTTACTGATGTTTTTCTTTTCTAGGAATAAGTATTCTAGTGTAGGAATATATTATTTCTGAACCTAATAGATTGCCATAAGAATGTTAGGATATAATGTCTATTTGTGTTTTTTTTTTTCTTAGTTTCTTTAAAAATTTTCTTAATTCTTATAAAGCATTTGTCGTCTATTTTAACCTTGAATTTCCAGAGTATCCTAGGTTAGAATTTAGTCATCCTAAACAACTTTCAGACAGTGGAAATATGTGTATTTACCATTAATATAAGGCATTTGTTTTGAGAGGCCAATGTGCCATCTCCCTGGTTTGCAAGAGTATTTTAAGGACACTGGTTCTCTGTGATTTATCTGTATCATTGACAAAGTAGAGATGATATTGTTTGGTTCCCTAAGTTCTAATATTTAGCCAAAATGTGAAATCCTTTGATAAAGTCACGAACTATTTGTAATCTACTGTAAAATATTAAAAACATGTCTTTCTATTGTTTTTGGCTTTAGAATAGCTAGAGCTTTTGACTTTCCTTATCTTTTGCTATTGAACACGATAAGCTTATTCATTCAAGCATATATACATTTCATATTGTGGGAGTGCTGACTACACCAACTGCATCTTTGGCTCTCCATTTTATTCATGTTGGCTCCATGACCTCTCTTGGGTCATGTGTTCTGAGCCCATGGGAGATTAATATACATACCTTAGAAATGTTTGCCAAGGTGGGATTGTGGGAGGCTTGCTCTGGCCTTTGGAAAGACTTTCCCCTTCTTGATGCACAGGTAGTGCCACAATATCCAACTAAAGGTCAGCTGTCAATTAAATGCATGAAAAGTACTTGTGAATCCTTTGATTTCACTACAGTGTTCTTTCGCATGTCCCTTTGCTTGATAATATCCATAGACTGAGGTCAAGACTTTGTGGAGAATAACTAGACAGATGCTCAGATCATCACCTGCTGGGTCCCCCCCTCAGTAAGTTAGCTAAATAAAACTGTGTAACCTGTATGGAGTCACCTGCTTTGGTCTCAAAGTGCCTTCTCAGTTTGGGGGATACTCAACTATCCCCCACCTCACCCCTTCTAACACATATCCTGGTAATGCCTTAGATGTACTTATCTATTGTGAACACATTTTCTGTAATCATTATGTTGTTTTAATGAGGTTTTAAGAAATTCACTTTGAAGACAAAACCAACTCATACCAGGTTGATTTGAAAGAAAGTTGCCAATCAACCTTTATGAAGATGATGGTAAAATGATCATATCACTTTACATTTTGATTAATTATAATATTAGTTTATGTGTGAGGTAGCAATTTTAAGAGTGAATACAGAGAAAACTATAATCAAAAAGAAGTCATGTCAATTGTAACATTTCTGCCAAATTTTACATAAAAAGACTAAAAAAATCATTTCAGGAATTTGGACATGTAAACCTAACCACCATTTATTATTTTGCATATGCCTGCTATTGTCTCTCTTATATAAAAAAGCTCTTTCAGAGAAGAAAAGCAGGTTCAATGAAAGCTAGACTGATATCTCTGGAGATAAAGAATAAACAGAGATATTATAGAGAGATCCTCAAACATAGTTATTTAATTTAAGTGTGCAATTAAAGCATGCAATTAAAGTAGCTAATGTGTTTCCTTTCAACAGCAGATTATAAAAAAAAGCTATTTTTAAAAAACATTTTAAGATTATTACTATATAAATTAGTATCTATGCTGAACAAGGTTTGATATGTTCACAATTCAATTACATTCAAGCTCAATAACCCTGCAATAAAAATAGAGCCTAAACCTTTCAGACGTCTGTATCCTTTAGATGTTTCTTATCCAGAAAATAAAATGAACTCTTGTGTGAAATGATCCGAATAGATTGTCAGGAACTAAACTTGCTCAATGTGAATTGATCCAAATTAGGGAAATAACTAGGAGAATGCTGTTTCATAAGCAGGTCTATGTGTTAGAACTTCAGCCTATGTGCATATAAAGACAGACATGTACACATGCTTACATGTATAGCAATGCACATAAACATATACACACATGCCTACACATATACACATACATACATGTACTCAGAATTAGGCGCACAGTCTCACAATACAAATACACACATATTTACACACACACACACACACACACACACACACATAACTGGGATATAATTGCCAAAAATGCTATATTCATTTCACCTGGAATTTGTTAGAACAATTTAAGGCATCTATCTGTCCTTAGCAGAGTTTTTGAGAGAAGTTGAGCTTGCCTAGTCGTTTCCATAAACAGCCACTTTGCCTCCTAGTGTCCTTCCTCAGCGACGGAAGATAACTAAATGTGTTATTCATTTATTCTGTTGATCATGATGTATTAGCACAAGAGAAATGGTACCGTCTTTCCATCTCTCCCAAACATACCTTCCTCTATGATTTCATTTCATCCATTAATTTGTGCTTGATACTAGCTGGCAGACCATATCCAAAATAGAGGATCTAAGGGATCCTGTGCTTCTGTGGTTTATACATAAGGGAGGTAAGAAACTTACTCTGAAAAGTGTCCTGTGGTCTTTTCTGCATCTCTTATCATTTTTATGTGCTGTAGCTGTGGGGACTTGAAATGAGAATGTCATTCTCCAGCCAGTGCTATAAAATCCTAATGATTTTATAGTCACATATGTAGAGGTGACAGTGGTCACATCTTTGTGAGAGTGAAATTATCTACCTGTATCCATCTGCTGCCTGGGCTATAACTTAAAGTTGAGTCAACCATCCTGTGCTTCTTCCTACACATGTCTTTCTGATACAGGGAACATGGCACCTCTCCAATCATCTGTGAAATCCACTCTCCTGCCCATTCATCTTTTTGACATGATTTTTGTATCATTTTGCTCCATAATCTACAAACTATAAAATCGCATAGCTGCTACTTATGTCTGTTTTCTTAGGTTACAGGAGAGAATATTCTCATTTAAATAATTCAAAATAGCCTTGACCAATCTCTGCCAGAAGACACTGTTGCAACTGGAACCACCAGGGAAGGAAGATGGACTGAATTTGGGCTGTTTACTGAGCATATACCATAAGTGCTAGATCTATTCAAAACCATCAGAGTTCCCACCATTTGTAATTGGAGAAGGTTGTATCATTTAGATTTAATATTTATACTATCCTGGTAGAAAAGTATCTTTCTCTGCTCCACCAACATCAAGGTTGTCCCTGACCGTTGATGTACATCTCCCTGCAGGTGGAAAATATGTTCTGATATGTTATGTGATTTTCTTGGTTAATGAAATGTGACTAAAAAGATCTCATTTTTCTTCCCTTTACAATGGGAACAGCAATCTTTTAGATAGGACTTTTCTGTCAACCCGGTGAAGAGAAGGTAAAACAGAATCACAGCTGACCAACAGTGGGTATGCAACACACGCAAGAAATAGATGTTTGTTGTCTGCTGCTGAGACCTGAGACTCATTTTCTAATGCAGCATAATGTAGCCTATCTTACTGATATTGTCACATTGAAGGCATGTAAATGCAAATGGAGGGCTCTTCTTTTCTAAACACCCGAAGTCAAAATTCTAATGTTCTCTTATTGCTTTTGTTAACTTTACCTTAAATAACGTACTGAATTCTTTACGTGTTAGCTCCTGCATGTATACAATGAATAGTTTGGACAAGACAATGTGAACAAGCTTTAAAATTGTTGAGTCTATAATTAAAATACCAAACAGCATTGCTAAAATCATTATTTGTCTGATTTCAGGCTACTACAGCAGAATACTAGAGAGTAGGTGGTTTATAAACAATAGAAATTTATTTCTCACAGTTCCGGAGTCTAGAGATCAGGGTGTCAGTATGATTAGGTAATGGTTAGGGCTCTTTTCAGGTTGCAGACAGACATTTTCTCATTGTGTCTTTTTCACATGGCTGAAGATTATGAAGAGGTCTCTGAAGTCTCTTTGTTTACTGTTTTAAAGATTTATTTATTTATTTTAGAGAGAGAGAGAGCATGCATGAGTGGGAGGGTGAAAGAAGCTCAAACAGGTTCTGCAGGGCTTGATCCCATGACCCTGAGATCATGATCCTGAGATTATGACCCTGAGATTGCAACCTGAGCTGAAACCAAGAGTTAGATGCTTCACTCACTGCACCACCCAAGAGCCTCTCTGTTGTCTCTTTTTTGAAAGCACTAATCCCATTCATGAGGGCTTCACCTAATCAATGATCTAATCATCCCCCAAAGGCCCTGCCTCCAAGTACTATCACAATGGGAGTTAGGATTTTAACATGTGAATTTTTGGGAGACACAAACATGCAGTCCTTAATACCATTATCCAGCTTTACTAGGATCTCTTTCTTTCCTTTATTTTTTTTTCTTAGGTAGCTGAGAGATACTCTGTGTTTGGATAGAATGCAAATTCAATTGAATTTCCTATTTCTATGTGGTTAAAAAAAGTTATTCAGCATTCAGAAAGCATAATAAAAAAATATAGGTTTTGGTGGGGGTCACATTAGTCACTAGCAGTACCTTGCACATGGTAAAACCTATCTATTATGTAAAACATAATTTGCAAAAAACAATTTACAATTTGATTTAGTGATAATTGTTATTCTTAATGACATCATAGTATATCAAGATATATAATGTATAACCAGCACATTTGATCTTGCTGCTGTATGAAATAAGATTTTGATCTCTGACTTCCTAACTACAAATAACATGACCAGGCTTGGGCAGTGGGTGAAGCCCGGAAGCAATGGGCTTCACCATGTAGATATTACTTTGGGTCTTGTCATATTAGAATCACTGCAGTAAGTCCCAGCAATATATAAACAGCGTTTTCTGATGCCAGTGCTTCCTCCCTTTGCCCCCATGAAGTATCTAGAAATAATTTGAAGAGGTTCTATTTTCAGCAAAGTTTGGTCTCTGAACATCAACTGGAAGCTTGTTAAAAATGCAGAATCACTCCAGAATTACTGACCAAGAATCTTCATCTTAATAAGATACCCAGGTGACTTATATGTACATTAAAGTTATAAAAGCACAGAATTATCCAAGAGTAAGTTTGGGAAGAAACTGAGAAATTCTTTTTTCAGAATTGAAGATAAGGTGAAGCAGAATCACAGCTGACCAACAGTGGATATGCAACATGGGCAAGAAATAGATGATTGTTTTGTGCTGCTGAGACCTGAGAGTCGTTCTCTAATGCAGTATAACATAGTCTATCCTGAGTGATATCATAACATTTAAGGTATGTAAATGCAAATGGAGGGCTGTTCTTTTCTAAACACCGGAAGTCTAAAATCTAACTTCAGAAATTCTTGTTTGTAACTGTTATTTTAAATATCTGATTTGAGACCACTACCTGGCTAAAAACTCTACCACTAATATGGGGAAACACTACATACTAATAAATGCTAGTATTAAAGACATGAATAGTAATATTAATACTAATAACTACTAGTCTTGGGAAATAGCACTAGTATAGAATTAATGTGACCCAGATGATACAAAAGCATGCAGTATATTAAACATTTTCAATGGGTACTTCATCTTTGCATAGAAGAATCTGGAATTTGATGTTTCAAGACCTTGGTCACAGCTTTCAGGGTTCCATCCTGATTGTAAAAGGAAGACAATTTGCATAGAGGTTGAAAACATTGGCTTTGAGTCTTAATTTCTTTAGTTTAAATCTTGGCCTCTTGGTACTAATACAAAACTGTAAATAGTTATTATTTCATTTCTCTGAACTTCTATTTCCTCAGCAATATCATAGGGATAATAATTATCTAACCATTAAGGGGAAGCCTCAAAGATGTTCTCTGATACCAGACATTCTTATCCTTGGTCAGATAACAATTTTCTCTTTCTTAGAATTCACTAATATAATTATACTTAATGTCTTAATTTAGACATGCCAGAGGTCAGTTTTTTATAAGATAACTACACAATTTTATTTAACAAAAATAGACAACATATGCTATTTCCATGCTTTTGTTTGGGGACTGAACTTCCAGTCTATAGAATGCACTTCTTCTTTATCTAATTTTAGAATGGTTTGCTCCTTTGCTTAAGGTGTGAGTTAGGATTTTTCTGACATAACATTTTGCCTGGGAAGATAATGGATTAAGTCCCTTGGAGAATAAGTAGATTTCATCACCTGCTTTAAGTTTAACCTTCATTGCCCTCGGAAAAATTATTGTTGACACATCCCTTCAGTTATGTCCACTGAAAATTACAATGTGAGCTTTGGGCAAAAGACTTCTCAGGCTATTGGTGTTTCTGCCTTGAGGCAGAGGGCTGAAAGCAATGCATTATCCTTAATAGAGAAATGGAAGGTGGTACCTTTGGCATCTTGATATTTTACCATACATGCTTGTGAGTTTTAAAAATTGCAGCATGCTCCAACTCAGAGGAGCAGCATGTAATTTGGGAGCAGATCCCAAGATATCACTTTGTAAGATTATTTGGAAAATAGGGTAACATGAAGTAAAACTTATAATTACTTACATATAGAGGTCATTTATTATACTACATGTGATTCTAGGAACTTTACATGTATTTAGTTATTTAACTTTCACACAATCCTCTAGGTCGTGCTAATATTGTTCCCATTTTAGACATTTGGAAACTGAGGCACAGAACATTTAAGTAATTAGCCTAAGGTCTCAGAGTTAATAAACACCAGTATCAGGAAACAGTATCAGGAAACAGATTTAAGTAGTCTGGACCCAAACCCTAAATTCCATGGTTTCGTATGTGTCGGTTAAGCTAAACTTTATTTATCAAATGCCTTTTTCTGTATAGTTCCTGGCTAGGTTGGCCACAAGAAAACTTGTGAGTTTTTTTGTTTGTTTGTTTTGGATTTTTTTGTTTTTGTTTTTTGAGAGAGAGAGCTTGGGTGTGCAAGATGGGGAAAGAAAAGGGGGCGAGCTAGAGGGAGAGGGAGGGAGGGAGAGACGGAGAATCTTAAGCAGGCTCCACGCCCAGCACGGAGCCCACGTGGAGCTCCATCTCTCGACCCTGAGATCATGACCTGAGCCCAGATCAAGAGTCGGGTGCTTAACCAACCGAGCCACCCCAATTGTGAGGTCCGGAAGATAGATGTGAAATCGCAGCCGGCAAGCTGGGCGGCTGGGGCCCGGGCTCCCGGGCCCGGGCGGCTCTCACATTGGCCGACCCGCTAGCGCACCTCGCGGGCGGGGGCAGCGAGCTCAGGCGCGGCCTCTGTCCCCGGGCCCCGCTCCCCGCAGCGCCGAGAGCACCTGCTTCCCCCGCAGGTCGCCGGCAGGTCGGGAAGGCTGCGCGGGTTTAGAGACAGAAAGCAGAGAGTGAGAGGTGGGGGCTTCGGTTTATCCTCCTGCATTCAGGTTTGCCCTCACTCATTCTTGTTTGGTTTTATTTCTCTCATTTTAGGTTCAGATTTTATTCATAATAGTTCCTGTCCTGCTGATGGACAGCCTGTCCAGTCCCAAATGCAGAGGCCACAGTGTTCTACAGAATTCAGCAGCTCTTGTCCATGACTCCTTGCCAGTGACCTTTTTCTGATTTACCAACCCTTATCTTTCTGATCTTTCCTTCTATGGGGTTTCTCATAATGGGGAGCCTAATCCCTAAAATACATTCTTTATTCCATAGTGCTCAGTGCTTCTCCTTCCCTGATGGAGCCCGCACTGATATGTATCTTTATGAAACAACCATACTGATTCTTTATAAGAGAAAGTCTTCCTCGATATTGATAGATTATACCTCAAGGTGCTTAGTGTAATGCCAGGGACATTATAATCACTTAGCCATGTCTGGTATCATCCTCACCTTCATCTTCATCATCTTCCCTCTTGAAAAATTCATAGAAGTATCATCATAGAGTAAAACAAAAAGGAGAGGTTCAAGTATGCTTTAGTTAAAGTAGAAATACTTTCAGTCTGGCATCGATAGTTTGCCTAAATATTTTATTTTATTATTTTTTCAAGATTTATTTATTTATTTATTTTTATTTTTTTAATAATGAATTTACCTTTTATTGGTGTTCAATTTGCCAACATACAGAATAACACCCAGTCCTCATCTCGTCAAGTGACCCCCCTCAGTGCCCGCCACCCAGTCACCCCCACCCCCTGCCCTCTTCCCCTTCCACCACCCCTAGTTTGTTTCCCAGAGTTAGGAGTCTTTATGTTCTGTCTCCCTTTCTGATATTTCCTACCCATTTCTTCTCCCTTCCCCTCTATTCCCTTTCACTATTATTTATATTCCCCAAATGAATGAGACCATATAATGTTTGTCCTTCTCCGATTGACTAACTTCACTCAGCATAATACCCTCCAGTTCCATCCACGTCGAAGCAAATGGTGGGTATTTGTCATTTCTAATGGCTGAGTAATATTCCATTGTATACATAAACCACATCTTCTTTATCCATTCATCTTTCGATGGGCACCGAGGCTCCTTCCACAGTGTGGCTATGGTGGACATGGCTGCTAGAAACATCGGGGTGCAGGTGTCCCGGCGTTTCATTGCATCTAAATCTTTGGGGTAAATCCCCATCAGTGCAATTGCTGGGTCGTAGGGCAGATCTATTTTTAACTCTTTGAGGAACAGGAAACCACAAATGTTGGAGAGGATGTGGAGAAAAGGGAATCCTCTTGCACTGTTGGTGGGAATGTGAAATGGTGCAGCCACTCTGGAAAACTGTGTGGAGGTTCCTCAAAGATTTATTTTTTTATTCATGAGTGACACAGACAGAGAGAGAGGCAGAGACACAGGCAGAGGGAGAAGGAGGGAGCCTGATGCAGGACTAGATTCTGGATCCCGGGATCACGACCTGAGTCAAAGGCAGGCGCCCAACCTCTGAGCCACCCAGGCATCCCTTGCCTAAATATTTTTTTTAATTTTTTTATTTATTTATGATAGTCACACAGAATGAGAGAGAGAGGCAGAGACATAGGCAGAGGGAGAAGCCGGCTCCATGCACCGGGAGCCTGACGTGGGATTTGATCCTGGGTCTCCAGGATCGCGCCCTGGGCCAAAGGCAGGCGCTAAACCTCTGCGCCACCCAGGGATTCCCCTTGCCTAAATATTTTAAACAAAAGAGAATTCCTTCATAAGTTCTCAAGTGAAAAACCACTATATTTTCCACTATATTTTCTACCTCGAAAGCAAGTATTTTAGAAGTTCTTCACCAGGGCACCTGGGTAGCTCAGTAGGTAGAGCATGTGATTCTTGATCTCTCGGTTTTGAGTTCAAAACCCATGTTTGGTGTAAGGGTTACTTAAAAATAAAATCTTCAAACAATAAAATAAAATTTCTTTATCAATAGCTTTCTAATATTATCTGAGGCCTGTATTTATTCTTCAGGCTCCTATTTGTCTCAGCAATAATTTCCAAACATCATAACCTCTGCTAACTTGAGACAAGATTCTATTTTTCCTGCTATTTCATATTCCTTTTCACCTCCTTCAAAGTCTAAACATCTTGCTTAAGCTCAGATGCTCAAACTTCTCCCGATTGTCTAATAAACTCTAAGCCCAGCCAAACATTGTGGAGAAATGTCTTTCTGCAGCACTCTTGTTTTGACATTTCAGTGAGTCTATTTACATGTAGTAATTTCCCAATGCCAAAGTCAGAAAAAATGATTCACTGTGGCATCCTTGCAAAATATGACAGATGGGCTCATTAGTCTTTTGATTCATAAAAAAAAAAACCACTTTTTTTTTCTTAAAAGAAGAAGCAAAAAATAAGCAAACCCCTGATAGGTTTAATTCAGAGTCAGAGCTAAGTAATGCCAGCTCTGCAGATTCTTGTAAAGAGCTGACAAAAGGAGCAGAGAGGGAAAAAAGGACTATACAAACAAGTGCATTATGCTTTGTGAACAGTTATGGGCTATGAGCTGATCCAACAGCTAGACAAAGGAAGCAAAGCACGAGTGACTACTAAGTTACATGCCATTTATGTTTTCTTGATCTAAATGCAGCAGTAGAAACAATGAAAACATTATACAAATGAGCCTTAATAGAACAGAAAAAAATAAGATGCCAGATTTTAAGGGAAAAGAAATCCCTATCAGTGATGACTGATATAATATAGAATAGTATCTGTTCACAAGCCAGCCAAAATTAAAGGAAGATGTCTTTGGAATGTCAACACTAAATCTTTTAAAGGAGACTCTAGTAGACTAGCTGCACACCCGCAGAAAAGTATTCTTATTGAAATTTTCATTCATACTGATAGACTATCACGTTTTGTGGCAATCAGCAAATCTGCCTGGTAGAAGGACTCCACAGTCAAATGTGAATTTAAAATTATAGGCAGTAGGCTTTCAAATCTTATCTGCTGTCTTGCCTTTGAGTGCTTACGGAAAGACTGCATGGATTGCAATATTACTTATATGCTTAGAAAATAATTAAAGAATTGAGAGAGTAGTAAGAAAAAGAAGTCCCATAATATAAATTTCATTGAGCAAAAAGCTCTCACAAAACTAAAACACTTCTAACACTGAAGATGCAACAGTTCCCTGGTTTCTCATGGGTTGTGTTTGTTTTATCATTGTCTTCCATGACATGTGAATCATAAGTTATTGCTTAATCTTTAAAATTACTTATTTAATTGTATATATAAATAATTTTAAAAATTTAGATATATATACAGATAAGGAGCTTTCAGAGTTTCAAATGTGATAAGACTACCTTCTCGGAAAATGTTTTTTCTCATTTCACATTTAGAAAAAAAATGCTTAAAAATGTCCTCAAAATATACTCGTACACATTTCTCTTGGAAATTTTGATGATTCAGATGCATCAGTACTCTGAGCTTCAAACAGGCGTGGTGTCAAAAGCCCTTAATAACCTGAATGAAACATAACCAGAATACATTATTTGGTGGGAAAAGAGAAAGAGAGAAACATTAAAATTTATTTTTTGGCTTTTAACAGGCTCTATGTTATGATTACAACAAATGTTAGCAAAATATCTCTTTATTCATATATTTATCCCTTCCTAAAAAATCTGCATGAAACCTTTTTTATTCTGCGTACCTTTTTCTGTAACCCTATCTTTGTTTTCCTTTCCTTTGTCTCAAAAACACACAATTGCTTTTTTTATTTTAGACACTCTGATTTCACAACTCCATATACATACATGTATATATTCACATATAGATATTGGACAAGAACCATTAAGTAGTTATACTTCATGGATATCATCTTAATTAATCTTCATCTGTATTCTGTGAGGTAGGAATGAATGTTATTCCCCCTCTTTTATGGAGGAGGATACCAAGGAATAGAGAAGTTAACTTGTCCATTGTCGCTGAGCAAGTGAGTGGCAGATTTCGAATTCAAGCTCAGGAAGAGGCTCTGGCTACAGTGTGGTGCTTCACATCCAATGTGCTAATGTGCAAGAGTGAGAAGCTCCATGAGGAGCCTCCAGGAGGAGTTGAATTCAATGACTTCCATTTTATGATTAGAAAACTTTTATTTTAAAATTTTATTAAAATCTTTCTGATCAATTGGCCATCGCCATAGCATTTGTTCCTTCATTAAGTTCTGTTAATTCGGCTTATATTATTTTCTGGCTTACCCAAAATTTCTATCATAACATTGTCATTGATAACAGTTTGAAAGATAAAGAGGTAGAAAGATGTGTTGCCAAATGGATTACCAATTAATAGCATAGTGATAATGTATTTCAGTCCTTCCTAGCCTACTCACATGTTATAATGAGTTCTTTTACCAGAGGTGTTAAAATGAAAAAAAAAAATTGATTGAATGTTATGACACAAAAAAAATTTAAAAAAAGAAAAGAAAGAAATCATCCTCTTCCCATTCCCACCTTCTACCATAAGTGATTTAGGGTGATTAATGCCTTTTAGAGTGTGTTTGTGATAAAGCATAATGTTATTGGAGATTCTTTCACTGTAAGGTAATTTTGCTGGTTGGTTAGTTGGTTCTTATGGAGGAAGTGACTTGCCCTGAGCATCAACGTAACAGGTAAGTTGTACATGGCTGCCAACCCTCTGAGAACGGACTTAACTCTGCCCTCTGCTTGCTCACTTGTGTCTGCCTGTGGCTGATAGTTTCATAGCCAAAATTCTGTCCCTCTTCTTCTTTGCTAGTAGAAGCCCAGTTTTGATCAGGGTGTCAACAGCACAGCCCCTGACAAAGAATCATGATTAGTGGGATGCCTGGGTGGCTCAGGGGTTGAGGGTCTGCCTTTGGCTCAGGTTGTGATCCCAGGGTCCTGGGATGGAGTCCTATTGGGCTCCCTGCAGGGAGCCTGCTTCTTCCTCTGCCTCTCTCTCTGCCTCTTATGAATAAATAAATAAATAAAATCTTAAAAAAAGAGAAAAAAGAATTATGGTTAGTCTAACCCTCTAAGCCAGTCATGGCATAGTCATTTTTCTATTTTTCCCACCTCACTTGATATTATAGTTCAGAGAATAAAGTCAATACATTAAAGATGAGAAAAGAAAACCCTTACCTATTTAAGGAGCTGTTCTGATGCAGGCAGACCCTCTTTTTGGCCTATGCTAAATGAACAAAAAGCTATTTGTTTCAGTTACAACTGGTAGAGGACTTTAGTTGCAGCTGAAATCATTTATTGCTAGTTCACCACCAGAAGCAGATCTGCTCAGGAATTCTCCATTTGTCCAAAGGCTGTCCAGAGGACATGCCATTTTCACTCACTGGTTTGTTTTCTTCAAAGACGCGGTCATAGATGCGGGGTTCTACTGCTTTTGATTTAACAGCTTTGCCTTATATTGGAGCAGATTTTTGGCAACATTCAAGATAAAAGCACTTCACAGCACATTTGCTTCTACTATTGTTCTTTTGTTACATCCTTTCCTCCCAGGTCCTTAAAATTCAAAAAAGTTTCCCTAAGGGGTGCCTGGCTGGCTCAGTTTGTAGAGCATGCAGCTCTTGATCTCAGAGTCATGAGTTCAAGCCCCAAACTGGTCACAGAGCTTACTTAAAAAAAAAAAGTTTCACTAAAATGTGTTAGAGATTTATATTTTATCATGAAGTTCATCTAATGTGGTTGCTCAAATCTTTCTTCAAATCAGGAACATATTCTTCTATTATGTATTTAATTATTCCCTTTTCTTCTGTGTAATTCTTTTTAAAATTCCCAATTTTCATATAGGGAAATTCCTAGGTTTATTATTCATGCATCTTAAATTTCAATGTTTTATCGTACATACAATACTTAATATTTAATAAACATTCACATGTAAGTATATATATAAGTGGATACATGTACATACACACATATATACACACACACATATATAGGAGCATTTTTCTCTGAATTGTCAATATCTTTAGTTGGTCTACTATGTCCTTGATTTATTATTTATTTCTTCAGATTCAATAACTTCTTTGAATTTTCCAATTCGGTACACATGTTATCCATCTGACAATTTTTAATTGTCCCAAAGTTTCCTCTTTCATTTAATCCAGCTGAAAATGATAATGAACTATTTCTGTGGTAAGAAAGATTTACCATTTGATCTGACATTTTGTCTGGTTAAACGTCTCTTGTGGCACCAAACAGGAACAGTTAGAGGATCAAAATAAACTGTGGAAAAAACCTGCAGAACATACTCTGAGCCCCTTCAGTGTCTGTACCGTGTTCTCAAAATTCCTATTGAGAAATTCATAAGCAACGAGGAACTAACTGGTAGTTGACAAGATGCAGCTAGTATAGAGAATGGCACCAGAAGGCCCAAGGGAGCTCTGTAACTAAGGCAGGTACAAAGATGAAGGGATTTCAGAGCTTGCAGCCTCTCTGTGCTGCTGTGGTATCCACTTGGTCAGCCTTTCCTCATATTAGCATACGCATGTCCCAGATGCGGAGTGGTTTAGAAACGTGTCATTCTGTACACGTTGTGTGGCCTGCCCTGTATCCTTTCTTAAAGGTCAGTCAGCTTGGTACCAGGTGACATTGTGTCTCATGAGTCTTGCCAATATGAATCCAAGATCACTGTCACTAGTCAAGGAGAATGGACATTTCATTTTTTAAATCTATTTAAAATATTTCCTCTTGTATCTCTCTCTCTCTTTTAAAGATTTTATTTATTCATGAGAGACACAGAGGCAGAGACATAGGCAGAGGGAGAAGCAGGCTTCCTGCGGGGAGCCCAATTTGGGACCCCTGGTCAGGACCTGAGCCAAAGGCAGAAGCTCAAACATTGAGTCACCCAGGTACCCCCTCTTGTGTCTCATCCAAGAGATTTGTACTTGTGGGAAATTTGTATTGATTCTTCAGCTCTAACAAACTTCTGTTTTGCTTTTTAGTAACTGGCATCCTCCTTTTAAGGTTCTGTTAAGATGAGCCAAGTTTTCAACTCCAGTTTTGGTAAATTGAGATTACTTGGAAGACACTTAGAATGTCCCCTAGTTGAGTATACCTTACAATCATTAAACACGTTGAGATGTCTCACATTCTTTAAGAATTTTAAAGAGATTTTTTTGCTCACACCACTTACTGACTTAGATATGGTTTTAGTTCACCAAAGCATGCATCCAAGTAGTTAAAAATGTCTGTGTGTATGTGTGTATTTCCAGCACATGTATCATCCTATTATGTTTAGTATCACTGATTGATGTGCCTTAGCACATATCAACCTCATACAGCATTAGTATCAGCCTTTGTAAAAGCTGTAGTTCTTAATAAAGTAAAAAAATAAAGAAACAAGGGAAATTGAGGTCACTTGTTAGATGTATATTCATGCTAGTGAAGAATACCATATGCCATCATTAGTGATTATATTTTCTATTTGTTTGAAAGGTTTTTATTCTGATATTGATTATTGAAATAATTTCTTTCAGAGAAAGTGTGGGTGTCTGTTCAAAACAGTTAGTTCTAGATAAAACAGAAAAGGAAGTTCTCTTTTTCTTTTGGGTAATTCTATGTTACTTGATCATGGGTGTAGTCACAATTAGGGTAGCGGGAAAGATACTGGGAAAGACCTAGATTCAGTTCTAAGTGGATAGACCTCCTTCATCTCTGCTCTGATAGTTCGATCACACCTGGGCATTTTTGGGCTTATCCAACTGGTATGTCTTTATTAGGAGCCATCTTGAGCAGTATCTTCACCACCTATGTCATGCATAGCAATGAAAGATGGTCACAATTGTCACAATGTGCTGCTCTGTGTACTGGTGAGATAACATAAATCATCAGACTGTCAAAGTCAGCCCCCCCCCCCATTTACAATCTTATCTAGTTTCAAGGTTTCCTAATTTCAAGGACACAATTAATAAGGAAGCCTGTACAGGCAAAGCAGGGAGAGGCCCTGGACCACCAAAGTAGTTCCATTTTATTCTCGTAAGTTATGACTTACATCTCATAAGCTTAGTGACATTTTGCAGGCACCTGTGCTTTGTATGTTCATAGGTACCAGTTTTGTTTACCATATAGTCCTACAACAGATTGATCCATCTAAAAGCAGTCCACAGGATGGGACTTTGCAGTAGCGAGACCACTGGTTGATTTATTATTAACATGTTTACAAGAAAATTGTCCAGGTGGCTTCCTTTCTTGCTGAGAACTCCCAGTAAACAGAGACAAAGAATTGTATTTCTGAGGCACCAGTTTATAGAATAGAAATTTGTGCTCCATTGGGGCTGCAAGTGCCCTAAGAGCTGTCCTAGACTAGGATCTTATTGCTTTATCCTGACATATTTTAGATTATGAAAGCGCTCCTGTGAACTGACTTCCCAGAGAAATTTCTTCTCTGTACATGCTGAATTCCAGTCAGTTTGACCTATCCTCAATATAGTCTCATACTGACAATATCATGTAAACATTTTTTTGTGGTTCTCTCTCTTGCCTACATCTTTTTCAAGCAAAGTTTTCAGAATTTTCCCTCTGTTTTATTTTTATTTTATTTTATTTATTCTGTATTTTTTTTGTCTTTTCAAAGACAGTATTCAAGGAGAATAGTTAAATATTTTGACTTAGGCCACCGTCATTGAAAGTCAACTAAAATTTTGTTTTTAATTACTATTTAAGTCTTCCCTTCTTTTCCTTAATAAAAGATTTTTCCAAAATATATTTAAGTGTTTGTCTTATGAGATAACCCACTCCATTCTTGGATAATTTGAAACTATATTTCAAAATTAATTCCTCACATATAGAAAATACTGCTTACTACACTTTCCATATAGTTTCAAAAGCTCTTCCTCTTTAGGAAACATAGAATTTATCTACACAATTAATTATATGTACTGGATGCCTACAATGCTTTCAGAGTAAATTTTCTAAGTATTTCATCAATATGATTTCAGTCATTCCTTGGCATTTCCACAAGATTGGACACAAAGGTAACCTACATTTCTACTATTTAAACTATGTTAATAACTCTCCTTTACTTTTAGGAAAATAGATTTAAAAATATGGAATATGATTCAAGGAATTTCATTAAAGTGTTCATATATTTATTTTAAGCTTTATCTTCTTCCACTTATCTGAAAACTTTAATTCTGAATAATCTGCAGTTTCCTGAATACATTTTGCTTTTTCGTGACCTTACTCCTTAGCATAAAATATTCTTAGAGTTATTTCCTCCTTACTCCTCTTTCTACCTGAAACCCTCCTATTTATTCTTTAAGATATATTCTAAGAGTTTTCTCCTCGGATGAGATCTTTCCAAACTCTTTTATTAGTTGAAAACACTATACCTTCAGCAATCTTCTGATCTAAGTATCTAATATTAGTCACCTCATAAAAATGTTATAAGCTTAGTTTTGTGTTATGGGTTGAATCATGTCACCCACAAAACACATGAAATCCTAAATTCTAGAATCTCAGATTATGACCTTGTTTAGAAATATGGTCCTTATATATGTAAGTAGTGAAGTTAAGATGAGGTCATACTGGATTAGGGTGGTCTTCTAATCCAATGTGACGAGTCCTTATAAGAAACATGGCCATATGAAAACACCAAGACACAGGGAGACTGTGATATGAAGACAGAGAAAAAGACTGGAGTTATGCTGCCATGCGTCAGGGCACACCTCTGGCTCCCAGAAACTGGAAGAGGTGGGGAGAACCCTCCCAAGAGGCTTCCGAGAGAACACAGCCTGGCTAATAGTGTGATTTTGGTCTTCTAGCCTCTGCAACAGGGAGAGAAGAAATTTCTGTTGTTTTAAGTCACCTAGTCTGTGGTACTTTGTTATGGCACAAGATCTTAGGTGTTGTGGGCAATTGCCAAACTGTCTTTTATGATGGAAAACTCATCAGTCATCACGCAATTTTTTTCTCTCAGAAAAAAAGTTGGGGCAGATTCTTCATGACTGTTAATTATTTATTTTTTACTTTTTTAAAACTGTTAATCATTTTTATCGAGTAAGTCACACAAAGATTTCTGTTTATAAAGATGAAGTTCTTATTATGCCAAGAAATTGAACATGTCAAACTTAAATAACCTGGTGAAAAACCTCACTTTAGAAAGGTACAAATTTACCCTTTTAATGTTAACTTTTCATAAAACCTTATTATTTGTTCTGAAGTTTTGCAGAGATTTTGTTAACTTTTCTTTCATTTCGAATACTTGCAAAACATCTGTCCATAATCTTATTCCATTTTCCTCAGATAAATCCAAAAATTACAATTCTTTTTTTTAAAGATTTTTATTTATTTATTTATTCATGAAAGAGAGAGAGAGAGAGAGAAAGAGAGAGAGAGAGGCAGAGACACAGGCAGAGGGAGAGGCAGGCTCCAGGCAGGGAGCCAGACATGGGACTCGATCCCAGGTCTCCAGGATGTCAACACTATAAATTGTACCTGGTGCTGAGTCATGGTAGACAAAACAACAGAAACAAGAAATCAGGGTGCCTGGGTAGCCCAGTGGTTGAACCTCTCTGCCTTTGGCTCAGGTCATGATCCCAGGATTCTGGGATCAAGTCCCACATCAGGCTCCCCACTGGGAGCTTGCTTCTCCCTCTGCCTATGTCTCTGCTTCTCTCTGTGGCAGAATAAATAAACAAAATCTTAAAAAAAAAAAAAGAAACAACAAATATCTAACAACAAATCATACTGATTATATGCAAAATATTGTGCATGCATATATGCATTTACTTATTTTGGGGGGCAATTTGGATGGTGTAGTATGAAAAATTGGCACACTGAGCACTGGCCTAGAAAGTCTAAAACAGAAAACCTCTGTGTCAGGCATGGTTGCACATCAACCTGTTCCTTTTCGCAGCCACCATTTAGTGAAAGTTGAAATTCCGATAGGAAGAGAACACTCAAGTAGATTTAATTAAGGACTTCAAATAATCTTCGCAAAAGAATGCTTTAATGCAGAATGTTGTAGAACATTCGTTCATTCTTTCTTAAAGTCACGAAGCCCCTTAATCCTATATGGTTTTCTTTGAAATCTTTTAATTAATCTGTGCTCTACATTCTTTCTTATAAATCTTCTTTCTTACGGTTAAACAACTTTGAAAACAATCTGCTCTAAAAGTCAATTTTCCCTTTGTATCCAAATCCAGATAAAATCTCTTATATGATCCCCAGGAATTACTGCTGGCCATTGGAGGTTTACACATATTCATCTCCACATTTGCTTTTACAAATTCACCCATGGCAAAAGGCCCTTTTTTTTTTTGTCATAATGCTTTGCATTTAAATAGTTCATTACATTAAAAAATTTCAATTAATTCTGCTAATACCTCCATGTTAAAGAAAGCAATCAATTCTCTGATCATATTATTGATGGGGAAACTATAGTTCTGAGAGTTTAAAAGATGTGCCCAGTGATAGCCAATGAGGGAAGTTCAGTTGATGATAACAAGCCAAAATAATCTACTGTTCAGTGGTCTTCATTCTGCCCTTCAAGTAGACTTTACTCAATATGTATAATGAAGTTTGGGAAGGATCTCAGATAAAAACCGTGAATGACTTTTTAATTTTAATATAAAACATTTAAGTATTAGAGTCACCAGAATATAAAGTATATAGCTGAGAATTTTTACACCTACCACATTTTTCCAATTCAAATTGCACTTATTATCTTTTCTTAGAGAAAAGGGGTTTTGAAAGAAAAGGAGTTATTTCTAGACACCAGAACTTATAAAAGCATTATGAGCAAAGTAGCAACAATCAATAACAGGAAGGCAGGTTAAGGAGAGGTATATATTAAACTAAGTTTTTTCATGGACAAGAACAGACTAGTTAGATTTAGAGGCAGAAAATTATAGCATGAGGAAAGACTGGATATCTTCTTAAAATCTTTTATTAAAGTATAGACTATAGCAGTGTAACAAACCACTTCAGAGAGCTTTATCCAAAGGTAGAAATCACTTGATTACTGAGAGCAAAGGTCTGAGATACTAACTGAACATATAATTATTTTATGTGGGACAGCAATGAAGGGCGGGGGCAAAGACTACTGTCAAGTCCTGTAGTTAAGGAGGGCTGGGGGTCACTGGATTCATCTGTAAAGCGCTTGGGAAAAATTACAGACAAATTTTACCTATATGGAACTCTACTTAGAGAATACTGCAGTGATAATCTTTCCACATGGTTCAAAACAAAGGATGTATGTAAACTGAAAGGAGAAAGCATTGAGACTATGAGTGCTGGGACCTCTGTTTCCATGTCAGTTTCATAGATCTGGGACAATATATGTACTATATGTATCTGGGATAATATATATTATATACATATATATCTCAGAATTCTGGACATAGGATTTTTTTAAAGTTTTTAAGTTTGAAATTAGGTATTGAAAGCAGCTCAATTTTTTTTTAACAATTAGACAGTATTCATGCATTTTGAGTGATTGTGTGTTTTAAATTTCAAATAATGCTTTGTTAAATTACTTGTCATGACCTATTCATGTGAATGTTAGTTAGGCATTCATTGTAATATCTTACATTCTTTAAAAGACCTGATTAGAAAGGAAATCAGTGCAATATAGTGATTGCTAATAATACAGTTTTTTTCTGCTTAAAAGATAATTATTTCAATTTTGCAAAAATGATCAATGAACTGCCAAAAGCAATAGTTAGGATGAATTGTTTGAACAAGTGAACATTCAAGAAATTCTTGCAAAAAAGTAGGATTATAAAAATCGCCAACTTTAGAGCATATTGATTTTATTCAATGCCCTCTTCTGGCAAGCATAATTCTTCCTTAGTTTAATTACAATCCCCTACTCATTTTATCTTCTTCTTCCTGCATTCTTACTTCACTATAACTGTGTTTTCTGTTATTAAAATTCCTGTGTAATGATACAGGTTAAATCTCAGTATCAATGAACTGTTCTTTCGTAGTTATATTATTATTTTAATTTCATTCTTTTTTTTAAAAAAAAGCACATTCTTGCAGCTTCTCTGCTCTTTCCATCAAATGTTGGGCTCTTTCCCAAGAATGATACTTATCCTACTTTGCTCCTCATTAGCTCTTGGCATGGATGCACTTGATGTATTTGCTAGCAGATTATCTACCATAAGTAATAAAACATTCTGGCACCACATGACTATTTATATGAATCAAACAAATGCTTTCTGTGCTTTTTTCTTCTTACATACATTTTTTATTCACTCATGCAAATTTTTACTCCAAATGGGAATTAAGTTATAAAATAGTTATTTATATTTTTAAATAAATTATTCAAAGTAATCAATTCTAGGTTTTCTTTAAAGACACACAACTTCCCTAAGTGTCTTTGGGAGAGGAAACTCACTTCCATCACTCAAGGCCAAAGCACCACTACCTGGAAAATCATATTTCTTATTAGGGTGAGTTTGAGACAGCTTATGAGGTTCTCTTAGTTATTCAGCTAGTTGAGAGCAGGAGTTCAAAATATTGCCATTTATTCTTCTATTCAGGTTGTCAATAGTAATTCCTCCCAGGCTAAAATCAGACTATTGCAAAGTTTATCATGACTCTTTCATTCTGTGGTCCCCATAGATAATGTTCTGAGTGAATAAAATAGTGGAAATATAGCATATATTTAAGCATGTTTCTCATTTATAAATTCTATTTAGCTTGAAAAAAATTAACTCTGGAGGTGATGGATGGTTTGTCACCATAAGGAAATATGAAAAAAAATATATTGAACATGTTAGAGAAACAGGTGGGTTTATGTGTATTGATAAGAATTAAATTCAAATATGCTGGCCTTGGAGATTCCCTCCCTAATCCCCCAAGGCTATCCATGGACATTTTGTTTGTGTATATCTTCAAATTACAGATAAATTGGCAAGCTAACCCAATTAAATAAGCTTAGAAAAAAATGAGAAATGAGGAAACAGAACAAGAGAACAGATAAAAAGAAGAAATTGAGCTAGATGGAAAAAATTAACACAGGACTGGATACCAGGCAACTGCTGCTGTCTTTCTCAAATACAGTTCAGAGGCTTCTGTTGGAAATGAGGGAAGATTCTCCGCTTGTCCCCGGAGTCCCCTTTTCCCCTGGGCTAATTTCCCCTAATGTTACCTGCCATTCTTAATCATCAAATCTGCTCTTCCTTCAACACTATATTCCACTAAATAACGGTTAATAACCACTAAAGGATAGCAGATTAACATATAACTTCAAAAGAGAATTTTCTGGTTTAAATAACTTATTATAGACTGCATGTTTGTGTCCACCCAAATTTCATATGCTGAAACCTATTCCCCAATATGGTAGTGTTTGGAGGTGTGGTCTTTGGGACGTGGTTAGGTCATGAGAGTAAAGCCCTCACCAATGGGATGGAAAGGAACCCCAAAGAGCCTCCTCACCCTTCTGCACTGTGAGAACACAGGAAGAAGACAGCAATCTGTGAACCAGGAATTAGCTCTCACCAGATACGGAATCTGCAGTTCCCTTGATCTTTGGCTTCCCAACTTCCAGACTTATGAAAAATAATTTTTTGTTGTTTATAAGCCACTCAGACTATGGTGTTTGTTATAGAAGTCTGAACAGTGTAAGACAATTATTTCAAGCTTATAGTCCAATGAAAGAAAGCTTAAAGTTCTGGTCTACCTAGGTAGGGCACAGATCATATTAACCAATACTATCTGGACACAATCAGAATCATCTTTGATGTTCAAAACTATTGTCAATAGAAACAGCTTGTCCATGGTTGGCCTTCCAAATTTGATTTTCCTACTGGAAGACCTGTCTATTCATCACACAATGTCTAACATACAACTAATACAATCACTTTTAGAGGAAGTTACAGATAATCCTAGTTATATGGTCTTCTAATGATCATTTCAATACAACTTAATAAACCAAACATAAAACAGACATAAATATCTAATGTTGTAGGAAAGGAAGCAATTCTTTTGTTACAGAGGCTAGAGTTGCCACCCAGGGTCATGCTAAATTTACCCCAGACTGATATTCTCAGTCCTATATGTAAATGCAACTTTGGGAATTTTTGGTGAAATTAAAAAGAAAATGAGAAATACAATTGCTTGAGAAAGTTGGCAGTGAAAATTATAGTATTTTTATCTTTAAAAATGAGAGAATATTTCAATTTCTTTCACTATATTTAAATTTAAAAATACCAAGTGTGATGCTTTTGATATAGGCCTACAGGGAATTTTTATTTTGTTTTTCAAAGTAGTTAACTACATATTTAAAAATTCCAAACTCTCTCACATCTGTGTTTCATAAATCCTACAACTGTGTAAAGATGATTGTCACAGTGGTAGAATAGATGAAGCAAAACTAGAGAGGAAAAAATCAGGAAGCTTGATTTGATTTAACATATATGCCTAGAGTGTTTAGTATGGAAACTATTTTTGCTTTTATTTAGTACTAATTTATGGAAAAATGGTTTGTTGACACATGGATTTATTCTTTTATAACATTTCATGTAACATATTTACTGAGCTTGCCTACTATATGTGTTAAGAGCACTGAGAACACAGACATAATCCTATTTTAAAAGCATATGGTGTTTTTCTAATTTCATGTGTTTGAGAATCATCTGGGTATTTTGTTAAAGTTAGGTTTTATTATTATTATTATTATTATTATTAATAATATTTTTTAACAATGGGATTTCCAGACTCATCACTAGGGATTTTGATTTAGTTGGCCCTGGATGATCCAAGATGGTGCTTTTTGATCAATGTCCTAACATGGTCCATAGGCATCTGGTTCTCTGAGCATACTTTGAAAATAGTGGCCTATGTATCAGAAAAAATGGATTATGACACTGTCTAATTGATTTTAGAGATCAGTACTCTTTACTATAGGAAGTTCAATAGGAATACTGGGTCTGGAATGGATTTAGTTATTGCATAGCCCAGTTATTTAATACACACAAGCTCTGGGAACTTGGGCAAGTTAACTTTCTTCCTTGTTTCCATATCTTCAGAGTAGAGTTATTAATAATGCTCATACTCATAGGGCTGTTTAATGATTACATGAAGCAATGGTGGAACACATTAAGAATATACATGTGACATTTTAAAGAATCGTTATTTAGTTTTTCCTTTTGTTTAGTTGAATTTTGAAAAAAAATCAAAATTCTAAGCATAGAATATGATCACACTTAAGCTTATTAGCATATGACTTATAATGGTAATTGCTATTACATGATACATTTTTATAATTTTAAATATCATATTATATTGTGGTCCCGTTCAAATATTCAGAAGCCCAGAACCCATTATATTTGCATTTATTTCACATTTATTTATATATGTCAAAAATACTGCTTTGATTAGCTATTTAATACTGTTTCTATTAGGTTCAGTAAGCCCCTCCAAAATTAACATATTAACATAAATAAAATTTTATCAGTGATTTAAAAGTTGCGTGATATTTTAAGATATGTTCCAGAGGCAAGGGGGTAGGAGATGGGCAAAATGGGTGAAGGGGAGTGGGAGATACAGGCTTCCAGTTATGGAATGAAAAAGTCAAGGGGATAAAAGGCACAGCATAGGGAATTTAGTCAATGGGATTGTTATAGTATCATATGGTGATGGATGGTAGCTATATTTGTGGTGAGGATAGCATAATGTATAGAGAAGTTGAATCACTGTGTTGTATACCTGAAGCTAATGTAATATGTTTCAACTCTATTCAAATAAAAGTATATAAAAAAAGCATACATTCCAGCATGTCTTATTCTTTTTCTGAAACAAAACTGGCTCTCAAAACATACCTGATAATTATGCTGTTTATATAGATAAGATAAATGGACCTAGTTGGTAGATGAGGGACAGATGTTCTACTACAATAAAAATGTATAAACTTTTCTGATCTAAGGTCCACCCCCAAGAAGACGGTTGCTCTTTTTTGTTCCTTCACTTGGGAAAAGGAAGGGAGGAGAGTAATGTTTATCAAATGAACTATGACCTCATTCCAAGAACTTTAGAAAATGCGGTTTTATAGAAAACATAGAATCTCTATATATAAAACACAAAATGTAACAGCTCACAAGAACAACCTTTCTACATGTTCAGTCTTATTTAAAGCATGTAGTAATAGCATGAGATGGAGATTTTTAATCCAATTCATAGATGAAAAGGAGCTCAGAGTTGGGGCCACTTATCACAGCACTACTTGCATATATGTCTTCTGACTTTGGGACCACTACAAGTTCTACCAACATTCTCTTTTTTGCTTGTGTAAATAAGAATGAACAGTCTTAAGTTTAATTTCTGATATTACCACTGACTGACTATGTGACTTTAGTCAAATTATTGAACATTTATGTACTTCAGTTCCCTCCCCTAGAAAATGAGGATCCTCACCAAGGCTACAACACTATAGGTGTTTGTGACTGTAATTAAGTTAATTTGTGGAAAGTGTTTAGAAGAGTTCTTGGCACATAATTAGCATTCAATACCTACTAGTTCTTATCATTGTCAATTGTTTATTGAAACCAAATTTTCAAAAGTGTATCTTAGCAATGAGAAATTTTCATCTCTTCAGTATAGTCTGTGAGTGACTCTCAGATCATTTCACACAGGCTGTAAAGGCAAATGTCTTCATTGTGGGGTAATCCAGGAACCTTACCAATCTTTCCCTCAAAAATGAATCCAATCAACACCAAAATGAAAGAATAATCCTTTAACTAGAAAAGACAAAAGAGGGGTGCCTGGGAGGCTGAGTCCAGTTAGGTGGCTGACTCTTGATCTCAGCTGAGGTCTTGGTCTCAGGATCATAGGTTCAAGCCCCACAATAGGTGCCGTGCTGGGTGTGGAGCCTACTTAAAAAAAAAAAAAAAAAGAAAAAAAGACAAGAAAAAAATGTATCATTTATAAGAGTCAGCCTATTCCCCCCCCCAAAAAAAACATTTATTCTTCAGGTTTCTATCACTTGCATTTCATTATGTATTTCATTTTTTTAAAATTATTTATTTATGATAGTCACACAGAGAGAGAGAGAGAGGCAGAGACAAGGCAGAGACATAGGCAGAGGGAGAAGCAGGCTCCATGCACCGGGAGCCTGATGTGGGATTCGATCCCGGGTCTCCAGGATCGCGCCCTGGGCCAAAGGCAGGCGCCAAACTGCTGCGCCACCCAGGGATCCCTGTATTTCATTTTCAACTGGTAGAAGCAATTGATTGAATGAAGCTTTGAAGGAATAAATAGCCACAGAATGTAGTTTATTTAATACACATTTTTGCATTCTTTTGCATACAATGCACAGGTTAATAAAAATAATCTTAACATCCTATTTTTGTTGATTGTATGAATTATTGTTTCAAATTAAGTGGAATGCACATTTAATTCAATGGAAAGATCTGTTTTCTTCTGATACTTTTTATCATAATTTGAAAGGATCAATGACTATTCCCTGTGATTCAGTTTCACATTGCTATTTCCTATGTGTCCTTAAAACTTAGAATCTCAGTGCATTTTTTGTCTGCTTAAGAATTTTAAATCTTCTTACTTCATTCTGTGATTATGCCATCCCTTGACAATGGTTTCACTAAAAGATTTTCAAAAGCTGAGTCCTGGGAGTAGAGACAGGTTTCAACTTTGAATGCTATTTTCTGATCAATTGGAGCTCCTTAATCCTCTTCTTCCTTTACTCAACTGTGTTCTGGTAAATAGCTGTCAGCAAGGGAAGAAGTTCAATACCTTTGGGCCATGACCCACTTAAATGTTCCTTCTGCTGGGGAAAAAAAATCCACAGTAGCCTTAAATGTCAGTTTTCTCCCGGTATGCCCTGTTGTCAGCCTCTGGGCTTCGACTGCCATGTGTATATATACTTTCTAGCCTTTTCAAATAAAATACTGGAAGTTATTACATTTGTCGGGTGAAGCAGAGGTAAATATGAGCCTGGAATATAAAGATTCAGTCCATGTATACACTATAAACAATAACAAAGCCAAGGAGACATTCTAGTATTTGAACCTGGATAATACATTCTATAGTTACGTGTGATAGTCACTACAACGTGGCTGATTATTTTTATCCTGCTCATTTCAAGGTAATCCAAGATTAATCACTGTCACAACATTACAATGCAATGTTCTATCAAATTTATGCAAAAGATTGACCTACTTTTTTTTTTTTAACATTGAACGCTTCTTTTTCACTTAGGATATAATGATCTTGTTAGGAATTTTATAAATAATAAAGTTTTTCAGTTTCCAAGGAGTTTGGACCTAAGTAAAAAGGCATTTCTTAACAAAAGGTCCATCATGAACATGAAAAGTATAAGCTGAAATAATGTGCCAAATACTACTATCAGTTTACCAGTTGTCAGGGAGTTATTTTAACTACAAGCAGTTCACAGAAAACCTACTGGATTAAATGTCCATTTTTATTTTCATAAATTGGTTAGTTTGTCTGCCACATCTCTTTTATAAGATGACAAGTCATGATATTGTGCAAAACTGCAAATGTATACATGTTTAAAGTGTAAAGCTCCCCAAAATGAAAACCACCATTCTTTTGGGGGTGGGAGGGCTAAATCTTGGCTTCCTGATATGCAGCATTGAGGTCTTCAAGCTAACTTGGGATAGCATTACAGAAGAGTCTTGTGTGCTTACCAGGACCGGATTTGTTTTTCTTTCAACAATATTCTGCAATTACAAAACATATTTAGAGCAGAAATATTGTGCTTCTTTAGACAGTTAACACTTTTTACTTGTTATTAGATTGATTTTTGCTTTCCTTTCACTGTTTTCTTTACTTCCCTGGTGGAAACAGTTCAGTTTTTATATGACAGTTCAAGATGGAAACAGAATAACAGGCTATAAGTTTTGGCTCAGGTATGTTAGAGCCAATAATTACTGTCTATTCAATGTCAAAATTCACACCCATGGTGGGTACACAGGCAGTCATTCGAGTGGTGATTTTCTTCTCTCATTGAGTTTTTTGCTTCCACCTGAAGCAGCTCAATTAAAAAAAGATTTGCTATAATTTGGAGACCAAAAGTTACCCTTGAATTTTCTGAAAGCCAGTGTAAGATCAAGTGACTACTTCCTACTTTGCAGCTCTTGGAAAGAAGTCAACCATCAGTAGGTGAGTTAATATTAGTGTGATGGCACCTGCAAGTATCTAGAAGTTGAACTGGTTGGTGACATATTAAGCCTTACCCCAGGTCTCAGAATTCTTTGTATCTACAATTTCTTAGGCATGCTTTCATGAAGTTAACACACATAGGTAAAATAATAGAAGTAACTTAAGTTATTCTCCACTTACAACCCCAAGTATACACACATCAAGTATACACACAGGTACCTACACACACACACACACACACACACACACACACACACACATAAAGGAACAAAGCACATACAATGCAACATTAAGATTAAATAGAATATTTTTTAATTAGTTTTTTTTAAGATTTATTTATCCATGAGATACAGAGAGAGACAGAGACAGAGAAAGAGACATAGGCAGAGGGAGAAGCAGGCTCCATGCAGGGAGCCGGATGTGGGACTTCTTCTGGAATCCTGGGATTAGGCCTTGAGCTGAAGGCAGATGCTCAACCGCTGAGTCACCTGAGTGTCCCTAAATAGAATATTTTGATTTTGAATTCTGCATTATTGAATAGAAATATAAAGGAACGTGACCTTATTGATGAAAATTTCAACACAGAGCTGATGTCATAAGCCAGTAAAAAGTATTTTCATGCTTTAGTTCTCTGAAACCTAATTATCAAAGGTATAGATGGGAGTATTGGAAATTCAATATTGGAATATTTAAAGTGTTTTATCTTACAACAGAGACAGTATTTTATAAAGAGCTCCATTTATTTTACAAAGTTCCAAAGAGGATACTGCTAAATTCTAATTTGAAATTGAGGCATTCTGTAGATTTTTTTTTCTAGAAAAACTGAGTAGATGTTGAATGCACCATTTTTAAGTTCTCCATTAATGTGATACTTTTGTATGCTGATAAGATCTTTCCTTCCATCAGAATTCCAAGTAAATTAAATTCCTCAAATAAAATAGAGTTATAAGAAAATGCTTCTTTTGCCCCCAAAGCCATTTTTGTGTGAAAATACATAACTCTTCTTGGGAGCATGTGAAATTAATTTTAATATTTTGCTAAGACTTCATCATTGTCAGTTGGATCATGTAATTGTAGTTTTTCATGGAAATTGTTAGATGGGTTCTTGATATTTTCTCAATATTGGAGTCACATGAAAAATATATCTTCAGTCAGGAAGTAACTGGGTTGGTGAAGTCATGACCTCTACTAGCCAGATATATCAGAATTTCAGTTTCTAAATCCCTATTAGGCTCTCAGACCTTGGAATTATTCATTGTAAAAATTCATTTCTGAACATTTGCTCTTTGCAAGGGAAATGTCTGTTCATCCTTTAGTCCTGTGCTCTGAGAGAGACTTTCTTACATTCCTCAGCTAGAGACTCTGGCTTTATGTCAGATATCAAATGAAAATCAGTAAGTTTTGGGGAAAAAAAGAAGTACAGTTATTTAACTCTATAACACATTTTAGAGGAGAAGGGATAACAAATAATTGTTACTAATTTTAAAAATTAAGAGGATGAAATCACATCCTCTAAAAAAGGAATAAAAGTAAAATGCCATTCCTTGCAGAGTATTGAATAACAATCTAGATAAAATTTGATTTGGTTTTCTCAGAAGAATTAAGTTCTGACTAGTTGCAGATTATTAAAATGAATAAACCAATCATTTTGCAAATTATTTAAGGTAAAATGAATTTCTTGAGTAAAATTGAATGAATATAATTAACATGGGAAGTAAATCCTTTAATTAGAAAAGTCAAATAATTATTTTTCTTCAAAGAAATGAAATTACTGCAATTACTTTTTGAACAGATAATACAGAATTATTTAATAGATAATTTTATGGAACCCACAAGGAGGGAATTTAATGAGTCAGTAAAATATTTACAGGGCATTCAGGGATTAACTTTATCCTCCAAGAGTTTTCTTAAAACTCTAGTATTTATTTCCAAATCCTAAAATAAAGTGATTGTTCAACATCACAATTTCATTGAACAACTACTTAAGTAAATTTATTTTTATCTTGGAAATTATTAGTCAAATAGATTCTTAAATTAGCAATTAAAATGATGTTTAGAATTCACTCTAATTATACACATGCATACATAAAGTCCACTAATTTTGCCAGTTGCATTTCTCAATGCATAGAACATTTAAACTGAAATACTTCCTGTTTTAAGAGGAAGTTAGTAATGGAGCTGAGGAGGGCTATTTTGTTCCCTAAACTCCCATGTGATACTCAAACCACTAACTTAACATAATCTATTTAAAGATAGCATGGGGAAACTGCAAATATTTAGCAAGATTCTTACTACAGAGCTGATTATAAATGTTAATTATAGCTGAATATTGTTCATGAATTTAAATTATAAGTGAATAATTTAATACATAAGTAGTCCTACTGCTGCTTAGAAGAGTAATCAAAGTTTATACTTGGAATAAACATATTATCTTTGATATATACACTTCAAAATTAGCAGAGACTTTTCCAGAGATTTATTTTTTTTCTCTTTATAAAAGATGTAATTATCTCAAAAGATAGGTAGCATTGTTTAACGTAAGATAGATACTATTTCACATAATAAGATGAATAAGCAGACTGAATTAGGCAGTCAATATCAAAATTTAAATTTTCTCTATTATGGCCTATCAAACTTAGGCAACATAGCATTGTGGTTGAGAAAGTGGTTTCTGAAATCAGACTTTTACTTGAATTTGTTCTGTGCCTCTTACTGTGTGACCTTCAGTAAAGCACTTGACCCATCCAAGCCTCTGTTCCCTCACTATGAAATAATGGAGAGTGACTATTTCAGAGGTTTGTTGAAAAAAAATTGAGAAAATTACGTGTAACGTGCTGAGCTCAGTGTTTACCAAGTGCCTCAATCTGTGTGGTCTGTTATAATAATTTAAAGAAAGTGAGGATGTAGCTGGCATCAGCCTTAGAATGTTTGAGGGTTTTCTGTTTAATTAGGCTAGAAAGAATTATTGGAGACACATATGTTTCTCCCTTACCCCAAGTCACTTGGGAGAAATAAAGTTCTGCCCCAAAGCATAGACACGTAACTTCTTGTTTCTCCACTTAATTTGGAATGGGTGCTGGTATGTAGTTGTCATTAAGAACCCCAGGTGGTATAGCTTGGTACAGGGGATTGCTTAACTTCTTCCTTGTGATTATCTTGCCCTTGGAGGTTTATCAATGCCAAACAATGTTTAACATTGTGTTGTTTGTGAAAGTAACCATCTTATAATAATAGTCATTAATAACACAAATGAGGGTAAAATCCTCAAGTATAAAATTTAGTTTTAGCAGGGAATATAAAACGGTTGGGCTAATAAGAAGTAGACTCTCAATTCTAATGGGAAGATCTTGATTATATACAAGCAATAAGATTAAGCCTTCTTTTCTGGGAGTGATAGATCATTAAGGAGCAGATTATAATTTCTAATGCCAGTAGGTAAAAATCACTAAAAGGTGACTGAATTCTTATCAAAGAATAGGGCCATATATCCTGTTCTTTTGTTTAACATTTTGTGGCCTGAGCACTTGGATAAACTTTGACTAATCAGATTAGTTTCGGGGCCAAGAAATTATTCAACTTGATTCTAGAGAAGTGACTGTCATCCCCTTACATTGTTTAATACCCTTTGTTAAGAGAGATTTTATCCACATTGGGAGAGGATCCTCTGTTGTGACTGAGGCCAGAAGTTTAATGCAAGTATAGTTGGTGTGGCAACATCTTGGTCCATTAATCAGAAAAGCCTATTTTGTAATAGCTTTGTATTAAGGTAGTTTAATTAAAATGACAAAAGGGGGATCCCTGGGTGGCGCAGCGGTTTAGCGCCTGCCTTTGGCCCAGGGCGCGATCCTGGAGACCCGGGATCGAATCCCACGTCGGGCTCCCGGTGCATGGAGCCTGCTTCTCCCTCTGCCTGTGTCTCTGCCTCCCCTCTCTCTCTCTCTCTCTCTGTGACTATCATAAAATAAATAAAATAAATAAATAAATAAAATGACAAAAGGAAAACTGACAGTGAACTGTTTCCCACTCTTGTCATTTAGCTAAAGCAGAAACTTTTTGGAAATGGCTATTGAAATCTTGTGCATGAGGAAAAAAAAAAGAAGGAATTGGGTGGGCATTCTCTGGCAAATCAGAGTGGTACTGGGAAGAAATGACAACGTCTACTTTTGGCATCCATGTTCCGGGTGGGAAGGTTTAGTTGCTTGACTTAGTGATACTGAATGCACAGTGTGCCAGAACTGTGTTAGAAATTTGAAATTTCAAGATGCAAATCCCAAGTAGTTCTTAAAAGGATTAAGTTGAATGGTTGCTGGATATCTTTTAATGAAAGTCAGAGGATTGCTCAGAGGAGTTGGGACTGTTTTTACAAAGTCACTGGGCAAAATATCTCCATGCAGAAATTTCTGACGTGTGGTAGCAGCTAGCATCTTACTCAGAATTGACGTCTTACTCAAAAGCTGTGCATTTCATGGGCAAACAAGGGGTTAAGGGTGAGTTGTGAATGTTGTTTCTCTAACACCTTTAGAAGAAACTCAGTTTTACCAAACTCATGACATTTTCCCCCAGATAAAATTCATAGTTGAGGAACAAATGCAGGTGCCAAAAATACCAGGATCAGTATTTCTCTTTTTTTTAAAAAAGATATTATTTATTTATTTATTTATTCATTATTCATTCATTTATTTATTTATTTTTAGACAGACATCCCCACTAACAGTATATAAAGATTTTCTTTTCTTCACACCCTAACCAATACTTGTTATCTTTTGTCATCCTGGTACTAGCCATCATAGGAGGTATAAGGTGATTTTTTGTTGTGGTTTTGATTTCCATGTCCCTAATAATTAGTGATGTTAAGCACTTTTTCAAATACCTGTTGATCATTTTGTGGTGTGTTTGGACACACACACACGCACATTCACACACATACAAATGCACATACACTGGAATATTTTTCAACCATAAAGATGGAAATCCTGCTACTTGTGAAAGCATAAATAAAACTGGAGAACATATATTACTGAAATAAGAAAAATACAGAAAGGCAACTATTATATGATCTCACATGTGGAATGTAAAAATATCGAACTTACAAAATGGAAAAATAGAATTTTTTCTTTATTTTATTTTATTTTTTAGAAAATAGAATTGTGGTTGCCAGGTGCAGGAAATGAAGAGATGAGGGTGGAGGAAATGAAAAGATGTTGGTCAAAGGCTACAAACTTTCAGTTATAAGATGAGTAAATTCTGGAGGTCTAATGTATAGTATGACAATGACATTTAATAATATTGTGTTGTATTCTTGAAATTTGCTGAGGGTAGATCTTAAGTATTGTTACTACAAAAAAAGAATTAACTTTGTGAAGTACTGAATATGTTAATGAATTTGATTATAATAATCATTTTATAAGTATCTGTGTATTAAATCATATTACACAACTTTGGAAAAAACAAAACAATCATGTTGCACAAACTAAATATATGCAACTTTTATTTGCCAATCTTACCTCAGTAAAGCTGGAAAAAAATAAACAATTGCTGTATTTTCATTATGGGGACATGCTGGCAAATTCAGATTGATATATAATCGATATGTAATTTCTGGTTCATGAAGGAGATCTTTCTCCTGTTCCTTCATTGATTTCAATGTCTCTTATGGGCTCAACCTTCCAGAACCTCTCTGGAAACTTTAATTTTTAGTGTATACACAGAACAGAACAAACCAGAAAAACAGCTAGTCCTTCTAACAAAAAGGCAATCAAGGAGAGTTTTGCCTTTTTAAAAATCTACTTTATCATTTCCAAGAGCTTTTCCATTATATACATTTATAAGTCTTATATTTGACTTACAAATTGAGAAATGAGGCACTGCTTGAAAAATATATGATTGCCTCAAAAGAGGGTAGTTGTTTCCTTTACCCACACTCAGTAACAGTAACTGTACTTTGTATGTTATACTTAGTTCTTTGTCTTTTAATTTACTCTCTATAAGACTTCCAGGTGGTACTATATGTAATTTTACCTTTTACAGTGCAAGCTGTGCCCTGTTAGATTTCAATAAATGTGTTCTGGCAATAGCTTGGAAAAGTAAAACAAAATATTGAGTATTCAGGCATGGTCTTAAGTTATGACTTCCTCTGAATGAAAGAGAAATCATTCTGGTGCTAATAAAATTTGCATGTATATAAAGTGGGAAATCACATGCTTTAACATAAGTGCCAGAGGAAAAAGACATTGCAGCTGTCTGTTGAAAGCTTGGCTCTTGTGTCCACCTGGCTAATGAACACAACCCTAACTACAGCTGCACTTCCAGCAGTTTTCCTTTATTTTTTGACTACAGTTTGGAGGCAGAGGACAGCATAGCTGATTAAAGAATTCCCTTGAATGTAAGCGAATGTTTGTAGTAAAAGAAAGCAGTCACTTTGTTCCTGAGTGTGGGAATGCCTAGATTTAGGCTTCACATTTTTGAAGGTTATGGTTTCTACTTTCTTATCTCAATTTAATTGTACAATTTGATACCTTAAATTCTGGAATTTCTCTGGAATTCAGTTGTTTATTTTTTGGTCTTGGGAGCATATTTATCATAAACGAAGAGTTATTGGGGCAGACTACTAATGTTTACTACTTTCTGGGAGATAAAAATACTAAATTTTAGATTTGGCTTTTAAAAAAAATTGTGAAGATTTTAAAGCCTGTGTACTAAATCACCATATAACTCCACATGGATTTTCCATAAAAATTCATTATAATTTTTTTACAATAGTTCAAACTTTGATTTAAGTCAAGAAGAAGTATGCTGAACAAGAGCCATGTATTATAATAGATTTTGGGGGGATTTAATGTTATTAAGGTACAAAGTTAATTTCAAGAGTCTCCTATAAATTCTATCTGTAATCCTGTGGAAAAGACAACACAAGTATCAGTGAAATTTTAAGTATTTAGTCTTATTTCTATTAATCTTTAGAGTAACTTGAATTCGTCACTGTATACTCTTCAAATGCAATATAGTCCTGTATCTTTATTAAAGCTAAACGTGATTTTATTTTTCCATATTAAAAATAAGTAAAATGATTCTGAATTTTGTTAAGCACCATGAAAGCTAAAATAGAAATAGGATCATTGTTAGCTCTTAGTAAATTTGGCAAATTGTCCTAAATATATTTTACTTTCTTGTTTGCTTGGATCTACAATAAAGAAAGAGTAGCTGGGTGTTTTAGTAAATGTTCTTGTGAACACATCTACTGGGCTTATAGTTCTACTTTCTGGATCAAGTGGAGATTACTTGAGAAATATTTTTTGTTTCATCTCAAAGAAAGTGATACTAAGGCGTCCATATCTGGCAATATCCGTTTTCTCCCATTTCCCTCCAACTTTTTTGGGGGGACTCCACATCATCCTTAGTTACTCTTTTCTTACATACAATTCCAGATACTGGTACTTTGTCTCATATATTCCATACCAATATACAAAGCAAAAAATTAGGATGCTATTTTATGAGTTTCCTTGTTCTTGTAAAATTTAAAAAATTAAAAAAAATTTTAAAGTGGCTGAGAACTACAAATTTCAATATTTCTCTGTGGTGTGCCCAGGCCTAAACTATACCTATATCTAACTGACCTATATCTCTCTGTGATACTCTCGAAGGTGATCAATGTGTATAAAACAAATAATGTAAGAATAACAATATTTTCAAATTTGTTTATAATGAAAATTAATAGTGACAGTTTATTCATAGATTCCACACTTATCTCACTTGAGCTGCAGAGCTTCTTTATTTTACTGTGTTTTTTTTAATGCAGTTATCAATAGTAATAGAGTTTATTTTATGCTGATGTTGTGAAGAGAGAAAAGGAAATATGAAAGAATGGAAGATTCAGAGGGTAATAATCTTATCTTGAACATTCAACATTGCGAGAAGCCAAAACAAAGTGGCTCAAAATACAGTATCAAAAACTTAAATATATAAAAAGGCTTTTCTACTAACAGATATTTTTGTCCCGAGTATCCACAGGATACTCTACATCTTTATTTTTATTTATTTTAATTTTTAAAATTTTTATTTATTTATGATAGTCAGAGAGAGAGAGAGAGAGAGAGAGAGAGAGAGAGAGAGGCAGAGACACAGGCAGAGGGAGAAGCAGGCTCCATGCACCGGGAGCCCGACGTGGGATTCGATCCCGGGTCTCCAGGATCGCGCCCTGGGCCAAAGGCAGGCGCTAAACCGCTGCGCCACCCAGGGATCCCTATTTATTTTAATTTTTAATGGAAATTAGTTGACACCCAATGTTATGATAGTTTCAGGCATACAACAGAGTGATTCAACAAGTTTGTATGTTATGCTGTGCTCACCATGAGTGTAGCTACCATCTGTCATCGTACAATGCTAGTCAATCTTTGATATTTAAAAGATGAGTCTGGGAGTGCCTAGTGGTTTAGTCAGTTAAGCACTTGCCTTTGGCTCAGGTCATAATCCTGATCCCAGGGTCCAGGGGTCAAGTCGCAAGTCAGGCTCCCTGCTCAGCGGGGAGTCTGATTCTCCATATCCCTTTCCCTCTGCCCCTCACCTCACTTATGCTCTTGCTTTCTCTCTCATAAATAAATAAATAAATAAATAAATAAATAAATAAATAAATAAATAAATACATAAATAAATACATAAATAAATAAATAATAAATCCAGAAGTAGAGATGTTACAAGGTCTATAAAATGTAGCATCATTTTTTTTTTCTTTAGAATATCTGAAATCTCTTTTACCCATGGATGATTGATACATGAAAGAAGGCATCAAAAAACCATATTCTACATTGGAACAAACTGCAGAGTAACTAGCAGAGATGGAACTCAATTTTTTTTTTGCTTCAAGGGCCAAAACACTGAGTTTCAGTAGTCTAAAGTTCAATAGAACTGCGTCAAGATGATAAGTTACCTCCTAAAGGGAATTAGGCTGGTTTTGATACAAATAAAAACAATAACAAAAAAAAGTAATGTTTTGTTCATGCGTTTATAATCTCATTTCTATGAATTACATTTTTTTCCCCGATCTACAGTATCTGGGTTTTTAAAAAATATTTATTTGTTAATTTTAGAGAAAGAGTGAGTGATAGCGTGTGGGGGGAGGGATAGAGGGAGAAGGAGAGAAAATTCAAAGCAGACTCCACTGTGAGCATGGAGCCCGGCATGGGGCTCAATTTAATGACCCCAAGATCATGACCTGAGCCAAAACCAAGAGCTGGATGCTTAACGGACTGTGTCCCCCAGGTAGACCTACAGTATTCGTTTTGTTATTGAATTAGATAAATTATTCCCCTACTTAGTCATCACTCTCTTGGTTATTTTAGCTGTTGTGTTTTTTTTTTTTAACACTTTGTACAACCAAATGAAAGTACATTTGCTACATGTTTCTGTATTTCCTACAGTGACTGCAGTTTTCTCAGAAGTTAGGTTTTGAAGGAATAACAGCATAATAGGGTGCTTTTCATTGTTCTTAAGGGCTAGTCATGTTTGCTCAAGCTAGCAAGCATATAGTGTAGAAATAAGCATGTATCAATGAATAAGCATGTGGGATAGTGTCTTAAACATGTTCTACAATGATGCGTACATTTGAAAACTTAATGGTAATCTTTATTGAAATGTTTTCAACCAGACCTAGTCACCCAGATGGCAAAATCACTTGGAGTGTGAAAAGTTTGCATGTCCATATGCCAAGGATATCAGTGCAAGTTGTCTGTCTGCTCCAGCAGATCTTTGCTGTCTCTCTGCAGGGCAGCAGCAACCAAGAAAGTGTTTCCAATTTGGCCGCATGGGAAAAAGAACAGGCAGGAAAATTAAGTACCTCTAGTAACATGAGGAGTATCTTCAAGTCAGCACCTTCACTGCAGTTGCCCTGAGGAAGTGAGAGGAAAGGGCAAGAGAAATCTGGGCATTGTCCTATTATCATGGTGCTGAAGCAAACTAATCAAATGGGAAGTAAAATTAAAATTCTAGGAAAAGGCAATATAATCCATCTATTTTGAAAATGAAATTGCTTCAGTCAAAAGCTGCTTTGCAATAGAGAAATAACAAAATTAAGATGGAAAACTTAGATTATCAAAATGTTGATAAATAATAGCTGTCCAAGTAACACCCTGTTATGAGTGATTACTTGTAATTTTATTTTCATATTGTTAAAAATATCTTTTCTCAATGAAAAGAGAGGCCGGATGTAGAAATAATTGGTGTCATATTTTGCATATCACATCCTAATAGAAACTTGTATGAAATTAAATAAATGAGTAATATTCCAGAGATGAACTTATTTCCTTTAATATGTGGGACTCGACTCAGGTAGTCAATTATTTGAGCAGTATTTCTTTTTAGAAGATTTATTTACTTGAGAGAGAGCATGAATGCGGGGAGTGTCAGAGGAAGAGGGAGAAGCAGATTCTCCAATGAGCAGGGAGCCTGACTCAGGGCTGGATCCCAGGACCCTGGGATCATGACCTGAGCTAGAGGTAGACGCTTAACCAACTGAGCTACAGATGTCCCTTGAGTGGTAGGTAATTCTAATGCAGTCATTGAGTGTAATTTCTACTGTAGAACACAGGGTAATGAGAAAAATTTAAAGCCAAAGAGTGATACATAAGTAATCATTTAATTGGCGAGGTTTGCATTAACTTCAGGACTTCAAGTGTCAGCTCAAAGTAATTTCACAAAGCACCACAGTAAATAAAGTGTTGGATGAGTCTAAATGAATGGCACAAGCACGAAGAAAGTGAGAAATGGGACCAATAATAAAGCAGCTCATGACAGTAAGTAGGAATTAGGAAGAGAAAATATGCTCAGAGATGCAGTAGAAACCATCCCCAAAATTTCAAGTACAGTAACTCCACAGGAAAAGAAAAGGAAATTGCATACATGTTAAAATCAATAAACGGGAACGGGTGAGGTTGGGGCAGTGAGAAAAATTCTAGGTAGTCATTTCAATAAGGTACAATAAAAGCATTTAAGATTGATAAGATTCCTTTACAAAGCACGTGATAACAGTGCTAAGTACTATGAAATGAGTGTTGCTTGTATTCAAATTATACTCTATTGCAACTGCTTTTAAGGGTTAGATAGGAAATCTGTTCAAGCTGTAGTCCTAATCCAATTTTGAAATCCCAAGGGAGAGGTAATAAATGAGTTAAAAATAATAATAAGGCACTTCTATCTAAACCCGAGTTTCTGGCACAGCATAAAAATCAGAAGCTCTTTTTGCAGGGGTGGATTTATCAAAGCCCGTTTCTCTTTGCCTTTAAGTAACTAACTGTATAAAAGACAAGAGAGAATATTGATGAAGGGGGAAAAAGTATGGTTTATTTTAAAATTCAGCTCAGTTTGGTTAGTCGAAAGCTATTTTATAAAATGTGCATTTTGTGATTATGACCCTTAAATTTGTCCCTATTTATCGATAAAATCTGCAGACTGTATTCTTAACCATGGCCAGTCAGTCATGTTGATATAATCAGGAAAAGCATGCTAGATAGATGAAAGCAGGACTTTACAATTGCATGAAGGAGCAAGTAACAGGCCCACCTCTGCCTTTTCTTAAAATAGTTCTGTATTCTTTTCACTGCCTTTCTGTTTATTATATATGTGATTGTATGTGTGTGTATGTGTTTTAATCCCTCTCCAGCTTATCTGTTCTTTACATAAACATTTTGAATAAATCAATCTTTATCTAGGAAAGATTCTTATAGAGGCTAAAGGGAACAGGACATGACAACTACTCTTTCTAACATAGAAAATAAAATTGTACAACTGATCATACCACCCATTCACATCCTAAGAATATCCATTTCTGATCTTTCCCAACTTAGTGCCTTCATATTACAATTTATTACTGACTAAGGCAATTTTTAAATAAAATATGGCACTGTCTTTGTTAATACATTTTTTGTTAATGAGCAGGAATGTTTTTTTTTGACTTTTTAAAATTTTTTATTTTTTGAGATATAATTGACATTCAACCTTATATTACTTTGAGGTGTATAACATAATGATTCAATATGTGTATACATTGAAAAGTTATCACTACAATAATTCTAGCTAACATCAGTTACTGTACATACTTAAAATATCTTTCTTCTGATGAGAACCTTTAAAAATTCCTCTCTTCAAATATGCAACTTTCAAATATGTAATACAGTATTATTAACTGTAGTTGCCATGCTGTATATTATATCCCATGACTTGTTTATTTTATAACTGGAAGTTTGTACCTTTTGACTCTCTTTATCAATTTTTCCAGGCTCCTACCCTCAATTCCCTGCTTCTAGCAACCATCAATCTGTTCTCTGTTTTGGTTTTGTTTGTTTGTTGGTTTGTTTTTAGATTCCACATATAAGTGAGATCATACAGTATTTATATCTCCCTAGCTTATTTCATTTAGTATAATTCTCTCAAGTTTCATCCATGTTGTCGCAAATGACAAGATTTTATTGTTTTTTTATGGCTGAATAATATTCCACTGCAAATAAGTATTACATCTTCTTTACCTATTCATCTATCAGTGGACACTTGTATTCATAACTTAGTTGTAAATAAGGCTTCAATGAACATTTGGTGCATATATTTTTTTGAGTTAGCATTTTTGTTTTGTTCAGATAAATATCCAGAAATGGAATTGCTGGATTGTATGGTAATTCTTTTTTTTTTTTTTGAGTATCTTCCATACTGTTTTCCACAATGGCTGCACCAATTTACATTCCCTTCAACAGTGTACAAGGGTTCCCTTTTCTCCACATCCTTGTCAACTCTCTTTATTTCTTGTCTTTTTGATAACAGCCATTCTAACAAGTGTGAGTTGATATATTATTGTGGCTTTTATTTGCATTTCCCTGATGATGAGTGATGTTGAGCATCTTTTTTGTATCTGTTAGCCATCTATATGTTTTTTTTTTTTTGAAAAATGTCTCTTCAGTTCCTCTGCCCATTTTTCAATTTGACTATTTTTGTTTGTTTTTTTTTTTTGCTATTAAGTTGCATGAGTTTTTTTTTATGTATTTTGAGTGTTAACCCCTTATCAAATATGTGATTTGGAAATACTTTCTACCATTCAATAGATTGTGTTGATTTTATTGATATAACTTATTTTTTTTTACTATTTTATAGGTTGCTATCAAATATTTGTGCTATGTTGGTCAAAGTCTCATTGGTACGTGATTGAGGGTAAAGAGATATATAAATGGAATTAAACAGACTGTATTAAGCAAAGGTCATAATCTAATCCAGTGAATGTGAAGTTATTCAGGTGTGGTCAGGGACTTTTTATTTTCAAAGGGGCAGTTCTTAGGTTTACTGTATCCCTTTGAATAATATGAAATGTTAACAAAATATCATATATATCTATATATAAAGAGACCATTATAAATATCCATGTATCCATATGTCATATGTATTATCTATCTATCTATCTATCTATCTATCTATCTATCTATCTATCTATCATCTATTATCATTTATCCCTATATCCACATATACGCAGAGAAACATGGATAGATAGGTAGGCAGATAGAGATATACAGAAAGAACATAAATTTTTGCTGTGCTTATATATGGATATGACATATGATTTGTGAACTGGTTATCATGATTATTCAAAGGAATTGTATGAATAAGTTGGGAATAAATAGCCAAACTCTGGGAAAGTCAGAAATGAGAGAAGTTCCAGCACTACAAAAAACAAGTTTTCTTTTTCTTTTTTTTAAAGATTCTATATATTTATTCATGAGAAACACAGTGAGAGAAAGAGATGCAGAGACACAGGCAGAGGGAGAAGCAGGCTCCATGCAGGGAGCCCGACATGGGACTGGATCCTGGGATTCCAGGATCAGGCCCCGGGCTGAAGGCAGCACTAAACCACTGAGCCACCCCAGCTGCCCCCAAAAACAAGTTTTCATGGACTCTCCAGAGTGTCAGCAAACGATGTGACTGGGTTCTTGTGTCGTAGGATCCATGATTCTTCATTCCAATTTTCTACTTCATGGGAGAAGGGTTAGATTACCCTAATCTTACTTGAGCCATACAAATGTATTTTAATCTTCTGTGGTAGGGGAACAGAGGGTGTGGAGCCTGGGTATAGGCACAAGAGCTCACTCTCAGAGAACTAGAATCATGATGAATTTAGCAGACTCTCCAGAGACACTTACTTCACGTGAATAGGATGAGACTGCTCAGTTACCTAGTCTAGGAAATAGAGTCTTCTTGTAAGTATTCCCTCTCCTTGTGACCCTTATAATTGTAACATCATCAGCTGTAAGACAGCTGAAACCTAATACATTGTTTTGCTTTGTTTTCCAAAGGAGGCTGCAAATTATTGTTTACTCCTGTAATAATCCAATAAAAAGATTAGTTGATTTTTAAATTTTGAGTCATGTATATATGACAACTCAAAATTAGTATTTCTATTGCTAATAATTTCCAAAACTGAGGTAAACATTGAGCTAAAAAAAAAAAAATCTGTCTTTGGACTGTTCAGTGTTGTAAAACAAAGAGAACTAAACCCAGGAAGTCAGAATCAATACTTTCTTACACTTAAAGTATAATTTTCCTTTTAATCATTTCAAATGAAGGGGATAAAGGGGATTTCAATACAAAAAACCACAATATTTTCTTTTATTTTGAATAATTAATGATATAAATTAAACAGTAATAGGCTGAAAACTGCTAAGTTTATCAGTTACCACTGGCAAGTGCTACAATTTTAGAGACAAAGCCCATGCTACAAACAAGGGAGCAATTATTTTGACTTAAAGCTTATAGTAGTTTAAACTTTTGGCTTTTTGTTTTGTTTTGTTTTACAAGATCATTTTTGGACTTTGTACAGATTTTATTTTCCTATTTAAAATTATGACCCTTATCTACATCTATTAAATGTAAGATTTAATTTTATTGACAGAAAGGTAGAAATGCTACATTAATTGCCAAAGACTTGGTGATGCTGAATATGGTAAGTTAAGTATTAATGAGAATTATATTTTACTATGTTCCACAGAAGCCAAAGTGTTTGATGTAATATGTGTGAGTCTGAGTTATAGGAACATTCACACAGCATTAAGAAATTATATATGAAAAAAGAAATTATATGCCATAAAACTATTTTATCTGAATCATATTTCTTGGTGTTATTCTCTATTAAATAGCTGACTTAGGGCCTTGGAACATCCTGAGAAATGATGTCCTTCTAAGTGGGATTTATAAATATCCCTTGACAAGAGAAGATTCATGTTCTCCATATTTTTAGTTTGCATTATTCTATAACTTCAAACCTAGATTTTCCCCTTATTAAACTATTTTTAGATATGTTGTAGAAAAATGTATTTTAAATATTTGTGGGAGGGAAATATTTTTAAAAAGGGAAAATGAGATATAATCTAAAAAATGTTTTTTTTATTTGTATGTTTAGTTAATAGGAGAAATTACATGAAATCTTTTTAATACTTGAAAGCCCAAGGTATGTGATACTGAATCCAAACTACTGCTATTATTTATCATTTAATCAGCAGATACTTATTGAACAAGTATTATGTTCAAGAAACTGTAGTCTGTGATATGGCTTTACAGGACCTAAAATTGCTGCACTAAAATAATTTACAGCCAGAAGAATGCTTTTCATAGCAGTTACAGTAGCCCATTTGTAATCATTTCAAGCAGGACATTTAGTTAAAAGTAACAGAGTGCCTGACTAATGGTTGGATAATATCAGCATTGATTTGCTTATCCATCATATCAAGAACTCTGAAAGAAGTCAGTTCTGGTATCAGTGTTGGAATGAATACCTTCTCTTGGCTTTTTTTCTTGATTCTCATATGGGGGTGGGAACTCCAAGTGCTACATTCTCTCATTGCAGTGTCTAACTCTGGAAGAAGAAGACTAGGAAAAGGTGGCTCTATTGCCCTACGTCTTTCTTAAAACAGTGAAAATAATGTTTCTGGAAAGCCACTACTTGAGTCACATAGAGTAATGAGGATCAAAGGTTATATGCTTAGACCAGTTAGTTATTCTCAAAGAGTCATCTATGGGAACTTGTTAGAAATCCAAATTCTCAGGTCCCAAACCAGTCTTGCTTAGTTCAAAACTTGGTCAGTAGAGCCGGCAGATAATGAACAAGCTCTTCACTTAATTAGTATGCACTCTAAAGTTTTAGAATCACTGACTTAGACCAATCATGTTTCACTCCCAAAGGCTGGGTATGAATTAGAGTGAGATTTCTTATCATATAACTCAGATTTCTCACTGAACACTTGTCTGTTCTATACTTTTCCCTCTTTTGAATAAATAATTAGAAGTCGTAAGAGGCCAAATTTATAGATACAAAGTGCATAAAAATAATAGAGTCCATTGTTATAGGTATCATTTATCCTTTAGGGCTTTTGGTCGCAAGTAATAAACATGAAAACTTGTCTTAAAGTGGCTTAAGTGGAAAAGGGGAAGAAGCATGATTCATGTAATTCAGGTCATGTAGGATGTGATCAAGAAGCATTCTTATCTATTCTTTTCCATGCCAATTTTAATCATGGTATTTGGCTTCTAGAAGCTCCAGGATTATGTTTATTAACATGTATATCTGGGATACCTGGCTGCCTCAGTCAGTGGAGCATGTAACTCTTGATCTGAGGGTTATAATTTTGAGCCCCACGTTGGATGTAGAGATTACTTAAAAATAAAGTCTTTGAAAACATGTGCATATCTGGAGAAAGATCACTGTCCTTTCTGATTTACTCACCCTTACAATGCTAATGACTTTGCTGCTTATAGTTCAAGGTTAAGATACCTGGCCATTCTTAGATTTAGGAATGGATTTGGACTCCAGTCCCATTCTTAGAAATAGGAGAGATGTGGTCACTGCCCAAACTCAGGAGAGTTTCTCTTTCCAAGACAACAGTGAATGGATTTGAGTGGCAAAAGTAAATATACAGCCATTCAAATCTAAAGTCATCCAAGAGGAATGGAATCCATAAGGGTAAAATCTAATCCTATTCTTAGATCCACAAATATATCTGTAGAAGATGTTGGAATCTCTTAATTACAATTATAGAAGACCTAATTATTTTTTTCAGAGTAAATTCAATACTCATTAACCATGTGATGCAGTAGCTAGAAAAGCTAATATGGCCCTTGAGAATTTTAAAAATAAAAAAGCATAATGTCATTGTGTTATGTCATTTTTAGTACTTAACTTACAAATCAATTATTTTCATTCTTCCATCCATACTGCTCCTACGCAGTTTTATGACCTCTCATTTGGGTTATGCTATACTTCCTCTGCATTAAGTTTAATCTTTCTCTATTCTGTCCCCCAAGCTATCAATTATTTTAAAAATAGTCTTTTTATTTTGGAATAGTTTTATATTTACTGAAAAATGACTATGCAATACAGAAAATTCTCCATTATTATCATCTTACATGACCATGGTACATTTGTCATAACAAGAAATCAACACTGGTACATTACTTTATCTAAACTCCAGATTTTACCTGGGTCTCATCACTTTTTCCGCAAATGTCTTCTCTCTCTTTCAGAACCCACTCTAGGATATCACATTGTGTTCAACTATTATGTCTCTCCAATCTCGTCTGGTCCGTGAGAATTTCTCAGTCTTTCCTTGATTTCTTGTCAGATTTGAGGAATATTGACCAGAGTTTGTATAGAATATCCCCCATTTTGATTTGTCTGATGTTGTCCTCATGATTAAAGAGAGGTTATGAAGTTTTGGAAAGAATACCACAAATATGATCTCACTACATAGTATGAGTGAATATATGATTTTGACATAAAATCACCGGTGTTGCCAAACTTCATTATTCAATTAACATAGTTTCTGTCAGGTTTATCCACTGTATAATTACTATTTTTTCCTTTCAATACTTCCTTCTTTGAAAGTGTGGATATCTACACATCTCTATCTTTATCTCTACATCTATTTACCTACACGTCTATATCTACATTTATATCATTTATCTCTATCTCTTTATGTCTCTTTATGTCTGTCTCTTATGTCTCTCTCACTCTCTCTCTCGCTCTCTATGTGTGCATATATATATACACATATATCATATATAGCCATATAAATATATATCATATATAATCATATGATATATACATATAATCAGCTTCAGTCTTAGGCTATGATTTGTCTCTGTAAAATGTTTCTATATATCAATACTAAATAAGTATTAAACCCTATATACACTATGTTTTTTCCTATTCATCCATACTTCTGATAGTTTAATTTATAAGTTAGATAAAGAGATTAACAATAATAACTAATAATAAAATAGAAAATTTAACAACATATTGTTTTTTTATATAACAACATATTGTAATAAAAATTATGTGAGTGTGAAATAGTAAATTCTCTCTCAAAATGTTTTCTTGTGCTATACTCACTCTTCTTATGATGATAATAGGAGATGATAAAATACCTACATGGTGAGATGAAATGAGGTGAATGACATAGGCATTATGATGTAGTCTTAGGCTATTATTGACCTTCGGATGATATTTCAGAAGGAAGACCATCTGCTTCCAGACCATGGTTGATGGTAGTTGACTACAAGAACTCAAACCCCAGAAAACAAGACTGAAGATAAGGGGCTGATTATAATATAATGGCCCACCATCCCAACCTGTGGGGAACTATGCTGTTTTTAGCACTGAAATTCCCACATCCTGGGAAATCTCTCAGTCCAGTTCATCTGTGAATGTCTCTTGGGATTCCCTTTGGAATGGTGGTAAGGTTGATAATAATATATAATATAGTTCCTAGATTTTTAGTTGACTTTGTGTAACCTAACTAGGCCATGTTATGTGAGATTATGTCATATGAACTGTACATGTACAAAAATTTGAAGGCATAGCTAGCATATTCTTAACTTAAACTGGAATTGAATTTTACTAAAACTTTTTTCCTTTGAAAATTTTTTAACTTATTTTTTATTGGTGTTCAATTTGCCAACATATAGAATAATACCCAGTGCTCATCCCATCAAGTACCCCCGTCACCCAGTCACCCCCACCCCCCACCCACCTCCCTTTCTACCTCCCCTTGTTCGTTTCCCAGAGTTAGGAGTCTCTCATGTTCTGTCTCCCTTTCTGATATTTCCCACTCATTTCTTCCTCCTTTCCCCTTTATTCCCTTTACTATTTTTTATATTCCCCAAATGAATGAGACCATATAATGTTTGTCTTTCTCCGATTGACTTATTTTGAATTTTACTAAAACTAAGTTTAGTATATAAGTGAAGATGAAATGACTGAGTGCTTATTGACAGATGGACTTTAGGTGGTTTACCAGTGTGATGATGCAGGTCTGTCTGTAAATTCTTATTTTGTGACCAGTTGTATTTGTTTGCCATGAAAAATGACTAGCTTGGATCTGAGAGGGCTATTGGTAGCTTACTGGTCTAGAAAATTTATGTGACTCAAATGGGATTTAAATTCATGACTCTGCTTCATTAATGTTAACCTCAAAGCAAGTGAGCAAGATAAAGGATATTAACTCTTGCCTCATTTTCATGTGCTCTTGTTATATTACTAAAGGTCAGTGGAATTTACCTATCCAGTTATTACTCTTGAAACGACAGACACTTATCAAGAAGATAACATAATGCAAAAACAAAAGGAAACATAACGTTCTAATTAACATTAGGAGTCACGAATAGTCCCATTGATAGAACTCAGTCAACTCTGAATATTATGATCTGGAATCAAACTCCTAACCAGAGATCTATAATAGGAGGAAGCACAAAGTAATGTTTTGTTTTTTTTTAATAAATTAATTTTTATTGGTGTTCAATTTACCAACATACAGAATAACACCCAGTGCTCATCCCGTCAAGTGTCCCCCTCAGTGCCCGTCACCCATACATCCCCACCCCCCGCCCTCCTCCCCCTCCACCACCCCTAGTTCATTTCCCAGAGTTAGAAGTCACAAAGTAATGTTGATAGAATGGCTTCTGGGGTCAGATTACCAGGATTTAAATATTGTCTTTATCGTTTGCTAACTGGCATCTTTGGAAAGTTATTTAACTTTTTGGATATTTTGTTTCCCTAATTATAAGGTAGTATTGTGAATAGTCCTCCTTCATTTGATCATTGGTCAGCTGACTTAAGTCTGTTTTCTTGACTGTTCTGAGCTTCCCGTTGTTCATTTGCAAAATACTAGATTTGATGACATCAATTAATTGTTGTGAGGATAAAATAATGTGTATAAGGTCTATGACCAATTCTATTATTATTATTCAATAGATTACATAGATATTACATACAATTTGTTCTTTTTATAACAAATCAAAGAATAAATATATGATTGGCTATGCTACACATAATTTTTATTTGTACAATAATCTATATTGCTCCCTGATATTTTCTTTTGCTGACAGATGCTTGATATCTGGGGCAGGGGGCGTTGCTTGATAAACTTTGTTCAGGAATTATCAATCTGTCAAAAGCAGAAACTAAAGAAGATAGATTAGAAAATAAATATTCCTTATCTTGTAATAAAACAAAAAAAGCAAGTCTTAACATTTTTCCAACCTCATTACACTTCTACTGGTAAAGTTCTGCCCTTGCTATCTTTAAATTCTTCTCTACTCTTTTCTAGTTTAACTTAAAACAGCTTTTCCTTAATTTTTTGTAGAAGTACAGGCAGTCAAAACAATACAAACATTATTTAATCAAAGGTCTATTTCAAGGCTGTGTAACCACAGGGCAGATTTGGATTCTTTAGGAATTAATCTTAATTTATCTAATCAAGTGTAGGGGGAGAAAAAAGAAAATGAAAACACAAAACCAACCTCTAAGAAAATAGTTGTTTAATGAATTAAGTTAAACACATTATTCTCAGATATAATTCAATAGTAATAATTTTTGTCTTATACAATTTTTGTTTGCTTTGGAAATTATATGTTGCTATAATTTTATCTATGATAGTTATGATTTCAATTATCTTATATATATTTATACTTCTAATTTATTCCAATTATTTTTAACTAAAATGACATTATTTCACTTTCTACTTCTAGTTTATATTAATGAATTTGAATCATAATATAAAAAACTAGTAAACTGAGCTTAACTAATAGCTATCCAATTTGAACAATGATTTGATGACATCCATATGAATTACACTACAGAAGGTGTATTTGTGAATCAGTATTTTTACACTTCTGGGAATAACATCTCTTTTGGAGTGTGTATAGAAGAAATGTAATTTCAATTCTAAGAGAAATGTTGTTTGTTTTTGTTTTTCTTTTGTTTAAAGGATTTATTTATTTATTCATGAGAGACACAGAGAGAGAGGCAGAGACATAGGCAGAGGGAAAAGCAGGCTTCCCTGGGGAGCCTGATGTGGGACTTGATCCTAGGATGCTCAACCACTGAGCCACCTAGGCATCCCTGTTTTGCTTTTTCTTTTAAGTTTTAAATTTTAATTCTAATGTAATTAACATACAGTGTTACATTAGCTTCAGGTATACAATATAGTGATTCAACATTTCTATATATTTCTCAGTGCTCATCATGATAAATGTACTCTTAATTCCCTTTACCTGCTTCAGCCAACCCTCTGCCCATCTCCTCTCTGGTAATCATCAGTTTGTTATTTAGAGTCGAGTCTATTTCTTGGTTTGTCCGCTCTATCTTTTTTTCCCTTTGCTAATTTGTTTTGTTTCTTAAATTCCACATATGAGTGAAATCATGTGGTATTTGTCTTTCTCTGACTTACTTATTTTGTTTAACATTATACTCTGTAGCTCCATCCATGTTATTGCAAAGGGCAAGATTTCATTCTTTTCTATAGTTGAGTGATATTCTATTGTATATGGATATCACATCTTCTTTATTCATTCACCAGTCAGTGGACACTTGGGCTGCTTCCATAATTTGGCAATTGTACATAATGCTTCTATAATTACAGGGCACATGTATCCTTTTGAATTAGTATTTTTTAAAAAGATTTATTTATTTATTTATTTATTTATTTATTTATTTATTTATTCATGATAGACATAGAGAGAAAGAGAGAGAGAGAGGCAGAGATACAGGCAGAGGGAGAAGCAGGCTCCATGCTGGGAACTCGACGTGGGACTCGATCCCAGGACTCCAGGATCATGCTCTGGGCCAAAGGCAGGCGCTAAACCACTGAGCCACCCAGGGATCCCCTGAATTAGTATTTTTGTACTTTTTGGATGAATACAGATCAGTGAAATTACTAGATCATAGGTAGTTCTGTTTTGAACTTTTTGAGGAAACTCCATATTGTTTTCCAGAGTGGCTGCACAAGTTTACAATCCCACTAATGCATGAGGGTTCCTTTTTCTTCACCTCCTCACCAGCACTTGTTGTTTCCTGTGTTTTTGATTTCAGCCATTCTGACAGACGTGAGGTGATATCTCGTTGTAGTTTTGATTTGAATTTCCCTGATGATGAATGACTTTGAACATCTTTTCATGTGTCTATTGGCCATCTGTATGTCTTCTTTGGAGAAGTGTCTTTCATGCCTTCAGCCCACTTTTAATTGGATTATTTGTTTTTCGGATGTTGACTTCTATCAGGTCTTTATATATTTTGAATACTAACCCTTTATCAGAAGTCTTTGCAAATATCTTCTCCCATTCCATAGGTTCCTTTTTAGTTTTGTTCATTGTTTCCTTTGCTGTGCAGAAGATTTTAATTAAAAGTTTTTTTAGGGATCCCTGGGTGGCGCAGCGGTTTAGCGCCTGCCTTTGACCCAGGGCGCGATCCTGGGGACCCGGGATCGAATCCCACGTCGGGCTCCCGGTGCATGGAGCCTGCTTCTCCCTCTGCCTGTGTCTCTGCCTCTCTCTCTCTCTCTCTCTGTGACTATCATAAATAAATTAAAAAAAAAAAATTTAAAAAAAAAAAAGTTTTTTTAAAAGATTTTTATTTATTTCAAAGAGAGAGAGAGAGAGAGAATAAGCAAAGGGAGGGAGAAAGGCTTGACCCATGACCTGAGCAGAAGGAAGACCTTATCTGACTCAACCACCCAGGCACCACTAAAAAAAGGTTTTTTTAAAGACTTATTTTATCTATTTCAGAGAGGGGCAGAGGGAGAGAGAATCCCAAACAGATTCCTTGTTGAGCACAGAGCCAGACTGGGGCCCAATTTCATGACTCGTGAGATCATGACCTGAGCTGAGAACAGGAGCTGGACATCTAACTGACTAAGCCACCCAGGCGCCCCAGAAGCTTTTTATTTTGATATAGTTCCAATAGTTTGTTTTTGCTTTTGTTTTCCTTGCCCCAGGAGACATATCTAGAAAAATGTTGCTATGGTCAGAGTCAAAGAAATTACTACATGGGCTCTTTTCTAGGATTTTTATGGTTTCAGGTCTCACATTTAGGTCCTTAATTCATTTTAAGTTTATTTTTGTGTATGTTGTAAGAAGTGGTCCAGTTTCATTCTTGCATGTAGTTTTTCAGTTTTCCCAACACCATTTGTTGAAGACACTGTCATTTTCCTATTGCATGTTCTTGTCTCATTTGTGAAAGATTAATTAACCATATGATTGTGGTTTTATATTTTATTCTATTGATCTTTATGCCTATTTTTGTGCCAGTACTCTACTGGTTTGATGACTACAGCTTTTAATATACCTTGAAATCTGGAATTGTGATATATCAGTTTTTCTTTTCTTTTTTTTCAGGATGGTTTAGCTGTTGTGGTCTTTTGTGGTTCTATACAAATTTTAAGATTGTTCTAGTTCTGTGAAAAGAGCTGTTGGTATTTTGATAGAGAATGCATTAAATCTGTAGATTGCTTTGGGTAGTATAGATATTTTAACAATATTCATTCTTCCAGTCTGTGGGCATGGGATGTTTTTCTATTTGTTTGTGTTGTCTTTAATTCTTCATCAATATATCATAGTTTTCATATTACTGGTCTCTCACCTCTTTGGTTAAGTTTATTGCTAGGCATTTTATTATTTTTGGTGCAACTGTAAGTGAGATTGTTTTCTTAATTTCTCTTTCTTCTACTTCATTGTTAGTGAGTGCAACTAATTTCTGTACATTGATTTTGTATCCTGCAACTTAACTGAATTTCTAACATTTTTGTGTTTGTGTGTGGAATCTTTTGGATTTTCTATATAAAGTATCATGTCATCTGCAAATAGTGAAAATCTTACTTCTTTCTTAACAATTTGGATTCCTTTTATTTCTTTTTATTGTCCAATTGCTGTGGCTAGGACTTCTAGTACAATTTGAATAAAAGAGATGAATGTTGACATCTTTGTCTTATTTCTGATCTCAGGGAAAAGCTCTCATTTTCTCATTTAGTATGTTTGCTGTGGGTTTTTCATGAAAGCCTTTACTGTGTTAAGATCTATTCCCTCTAAAAACTTGGTTGAAGGTTTTTGTCATAAATAGATGCTGTACTTTGTCAAATGCATTTACTTTTTCTGTTGAAATAATCACAAGGTTTTTATCCTTTCTGTTATTGTGGTGATGTATCACTTTTATTGTTTTGCAAATATTGAACCACTCTTGCATCCCAAGAGTAAATCCCACTTGATGATGGTGAATGATTTTTTAAAAATGTATTATTGAAATCAGTTTGCTAGTATTTTATTGAAGATTTTTCCATCTATGTTTATCAGAGATACTGGTCTGTTCTCTTTTCTCATGATGTCTTTATCTAGTTTTGATATCAGGCTAATTATGGTCTCATAAATTTAATCTGGAAGTTTTCTTTCCTTTTCTATTTTTTTTGGGAATAGTTTGAGAAGAATGGGTATTAACTCTTCTTTAAATGTTTGGTAGAGTTCACCTGTGAAGCCAACTGGTCTTGGACTTCAGTTTTTGGGGAGGTTTTTAATACTTACTCAATTTCATTACTGATAATCAGTCTTTTCAAATTTTCTATTTTTTGCTTCTTCAGTTTTGGTAGGCTATATGTTTCTAGGAATTTATCCATTTCTTCTAGGTTGTCCTATTTGTTGGCATATAATTTTTTAGAATATTCACTTACAGTTGTTTGTATTTCTGTGATGTCAGTTGTTATTTCTCCTCTTTGATTTGTGACTTTATTTATTTGAGTCCTCTCTCTCTCGATGAGTTTGGCTAACATTTTATCAATTTTGTTGATCTTTTCAAAGAACTAGCTTCTGGTTTCATTGTTCTGTTCTATTGTTTTTGTTTGTTTGTTTGTTTGTTTTTTTAGTTTTTATATCATTTATATCTGCTCTAATCTTTACTATTTCCTTCCTTCTGCTGATTTTGGATTTTGTTTGTTCTTCTTTTTCTCATCTTTTTAGGTGTAAGATTGTGAGGTTATTTGAGATTTTTCTTGCTTCTTGTATTAGGCCTGTGTTGTTATAAACTTCCCCCCTAGAGCCACTTTTGCTATATCCCAAAGATTTTGAACTCTTGTATTCATGTAATTTTTTATTTCTTCTTTGATTTTTTGGTTGACAAATTTGTTGTTTAGTAGCTTGGTAGGTAACTTCCTTGTATTTGGGTTCCTTTCAGATTTTTTATAATAGTTTATTTCTAGTTCCACAGTGTTGTGGTCAGAAAGATAATGTACGACTTCAATCCTTCTGAATTTGTTGAGATTTGTTTTGTGGCCTAATACATGATCTAACCTGGAGAATGTTCCATGTGCACTTGAAAAAATGTGTATTACGTTGTTTTAGAATGGAATGTTCTGAATATATCTGTTAGATCCATCTGGTCCTGTATGTCAATAAAAGCCACTCTTGTTGATTTTTTGTTTGGACTATCTGCCCATTGATGTTAGTGAGGGGTTAAAGTCCCCTACTATAATTGTATTACTATTGTTTAGGTTCTTTATGTTTGTTATTAATTGTTTTTGTATTTGTTTGCTCCTCTGTTGGTGCATAAATATTTACAATTGTTATATCTTCTTGTTGGATTGTGCCCTTTGCTGTTCATAGTGTCTTTCCTTGTCTTTTCTTACAGTCTTTGTTTTAAAGTCTATTTTTCCTGTTGTAAGTATTGTTACCTTGGCTTTCTTTTGATCCGTTTGCATGATATGTATTTCTCCATCCCCTCAAGTGTCTTTGAGTCTGAAATTCCTCTCTTATAGGCAGCATATAGATGAGTCTTGTATTTTTAATCCATTCTGATAGCCTTTGTCTTTTGATTGGAACATTTAGTCCATTTACATTCAAAGTAATTACTCATAGGTATGTATTTATTGCCTTTTTTTAAGGAGCCATAAGCTTCTTTAAAAAAAAAGATTTTATTTATTTATTTTTGAGAGAATGAGAGAGAGAGAGACTATGATTGGAGGACAGACAAGGAGAAGCAAGCTCCCTGCTGAATGGGAAGCCTGATGTGGGACTTAATCCCAGGACCCTGGGATCATGACCTGATTGGAAGGCAGATGCTTAACTGACTGAGGCACTCAAGTGCCCTATTGCCTTTATTGTTACTTGTTTTGTGGTTGTTTTTGTAGTTTTCCTGAGATCATATGATACTTGGCTGTCCCTGATTGACTTATTTTGCTTAGCATAATAACCTCTAGTTCCATCCATATTTTGCAAATGGCAAGATTTCATTCTCTAATCCTTTCTTTTCTTGCTCTCTTTCATGGTTTGCTGCCTTTTTAGTGAATATACTTGGATTCCTTTCTCTTTGCCACAAGTTTTGTATATAACATCTTCTGCATCTACATGAAGTTGATGGTTGCTTAAGTTTGAAATCATTATTCATTCTGAGGAAAATACTCTGAATGGAAAAACATTTTTTAAATCTAGAATGAAGATTGCTTAAATCTTCTGTGCCTCAATGTATTTTTCATTTCTCCACCATTTGGGCCCAGGAAGCCCAAATGCTAAATAAATAAATAAAGTCAGTAAGCATTTCCATACCCATTTAATATCAAAGATTTTGAAACCTGCTTTGGCATTTTATATGCTTGATTTATTTCTTTTCAAGGATGAACATTTACTCCTTTATTCCAGTTTGACATTTTCAGATGCAATATTTTTCTAGGAAATTATCCTTTCTTAAATTCAACTTAAATATATTTCTCTTTTCTAATTTATTTTATCTTAATGTTCTGTAATCTACTAATATATACCCATTTATGTACTGAAAGTTAGTCAAATAAGATTTTTTAAAACCTCTTTGCCTTTTTTCCCCTCAACTTTTAGATTATCACTAAGGTCTTGGGCTCAAAATAGCAAAGTTTATTCTTTCCAAACATCTTTGATCAGTACTAATGGCATATATATTATTTAGATATAATTCAATCAGAGAAATTCCTCATTTTACCTCATTAGAATTATTATTTAAGATTTCCACATTCCCTGTTAAGTGTATTAATCTTTTCTTATAACATTTAATTTCCTTTTCAATTCTTTTTAAAAAATATTTATTTATTTATTTATTTATTTATTTATTTATTTATTTTAGAGAGGGAGGGAGATGATGGGGAGAGAGGGAGAGGGAGAGAGACAATCTTAAGCAGGCTCCATGCCCAGTCTAGAGCCTGATATGGGGGTTGATCTCACAGTCCTGAGATCATGACCTGAGCTGACATCAAGAGTCAGTCATTGGGCAGTCAGTGTGGCTCAGCAGTTTAGCGCCGCCTTCGGCCCAGGGCATGATCTTGGAGACTAGGGATCAAGTCCCACATCAGGCTCCCTGCATGGAGACTGCTCCCTCTGCCTATGTCTCTGCCTCTCTCTCTGTATGTGTCTCTCATGGATAAATAAAGAAAATTGTTAAAAAATAAAAAAAATAAAAAAAATGAATCTAAATAAAAAAGTCAGTCATTAACCAAATGGGCCATCCAAATGCCCCTTTTCATTTGCAATTCTTAAAAAGAATTATTTTTCTGTATATATTATTTTCTGTATATATGTATATATATACATATATATACATATACATATTTACATCCTTTAATTTTAATCAAATTACACTAGAGTTCAAAAAAAATGTGATTTTTAAAGTTGGGAAAAAGCACAGGGAGTCTTTATTTGTCATTGCTATTTATTACTTTTCCAAGCAGTTAGCAGTTCATTTCTCTGTACCTTGGGCTATTTCTCAGCTAAAATAGGTTGTACTCTGATGTTTAGCAACTACTTGTGATTCAGCCCTTTGGTTCTAACATTGGAGTTTTGGTGTTAACATTTGCTACATCATGATATTTGTAAGACCCAAGGCAACTTTTTAAAGGTGTTCTATGCAATTTTTTCCCTTTAGTTGTATTTTCATAGCACACTATTTTTTGTTGACAAATCCATCAAAATTATTAGAAAATTGCAAGCACAAACTTTCTTTAAAGATTTGTATGGGTGTTTAATATGTGGGTTATTTATATATGTATGCATAATTAAGATAATAGAACAAGATCTGGTTGTTTTATCAGTTATTTTATCAGTCTTTTTCCTTAAAGCAATTGTGTGATCATTGACAACTTAACTCAGTTTTCTAAATCTTGATTTTAAAAAATCTTTTAGAAAAATCCATACAAAAAATGCATAAATGATCATGAATATGTTCATGAATTTTCACAAGGTGGCCACATTTATGTAATCAGAATCCAACAGAGAAAATGTTATTAGCATCCCAGAAGCCCCCCTTCTGTGCACATTTAGTAAATGACCTTCAAGGATAAACAATATTCTGACATTTAACCCCAAAGATTCATTTTATTAAATAACCCTTGATTTTGAACTTTATATGATTGCCATAATAATATATATAGTATTTTTACCTTTTCTTACATTTTCTCTTTTTTCTCAAAGTTATTTTAAAACTCATCCACACTGTTGCATATAGTTATAGTTTGTACTTTCTCATTCTATGTAGTATTAATTGTGTAACTCTACACTCTGCATTTATCTGTTCATAGAAAAGATTTGCTACCAGGTGCACTAAGAAGTCTTTGCCTATGATAAAGATCAATTGTCAGGGGATCCCTGGGTGGCTCAGCGGTTTAGTGCCTGCCTTTGGCCCAGGGCGCGATCCTTGAGTCCTACATTGGGCTCCCGGCATGGGGCCTGCTTCTCCCTCCTCCTGTGTCTCTGCCTTTCTCTCTCTCTATGTCTATCATAAATAAATAAATAAATATTTAAAAAAAGATCAATTGTCAAATCAGATACACTATGATTTTTGAAAGTCTACCCAGTACCAAATTACTAATATTTCAGAGGATACAGGCAGTAGCAAAAGATATGACAAGTCTTTGGGCAGGTCCAAGATTGTCAGATCTAATCTCCAAATGTCCTTCATCTCTTACATTCCAACATGTTCTGGTTTGGATTTAACATAAGAGTTTAAATAATGCCTTTACAATACACTTGTTTTGTAGTATAATTGCAGGGAATTTGATCAGCCTATTTTTTCTTTCTTAAATGTCTCTACTAAAGGGAGACAATAGGTTACAAACATGCTTCCAACCTTTATTCTCCCCTTCTCACTCAGAGAGATGATGTTTATTCATTCATTCATTCATTCATTCATATGCTTTATATATTTAGATATGCAAACTGTCTGGTATTTTTATATATACTATGTTGTATGGATCAAGCCATGTTTCCTATTTAGATTTTCAACTGGCCCAGCACCAGTTATTGAAACAAATTACCTATTCCTACTATACTACAGGCCTTTTGACATAAATAAAGTGATTGTATATGTGTTGGTCTGTTTCTATATTCTATATTGTTTCCATTATTTATTTTATACTGTAATTTCTAATGCTATCCCCATGCAGTCTTACTGATTACAGGTTTATGAGATATTTGCAAATTTACATTTAAAAAAATTCTTCAATATTGTCTTACCTATGTTTATTCCTTTGCATTAATTTATAAATTTTTGAATAAAATTATCATTTCGCTCATAAATAAAAGATTTTTATCGGGGTTGCATAATTCTCCTTATTTCAATCCTTATATATTTTTTTTCTTTCCTTATTATACTGGCTAATAATTTCACTGCAGTATAGAATAGAAGGGATGATAGTGAATTTTTTTCTTTATTTTTAAAAAAGATTTATTTACTTATTAGAGAGAGAGAAAGAGAGTAAGTGGGAGAATGGGAGAAGGAGAGGAAGAGAATTTCATGCAGACTCCCCACTGAACAAAAGCCTGAGCCTGACACAGGATCAGGACTTGATTTCATGAATCTGAGATCACCACCTGAGCTAAACCCAAGAATTGGAAGCTCAAACAACTGTGCCACCCAGGTGCCCCTCTTTTTTTCAATTTTTGATATCAATGGGAAAGCTCTTAATATTTGATATCACAAGTGATATTAGTTAAATATAGGTCTTTTGTAGGTACCATTTATCAGGTTAAAGAAATTTCATACTATTCTTACTTTGCTAAGAAATTTTATTTGTTTTTAATCATGAATGGGTACAGAGTTTTGTTAAATGATTTTTAGCTCCTATTAAAATATCTGTGTTATTCTGTTAATATGATAAATACTGTTGATTTGAATATTAACTTACCTTGTAATTCCTGGAACAAACCATACTTTTTTATAATTTACTATCATCTTTTATGCGTACTGTTATGTTATATTTGATAATATTTTTTTAGGATTAATGTTTTTTAGATAAATCTATGGTTTTCTTTTCCTATCACATCTTTTTCAGGTATTGATTTCAAGGTCATGCTAGTCTCATAACTTTTCAGAAGTCTCAGGGAAGCCATCTAATTCTGGGGTTGGACCAAAGTTTTTAAAATACTACTAATAGTGGTCTTAAATACTGCAGGGTGACATAATGAAGTCTTATTTTATTACAGGAAAAACACCAAGATGGTTTATCCTACTTCAACTATACAGAAATTCTCTAAGGTATTACTAACATTTTAAGAATCAGAGAACTGAAGTTTAAGGAAGACATATCATCTCCAAAGTTACATAGGTAGTTAGTAAAAGAACACATTAAAAAAAAAAAAGAACACATTTTTATAAACATTGCCTCTATCTGTCAAATGAAGAAATTGAGTATATCTTTAAGGTTTTCATCATAAGAAAAAAGTTGTAACTATGTGTGGTGACAGATCTTGACTTCTTGTAGTGATCATTTTGCAATATACACATGTATTGAGTCATTATGTTGTATACCTGAAACTAATAGGATGTTATATGTCAATTATTTCTCACTGAAAAATAAAGTGATGACAAGGTGAAGTTCTGACAGATAAAAATATATAAATCAATGAAAGGGGAATATACTTAACATGATGAAAAGGACAATTCCACAGTATTTTGTATAAATTATTAAAAAATGATTAAAGAAGACAATTTTTTAATACAGTTCTTTTTCCCTCTAAGTTTTTATTTAAATTCCTGTTTGTTAACTTACAGTGTAATATTAGTTTCAGGTGTAGAACTTAATGATTCATCACTTACATACAATACCCAGTGGTCATCACAATACGTGACCTCTTTAACACTCATCACCCATTTGACCCCCTAAAATGATTAAAGAAAACAATTAAGATGATACAAATAAACTTTAACACTTCAAGAAGACAGTTTCTATTCACACAACTGCAAAATGGGGCAGAAGGCAGGAAGTTTTTATAAGATTAAAAATAAAGAACAAGGAAGAAACAATAAAAAATCTAATCAACTGGGGCCACATAATCAACCTTGTTTGGGGTGAGAAGGAATAAGGAAATAGTATGGTGCCTAGAGTTGGCTTAGTGTTTGGGGATTGGCTGACTGGATATATTGTATTTTTGATCAAGTGGAGCATTTACAGGAACACTAGAATTATATAACTTTTATTTTTCTGGCTTGGCACCCTGGGCAGAAACAGCTCCATCGTGAGTCTAGCAACTTATTTCAATAGCACCTAATAGCATAGCTTCAAAATATATGAAGCAAGAACTGAGACATGAAAAAGAAGTAATAAAAAAATCCAGTATCATATTTGGAGATATTTACTCATCTTTCTCAATAACAGGACAAGTAGACAGAAAGTAAGTAGACATAGAAAAATTAAACATTAATCAAACTGACCTAATTGGTACATATAAGACAATATACTCAAAAATTGCAAAATACACACTGTTTTCAAATGCATGTGGGGCATTTACCAAAATTGAATACATCTATAACCATAATGCAAATCTAAACAAATCTTATTTAATTATTTATCTTTAAAGTAAGCTCTATTCCCAACATAGGGCTTGAACTCATCACCCTGAGATCAAAGGTCACATGCTCTATAAAATTAACAACTCAGGAAACAACAGATGTTGGTGAGGATGTGGAGAAAGGGGAACCCTCTTGCACTGTTGGTGCGAATGTAAACTGGTACAGCTACTCTGGAAAACAGTATGGAATTTCCTAGAAAGTTAAAAATAGAACTACCTTATAATCCAGCAATTGCACTACTATGCATTTATCCAAAGGATACAAAAATGCTGATTTGAAAGGGTATATGCACCTCAATGTTTATCAACTATCAACAATAACTAAATTATGGAAAGAGCTCAAATGTCCATCAGCCGATGAATGGATAGAGAAGATATGGCACACACACACACACACACACACACACACACACACACACAGTGAACTGTTACTCAGCCATCAAAAAGAATGAAATCTTGCCATTTGCAACAACATGGATGGAGCTAGAGGATATTATGCTAAGCAAAATAAGTTAGTCGGAGAAAGACAAATATTGTATGACCTCACTCATATGTGGAATTTAAGAAATGAAACAGATGAATATGGGGGAAGGGAAGAGAAAATAAAATAAGATAAAAACAAAAAGGGAGGCACACCATAGGAGATTCTTATAGAGAACAAGGGGGGGTGGGTGGGAGGACAGACTAAATGAGTGATGGGTATTAAGGAGGGCGCTAGTTGTGATGAGCACTGGGTGTTATATTTAAGTGATGAATCACTAAATTCTACTCCAGAAACCAATATTACACTATATGCTAACTAACTTGAGTTTAAGCAAGCAAAGTATATAACTACATTGAAAAAAAAAAAGAATCACATACTTTACCGACTGAGCCAGTCGGATACCCCTAAATGAATTTTCAAGAATAAGGATTGCCTATTGAATGCACTTCCAGTTTCTGCTCTAACATGTAAAGAGCTTGCAAATCATTACTCTTATTCTCACAAAAAGAAAAAAAAAACACACAAATGAGGTTGAACATGTCTCCTGATGTCCTTTTCCCATGATTTATAGATATGTATCTCAGTTTCTGAGCCCTGAGTTTTTTTTTTTTTTCAGATTGTCTATCTTTTGTACAATTATACCTGCATGGTTCATTTTGTATAGAAAAATACTGAAGAGCACGTTGAATTGGTGCCTCCACATTTATCGTCTCCAATTCCCTCAGTGCTTCTTAAAAAGGATCGCTAACCTGCAAATTTTCTTCCCTATTTTCCCAATGGCAGTTTTAATTCCTCACTGTCTCTTTAGGGGTTACTTCCATCATGTTTTAACTCTCTCTTAACTGATATTCTTGTCCAATGACTTCACTTGGAATCAAATAATATTAGGTTACTAAAACTATCAGGGTTTTTTTTTGTGTGTGTGTGTGTGTTTTAAACTATGAAGATCCCCATCTGTAGCCAAAATCACGCCAGATTAATTCTTCCATTGTTAACAATACAATTGTCTTTCCTGAGAGTATTTTCTCATATTTCCTCTCCCTACTTCCTTAGCAGACTTTTTGCACCAATTATCAATTCCTTCATTATTTATTCAGCATCTATATTTATTCAATCCTTACTGTGTGTTCACATCACACTAGATGTTTTGGATACATTCATGAACAAAATAGACAAAGGAATGTGCTCTCTAACAAGATACATTATAATGGGAGGGAGAAAATAAAAACTTAATTAGAGTTAATAAAATATTAGAAGCTTTAAAGTTAGAAAAAAAGAATAGACCAATGTAAAGGAAATCAGGGATATTCAGAGAAGATGATCTGGTTACAGTATTCAGTAGAGTATTATGATTGGCTCTAATTTCCCCTTAGTACCTAGGTAGGGTATTTCAGTTTATTCATTAATGAAATGAGGTAGTTGTGTGATAACCAGGTTTTCTTCTGCCTTTAAAATTCTTTGAGTCTATACAAGTCATAAGTGATTATAATAAAAAATGCAGAAAAGTATATATATTTTTTTATTTTAGGACAATTCCTTAAATCTTAGCAACACCACAGTGTTTTTCACTCATGGCATTTCTTATTTCAAAAACAATTTCTAGTAGCAGGAATAAACATTTAACAAGAGATTCCTAAGAGGAAAATTAACCTTCTATGACAAACTCAGGGAAGTCACAATTAAGGACTTGGAATAATTAGGTAAGTTCTCCAGTGTTTTACACTTGTCATTCTTGCTCTGTAAGTTTAGCCTTAAATGCATTTATTATTCCAGAAATCATTGTTATATTCTGTATAGCAAATATTAGGTAACAATTCATCTGGTAATGTAGAAGCACCTTTTATTTTTCTTCTCTTCCCATACCTCACATCTTAATTGCAGTGACTCATGAGCTGAGTCTGTTTTTATTTTATTTATTTTATGTATTATTTTTGCCTACTTGCAGTTGTGCTGATGTGCCACAGAACTGTGACTACAACTTCTACCGTAATTGATGGGAACAAATTCTTCTGGGATGTATTAATACAGCTGCAGGCAGTGAGGCAAGCAGTGAATGGAAAGTAAATGGGTTCGGGAGCTCTAGAGACATCGATGTTGCTGGAGGCGGGGAGGTAGGCAGCCACTAATAACTACAACTGAACAGTGGGAAGAGAGCATGCACTAGGTTTGTTTCACTAATCATTATATATCATGTGCACTTGGCGGTTATGATCAAATGTTTCTTTCCCAAACCAATTAGCCTTCAGTGTGGTGCTAAGTAGTGCATATGTAGCTGCTAGCTGTAATGATCACTACACCTTTGATTTTAAACACCCATGTTATGGATATAGATTTTCTTGGAGGTTATGAAAACAAAAGTATATATATATTTTTTCAATAGTTTTTCCAAAGATGAAGATTCAATTTAGTTTGAAATTGTAAGACTAAGCATTTATATTTTTTATTTAGGCCCACTAACCTTGGAATTATTTAAATTAAAATATTTAATTTTTTTTGTTTTTTAAATTTTTTTTAATTTTTTTTATTCATTTATGATAGTCACACACACAGAGAGAGAGAGAGGAGCAGAGACACAGGCAGAGGGAGAAGCAGACTCCATGCACCAGGAGCCTAACGTGGGATTCGATCCCGGGTCTCCAGGATCGCGCCCTGGGCCAAAGGCAAGCGCTAAACTGCTGCGCCACCCAGGGATCCCTAAAATATTTAATTTTGCTATAAAAGCTACTGTGGAGAGAATGAGTTACTTGCCCAAGGTCCAAAAACTGCTTACTGGCAGCATTTGGATAAAAACAAATCATAAGGTTCAGCATGGTTAGATTCACCAGCAGTTTGGTAAAATTTACTGAGTGTTTATGGTGTGTTAGGCATTGTGCTAAAGGGTAGGAATACAAAGACACACTTAATTAACACTTAGGGACATACAAACAAATTATTTCAAGGTGTGTATTATTTTCTGGTACATAAAGAAAGCAGGAGCAAAAAGGAGGGAATTGTTCATTTTGATTAGTGTTGGAAGACAGAGGAAGTAGCTACAGCATTATTGGGAGGAAACATCGGAGACTAGTTTAGAGTCTTTGCAGGGCATGGTGGAATAATGTAGAAGTCACCGACCCAGATGTGCCTATAGTCATAACCTTTGTGAAATGTGCTTATACTCTGAGTTTTATAAATACTTAAAGCTACAATTTTCTTACCCAGAATTTGCATTAGTTTCATGGTATAGTGAGGAGAAGCAAGATATATTTAGCTTTTACATGAAATCTTTAGATATTAAGCACATTATATTTTCATACCTCCAGAAGTAAGTATGTTCTATGCTCTTGTCATTGCAAAGTTCACTTTACTAAATAATAAAAAAAGGAAAGGCATACCATTTCATGTATGGCTTTCCCACCCTTGACTTTTCAATGATTGATGACTTTTATGGCTGTCCATATAGTCTTGGTTTTGATACTAAAGATGGCATCTATCACTGGTCCTATGTAGATGGTTGTATAGAAAGGCCCTTGTAATTTCAAATCTTTTGTAATAATTACTTAAGCAGAGCTATTTCTTTATAAATAAAGAACTGAACATGAAGTTGACTCACATGTCCAGTTGGAAAAAAATTTAGTGACTCCGCCACCATATACCATATGGCATCTTCCTGGAGAGCCACAAGTCACACTAAACATAAAAAAAAAAGGGGGTGGGGAGAAAAATCACTACACCACAGTCCCTGATGTGGATTGCAGCCTCCCGCAGAAATACTCAAGAACTATTCAATATTTGTGTCGATTTTCAGCAGGCATTTTGATGAATATGAATGCTATAGAAATATCTGAATCTGTGTATGAATCAAATATAAACCAAATATTAACTGCTTCCCAAGAGGAAATGCTTTGATTTCTCTTTACTTTTTTCTTTCTGCCTGGTCATTTCTTGAGGCATCAGACATCAAACTGGCTTAGTGCTGGCATCTCCTTCTCCTGGGGGGGGGGGGGAAGAAAAGTTCAGGGAACACATACAAATGCAATAAAAATAAAAATATCTTAAAGGCATTCCTTTTTGAAAGGATCACTACAAAGTTTACTATATTCAAAAGAAGTCTTAAGATTGATAAAGGAAGATTTTATTTGCAGGACTTATAATTATGCCTAGTCAGGTAGTCATGAAGCAATACTAAATATTCCTCACATACTGTCAAGTCTTGTCTTCCTAGAATCATTGTAGTGTAAAAGATTGTGTCTGATTAAAATGTTAAAGAATCCTATCTCACATAAAGTAAACATCTCAGGGGGTAGGGAATAGTATTCTTTAGACCCTATATGGGAAAAAAAAAGAAAAGAAGTTGGGCATATTAACATAGAGAAAGAAAATAAAAATAAAACATGAAGGCTATACAGTTGTTAGTTTCCTGTCATGGACATCATAGGACCAGAATTTTTATGAACTGCTAATTGGTACACAATGGGTTCATTAAGTGCTATGATCAGATTTTAAAAGAATCTGTCTTTACAATATGATTTTTAAAAATCTGATAAGACCCCTTTAGACTATAAGTCCTTAGGGAGAAATGATTCCTTTTGAAAGAATAATACCATGAAAACTACCTAAGGATATATTTCTTTGACCATAATTGACCAACTACAGTTTTAAGAGATCAACTCTTGGCTCGTATGTTTATATCTATTCCTTTAGACATTGTTATTTTTTACAGACAGAGAATAATTATGAGTGTCCTTTTTATAGGAGAATGGTTATGAGCGTGCAATTTTTTTCCAACTGACAAAAAAAAAAAAAGTAACACAATTGATGTGAAAGAGTTAATTTGTGGTGTGGAATCTAAGTAGGAAAACCCATGCCTAGATTAAAGAGATTTATGGATAGAAATTTGGAGTTCTCATGTGTAAAATAAATGATTATATTAGATGAACTTCTGAATTTAATTCTTGTTATTTTATGTTTCATTATATTAATTCTTAAAAATCATTACTGTTTTAAATTTTTTTGATAAAACAATGTCTTGGGCATAAAGGTATAAAAATATTTTATGAATGAGTCAACAGGATCCTCCTTTTAATAACTATAGTTTCTTATATACTTTTAAAATGTGCTAAATATATATTTTATTTATTAAAATTCTTTTAGTTACTATTTTTATGTGTTCCACGTGCTTTATTTTGAGTTAAGAAAGGCAAGTTATGTATGGACATTGTACTTGTCTTTACTTCCATATTAATTGTATGGGGTCCTTTATTATTTTCCTTTATTATTTCCTCTATTTCTTTTCTTTCCTCTTTTTTTTTTTTAAAGATTTTATTTATTTATTCATGATAGACACAGAGAGAGAGAGAGAGAGGCAGAGACACAGGCAGAGGGAGAAGCAGGCTCTAGGCAGGGAGCCTGACATGGGACTGGATCCTCAGTCTCCAGGATCACGCCTTGGACTGAAGGTGGCGCTAAAACGCTGAGCCACCGGGGCTGCCCCTCTATTTCTTTTCTGTATAATGAAGATGTTATACTGAAAAGAAGACATCAGGCAAGAAGATAGTAAATTCATTTTGAGACTTATTCTTCTGTCTATAGTAAGTTGAGAGTGTTCCTCCAAAAGATGTCTACCTGGAGTCTGTGAATGTAACTTCCTTAGAAAACAGATCTTTGCAGATGGAGTTAAGGTGAAGATTTTGATATGGGAATATGCTGGAACAATTAGGGTAGGCCCTCAATCGAGTAACAGGCATGCTTAGAAGAAAGGGTAGGGAAGACATAGAAGGGAATGTCATGAAATTGGAGCAGAGATTGGGGTGATGCACTCCATGGAAATTCAAGAGCCAGCAGAGGTTGGAAGAGGCAGGAGAGGATTCTATCTTAGAGCCTTCAGAGGGAGTAAGGCTCTGGTGACATCTTGATTTCAGATTTCTGGTTATCAGATCTGCCCTAGGAAACTGATACACCATCACTGCCATTAATTAAAATAAAAATAAACAACCCAGGGCTAATACATAGAGGAGTGAATCAGAAACTGTATGTCACACTCTAACTGGGTGTTCAAGACAATGTAGCAAAATGACTGTTTATAAGGTTGTGATTAAGATGTAAACCACAGGTTGTAGCTTGATGAGCGTACTTGTATGAGTTTGTTGGGGCTACCATAACAAAATACTATAGACTGGGTGGCTTAAACAACAGAAATGTATTTTCCCACAGTCTGGAGGCTAGATGTCCAAGATCAAGGTACCACCAGGGTTTGTTTCTCCTGAGGCCTTTCTCCTTGGCTTGCAAATGGCCATTTTCTGCATGTGTCTTCACAAGGGCTTTCTTACGTGTCAATACATCCTTGGTGTCCCTCTTACTGGTTCTAATCTCTTTATTTTATGAGGCCACCAGTCAAACTAGACTAGGGTCCACTTGAACAACCTCACTTTAATTTAATCACCTTTTTAGGGGCCCTATCTCCAAATACAGTCCATTCTCTGTATTTGGGGATACTGGGGGTTAGAGTTTCAACATATAAATTTGGGTGGGGGGCACAGTTCAGTTGGTAACAAACAGTCCATGTATCAAGGCTGGCCTGAAGCGATGAGAAGAAGCAGCAGTTTATGAATCCAGAGACAGAGAAGGCTGTTTGGAGAGGGATACCTGTCAGGAGCTATGAGTATACGTAGAGAGATACATCAGAGCCCCAGAGGAAGTAGGGCTGGGAGTGAATTTTTCCTTCCCTTTGTTCATTTCCTGGAAGCTGCAGAAAGGCAAGAAAGATTACTTCGGTAGTACATACGTGTCAAATTTCCAGTGTATAGAGCTAGGTTGAAAAGGGTAGAGAGAGGACCTAAAGAGGTGAGTAGAAGATACCCAGCACGATGGAAACTTGGAAACTATTTCACGGAAGTTGCTTGTAGCCAATTCTCACTTTGAAAGCATTAGCAAAATAGGTTCAGAATAATAAAATATTTCCTAACAACTCTTTTTATATAATTGAGGTGTTAATAAAAACAACATGTTTGTATAATATGTTCTCAAAATTATAGGCATGGTCAAGAAGCTTTGAAAAATCTCATTTCTTATGGAATTTTCACATTTTTGTTTGAAGTATATGTGTATATGTAAGCACTACGTATTTTAACACATCATGCAAGTTGGCAGGTATTGTAAAAATTTAAATGCTGAGTGCTTAGCAGTGTTCTACTTCTGGTGTTCAAAATGCATTTGAATACATTTTAAATTTTCTATATTCTGGTTGTCCTATTTGCGATATGGAAAGATTATTGATATGCAAGAACCTAATGAAACTATTATGGGATATTATTTTTAAAACAAGTGCTGGAGGGCAGCCCAAGTGGCTCAGTGGTTTAGCGCCACCTTCGGCCCAGGGCCTGATCTTGGAGTCCTGGGATGGAGTCCCGTGTTGGGCTCCCTGCGTGGGGCCTGCTTCTCCCTCTGCCTGTGTCTCTGCCTCGCTTTCTCTCTCTGTGTCTCTCATGAATAAATAAATAAAATAAAAAAAAACAGTGCTGGAGAAATGCTTTTTGTGACTGTAGCCTATTTATTAGTATATCTTCACTGCCCAACAGTAACTGATATTTGATAAATATTTATTTTACTGAAGTAAACTATAAATAAACATCTACTCATTTTCCTAGGCATATAATAAGACCTTGGAAGAGAATTATTATTTGATTAACTTTATGTACTTGGGCAACTTAGTATTGGGAAGTAAATATTTGGACTATTAGGCTGGTCCTTTACCTCATGGGCCCCGTAGTCATTTTATATTAAAAATTTTCACATTTAAAATAAATGAAAAAATATTTTTACAAGCTGCCTTAGTTCGTATTTATTTTTAATATCTAATCATATCTGAGAAGAAAACAAAACAGGTTTGAGTAGGAAGTTGTGAGAAATGTTCTAGACATTGGATTTCTATATTAAAACCAATGACAGCCTTGAAAAATAATTAAATTAATTGTATATTTTGATATATTTTCAGAAGGATAGGAAACTTGAAAAAGTTATGTATAATTATACTTTGTGACAAACTTCACTGGAGACATTTACAAAAAATTAGTTGAAAAAGTAGTTGAAATTATTTAAGGAAATCAGTGTATGCAGCTTCCGAAAAGACAGGAACCACTAGAGGACACTGCTGCTCTATTTCAAACCAGCTAGTAGCTATAATAAACACTGAAGATTTAAAACCTGGGAATTCAATGTTGCAAATTTGGACTGTGATATGAAATGCATCAAAAGAAGAAAAAAATTTTGTTACAAGTTAATATTATTTATCAGACAATTTAAAAACTATGAGCACTTAAATTGGCACTTCCATCAAACTAATTTTACTAGTCTTTGAGATGTATATTTAGGGGAAAAATAGACATAAAGACAAAGATATTTATGACACTCTATGCTTAGATAAATCCTGTTACATATTCATTGTAAAGATTTCTACTCCTCATAATGTAAGATAATGGCAATAATAACTTAGCTGCAAAAACTAGTTTTTCTCTGAAGTGTTATGCTGTATTTATAGATACACAGTATATATTCATTATACGGTGGATATTTATGTTTACATCCTGAAGTGAGAAGATAAAGACCAGTAATCCAATCATCAATTTAAAAGGAAAAACATTTAGGGGGAGAATGTCATTGCTTACTTAAGTCACAGAGAGGTTAAGCAGGGACTATGCATATGTGTGTGTACACACCTGGGGGTAAAAATGAGGATAAAGAAATATTTTTTCCATACAATTGAAGGAAAGAAACATGCAAAACGAAATAATGAATTATATGCCCATATATAATATACAAATTTTAGAGACAGAAAATGAAAGTTAATTATTATACTTCATTAATAAGTATTACAACCTTGGATAAAATCAATAAAAACACTGCACTTACTATGAACTAAAAAACAAATGACTACTATAGAAATACAAGACATATTCTCTGAAGTAGGATAACTGAAACACAGTTGAAAAGATATGATGGACATGTCAAAATAGCATGCACTGCATAGTTTTATGTGAAAAATATGCAGAGTGCTGTATATACAGAATTTAGAAGATCACTGTGGGTTGCAGGAAACAAAAGTATTTTATAGAGTGGGTGGAATCTGAACTTGGTCTTGAAATCTGAGAAAAAATCAGATAGGTGGGGAGAATGTTACAGTATTGGGAAAAGACTCAAGAGATCTGGGTGGTCTAGACATAAAGACGCCACTTAATATAAAGATCTGTCTGTTTTAGTGAGTAGGGGTCAGAAGGAGTAATTGGAGGACTCTAGAAAGATAGATTGGGATATATTGTGTGTGACTTTGAATTCCAGGCTTAAATGCTTTGATTTGATCCAAAGTATTTAAGTCAGATGTGTGGCATGATCAACAAAGTATATAGAAAGACCAATCTGTTTGCAAGATAGATTTCATATGAGACGAAACTTTAGTGATAGAAGACCTTTGAAGAATGTGTTTCATAGAACAAACTTTAGATGGTATAAGCATTAATTAGGGCAGTGGCAATGGATATAGAAAAGAAAGGACTAAAATAGGAGTCATTTGGAAATAGGAAACAGTATGGATTTTGACTGATTAAATGTGATGGTCTCAGAAAGCAGAGAAGAGGAGAAGCTGTCATGAGAATTTAAGCCCGGAGGACATGAAACAAAAGGAAAAGGAAGTAGATTTTTACCAAGGAGAAAAGAGAAAAAATCTGTTCAGCTTTAGATATGGAAAATGTCTTTCATTGATTAGACATAAAGGATTCTCTTCAGAGGTGCAGGACAGAGCTCCAGAAAGGATCTAGATTGTCAGTATAGATGTAATAGTTAACAATTAGAAATGCAAAGTTAACCAGAAGGAAAATATACATTTCTGAGGAGAGACAAAAAAAGGAAATAGGGGATTAAAGGCTAAAATCGTGTTAATCAACATTTCATAGAGAAATAATAGTCATCATTGAAACATTCAACGTTATTATCTTAGATGGGCATAGGAGAAATCGATTTATCAGAGCCAGAGAATGAGGAATTCCCTCACATAAAACTCTAAAAATAGATCAAGAGGGATGAGGAGGATACCATGGAGTTAAGTGATTAGGAACAGATCAGTGCCCTACTGGAAAGTGTCATTTTGAGTTAGGGACAAACAGGGCTAGGTAGGGAGAGAGAGGTAGCGGGCCAGGGAATCAGGCTCACAAAACTCCCCCAAATACTGATGTGTAAGGAAACCAGAGATAAGGGAACAAGTCAGACCATCCTGCCTTAGGTATGGGCAGGGAGGGTGTCTTTTATGACAGTCATCTGTGACCAAAAAAGAATAACCAGACCACAAAGAAGAAGTAAACCATTAAAGATGTTATCACTAGTCCTCACTCAATGGTGATATCAATATATATGTTAAAAGGACTTCGGTTCCCTGGTTGGCTTTCACCAGAAGCTGGAATATATCAGTTTGAGAACATAGGAAGTGAAATGAAATCAAATAGGGAATTAGGATCAAACCCATTAACTATTGGGTTTCAATATCATATGATAATATTAGGAAACATAGGTTATTTAGGACAATTGTGTTGTAATATTTAGAGAAGAATGTGTGTGTTTGCAGCCAAACAGGAAAAAGGGAGAAGGAAGAGAAAAGGAAGATCCAAAATTAAGAGAGCGTAATTAAAGGACAGAGTGTCAGGGGAGTTGGAAAGAAAAGTCTGGTACAGCAATAGTCTTGGAAAGCTGTGATTAGACACATTCTCAGGAGCCTGAAGGAGAGATGTTTGATTAGGGGTTTGGATGGGGATACTCTTAGCTATCCCAAATCTACTTTTTTAAAGATTTTATTTATTTATTCACGAGAGACACAGAGAGAGGCAGAGACATAGGCAGAGGGAGAAGCAGGATCCCTGTGGCGAGCCCCATGAGGGGCTCAATCCTTGGACCTGGGATCATGCCCTGAGCTGAAGGCAGATGCTCAACCATTGAGCCACCCAGGTGTCCCTGTCTCAAAACTATTTTGAAATTATGTATGGGACAAGTCAAACAATAAAAACCAGGATTGCTTAAGTCATCTTTGTGTCGTGGGAGATGAGATGACACTATACTACCGCGGTGGGGAGAGGTAGAAGGAACCACCTACCTCACAGTTTAAGACTGTGCTGCTGAGGTGCCTACTGAAATCAGACCAAAATGGAGAGCAAACTGAGCCTTCTGGTAATCCTGAAAAGAGTTTCAGTACCAGAACACATTGACCAATGTTTTAAACCTACCTGTTTTCATCATGTTAGCCTTATGAGTTTCTAGTTTAAAGAAGATGTTTCCATCTTTAAAAGTCAAGCATTAAAAGTCTGAAATATTCTGTATTTCCTGAATAACAAAGCTACAAAACTGCTGGTTGCATTTGATCACTCCCAGGGAAAGAACTGCTGGGGGAGATTTCCTGCCTGTCACATTTCCTCTCCTTGTGCTGATCTGGATGCAGACCCTGTGACCTTGCTCTGAACTTTGCTTCCTTTGAATTTTCTTGATTCCTGAGTACCTGTTCAGCCTTTCACTCATCCAGCATCTTTTCTAGGAACTCCTTACCTATGTACATTTGATCCCCAAACTGCCTGCCTAGCTGATTGACTACCATGCTCTGACCTCCTGTACCTAAATTGTTGTTGATCAAATATTGATTCCTTTAGTACTAAATTGCCTCCATCAACTTGGTGTAGGATGTGTTGATGTGTATAGACTGCCTGCCTGAACTCCCGTACCCTACATTCGTCTCCGAGCCCTGCTTGGTCTTTCCTAATCCTGATACATCATCCTCCTTCAGAAAAACACTTTCCCCCAAGTCCTAGCAGAACAGCTATTAAAGATGGTGGCTGGGTTTTTAAACCTGGGTGATGGGAGCGATTATGATGGCATTAAACGGGTAGAAACAAAACAGAGGTAATGAGCTTGGTTGTGGATTTATTTAAGATTATAATAGATGTATTATATCATCCAATTTACATTGGATGCTCACAAGATTTAAGGTATATTTGCTACTATTTCACCATCAGGGAGAAAACTCATCACCTGATCTCATTATAATGTATTAACTATTATCCCGTCTAGATATACTGGAGTTCTAGTTTATATTTTTTAAGGTCCCAGTTGGAGCCTTTATAATGGCTTTCTTCTAGGAGTTAAAGCTGTGTAATTCTCTTAAGACAGAATTATAATTAAAAAACTTAATTGTATTCACTATACACATGTATATCTTACCAATATGAATTCAATAATGGGGAAAGGACTACCAGTGTTTCATTTTCTGAGAGATTTATTATGGGATGATATTTGAACAATGGAAATTGTTCTTATTATTTGTGTCTAAATTCTCCATGAAGTTTTTTTTTTTTTGTAAACCTTTCCCATGCCACACCGTTCACAGGAAATGGAAATATAAAACATGCATCTGAAGATAGCAGTCTTCTCCAGGTTTGTGGTCACCTACTGAGGAGTTCATCTGTCCCAGGTCTTGCTAACCATTCTGTGATCTTAGAATATCATAATGTCTGCTAACTTTTAACCAATCACCACACTGGGCTGGCAGTTCTGTTTGGGAATCATCATTCACTCAGTCAATCTGAAAACATGGGGATTATCTTTCAGCTCTTCTCCTCACTGATTTCCATCCTTAACCAAAGCATCTAGAAATATTTTGAATCTCTTCCTTCCTTTCCACACCTCTATCTCTTGTCCTAGTGCAGGTAACATTGTGTTTTCCTAAAACTCTTGCCATATTTTCCTAAATTGGTTTTACTGATTTTAAAGTTTTTTTTTTCCCTTTTGATATTGGTCACATTGACCCTCTGCACAGAATGTATTTTTAACAGCTATTAGCAGGAGTAAACATTCCAATTTATGAAACTCACGTAGAGGGTCATTTCAAGATGACTTTTCCTGATATTCCAGATTTCCATATTAACGTAGTGCTGCAAACAGGCTGTATACTTATTCTCTGTAGCTATAAAACCCCTTATGCATTTCTGCCTCTTTATATGGGACATGGTGTTGTAATTGTACTTCTGGATCTATTCCTTCCATTAAAGTCAGAGATCACTGAGGACAAGGAACATCCATTATTGTTTCTGTTTCTGCAGAACTCAGTTTAATGCTTAACATATAGTAGGCACTCAATAAATGCTTGTTAAAGAAACAAATAAGTATATAGATATGCTTTTATTTTTTTATTTAGATTCCAAGGGCAGGAGTTCTTATTTTTGCATTGCATTTGGCAATATTTGGCAGAATAAGTAACAAATATGTGGCAGATGTGTTACAAATATTTGTTCAATAATTTCATTAATATATTGATTATTTCCTTCTTCAAGGTCTTATGGGAGGAGAGCTCATATCATATATCTTTTCTCAATAATTTGATTGTACCTTATGAAAACATTTTAGATTTTGTTGTAATGATGGTGGAAAGGTTAGAAAATTTCCACCTAAGGTGCAAACTTTGGGGAATCCTATACATTTACAAGACAGAAAGAGGTCATTTAAGATGAAATGGAATCAGAATGAGAATTATACAGGACATTGATTGTCTTCTCAAATGCTAATATATATCATATAATACGACTACTTTGGAAACTGCTCTTTGGGTGAGGAGATATCTATAAAGAGCTTGATATAGGGTGGAAAGGAGACTGATTTTCCTTGGACCTCATTCCACCATTTGCTACTCTGGGAATTTAAGACTAAAAATAAATGAGGAGGTAGGCAAGCAGGATTATTTCAACTCAATGTAACATTTGACATACATTCTCTGCTTGTTGGTATAATTGAACTTTTGAACGTTTCATAATACTTCATGCCACCTTGCTAAAACTGTGAAAAATCTGCTCTCCGATTTTATTCTGTGTTGTATTCATAATTATATGTCAAGCCCATAGTATAGTTTATAAGTCAGAGTAGGAGCTCACCATACACTTTTTGAATGTTTTTTTAAAATAATGAGAGACACAGAGACATAGGCAGAGGGAGATGCAGGCTCCCTGCAGGGAGCTGATGTGGGACTCAATCCCAGGACTCAGGGATCATAACCTGAGCCAAAGGCAGATGCTCAACTGCTGAGTCACCCAGGCATCCCTAAATGTTTAAATGAATACAGTTTTTGATCAACAATGTATAAGTTACTATTAAATACTGCCAGGCATGCAAATATGAGTAAGACACATTTCGTTTATCCAGCCAGGGTGGGGAGGAAATAAACAAAGAATGGGTGGAATGGGTATTCACACAAAGAAAAAGTCAACAGATGTTATGGGAAGAATACATAACAATATTTAATAGTACAATATTGTACAATAGCTATATTTGCACAAATGGCCATATTTGTAGCTTGATTTAGATCTCTAATTCAGGATGACAGGCAAAGCCCAAAACTAATGCAGACTGGGCTTCTGTCAGGAGAAGATGGTGCTCTGAAACCTAGATTTTTGGATTCATCATCAAGTTCCAAAAATATTTTGATATATTAGATCTATAAGGCGAATCTAATACAGTAACATTTAAGAATGATAGCACCTGGCTGGCTCAGATGCAACTCTTAATCTTAGAATCATCAGTTCAGGCCTCATGTTGTAGAAACTATATAAATAAATAAGTAAATAAATAAATAAACTTACAAAAAAAGAGTGGAAAATTAAAAGCGCTATGTAACCAAGTACAAAATCAAAGAATGGATAAAAAAAAAACCTTTAGATGTTTTCAGTCATTCTTAAGTCTTTGTGAAGTTCTCAACTGGGTGCCTCACTGGACTTGTCTTTTAAGGAGAACCTGTAATTTCTTCTCTCAGTACTACACAGGCATTTGGAAAAAATAAAGTTTGGAAGGGGAAAAAAGTAAAGATGGACTTTTTGGAACATTTCTTTTCTCTCCCCACAGATAGATTTTTTATTCTTTTCCATCCATAAAATCCCTTTTGTTATTGTTTTAGGGATTCTCATTCCATTCACCTTTCAACCAGTCCTTCGGATACATTCCTATGTCTGCTTCTATTTCCATCAGCCACAGTCTCTAGCTATGCTGTCATAAGGATTACTCTCAGCTATTTTAGAAAAAAAAAACCCAGCCCAGACTTTTCTTATTATAATTTTACTGTAACAGATTTCAGAACCTGAAACTTTTGTATGCAGGTGTCTAAGTGCGTGCACACACACACACACACTCACACACACACACACACACATAACACCCCTATTATCTCCCACACATCCTTTCTTATCTTATACCATATTAATATACTCTACTTCCTCCCTTCAAGGTTTCCTGAGGAAGTGAATTGCTTCTGGAAGCCTATATGAACTAAATCTCGCCATCGTTTTCTCCTAATTGAATAGCATAAACCCTCATGAACTAGATTATGTATTGTTCTGTAAGAGACAGTAAGTCCAGTTAGGTAAATGGTAGCAGAAGTGTAAATGAGGGTACAATTCAAGTGATACCAACTGTTTCACCTTCTGTAAATTTTGTCAGCAGCCTGACTTTATCACTTCCTTCTTGTACAAAGCTTCCTTTATTAGAGTATCTTTAGTAAGAATTCTATTGCCCTTTACTTATTTTCAAGCATACCTCCAAATGGAAGGTAACAGTTCTCCAAAATGTAAAACCTGAGGCATACTTTCATTCACCAATTTACTCCAATCTCAGCAGAATCTAGCTAATTGTCCCTCAGAATCAGGCTTTCTTAGCATAACTGTGACTCTGTTTAGAAGTAATGGCCCTGGCAGGTGCCCCAATGAACAGAGGACACCTACCATTAATACTCTCATTGCAATGGCCAATTAATGAGTATTACCATATCAAGAGTTGTCTTTAACCACTGATCCCAAACATATGTTGTTGTGTTTCCAGGTGCTTCTGTTAAAATTCTTCATTGTCAATCACAGATTTAGGAGCAAGGGAACCCAGGCCTCTGGAAAGGGTACACTATGTGAAATCTACAATTAGGAGAAAGCACAGCTGACAAAAGGAAGAGTCAGAGGCACATGCAGAGAGCATGGCAGGGAGAAACTGCTCCTGGAAAAGTTAGGAAGGAAACACTTAGCTGACATTGCAGTACTAGCAAATGTACATGGATTTTTTCCCTCTTAACTATCCGTCCTTTATTGTAACTATCAAATTAGCAAGTGTGTTAGTGAGAGCGCCATGCTCCTGGGAAGGGGCAATAATTTCTTCTCCTCTCACTCATATTCTGGGTTGACAGTTCCCTACGGGGACAGAAGAAATAAATTTAGGCCTTCCCTGATGGAGGCGAGTCAGCTCATTAGCAGCTGCCATCACAGCACCTTACCTTCAGCTCACAGATGGAGACGAGGGCTCTTTGAAGGCCATCCTAAGGCTGCTTCGCATGGAGCAGGATAAGTGGGGATCCTGTAAAGTGTCGTTTCCCTGGAAACCAAGTGCAACAAATACCCTGTTGTCATCAGTTCAGGATGTGTATAGTTCACACATAAATGCCGGGTTTGTGAAGAAATTTGCACAGTGGATGTCTGTGCTATAGATACACTGAAGTGAGAGGTCTTGAGGACTGTTGTCAGATCCTAATGGAGTCATGGGCCCCTTTGAAAAGTAGAATGTTAAAGGTCTGAAATAAATTTCTCCTGTATGATATATGTGTCATATAATGCTCCTATGTGAAATGCAGTATTCCCTTATGCAATTTAGAAAGAGATATCAATTTTAATTGAATTAGATCTTCTTTTAATTTGGAGGCTTATTTTGTTCATTTAAATCCCCAGATTCTTATTTGTGGGAACACCAGTAGTAGAGTTTTATCTTATTTCTCAAGTTACAATATTATCCTAATTTCATTCATACTCATGTGATTTAAAATACAACCAAAAAAGGACATGTTAATCTCTATAGTGCCTTTTATTTAAACCCATGAAGAAAAAAATTATAAGTACCAGGTTTTAAGAGATGTCTGACTTTAAATTATGTATGATTTAATCTTTAGGATATATATTAACCTGAGACCATAATGAGCAAAAAATGAGTTTAAAGAGTTAATAGTCTGTAATTCTGGATCCTAGCCATCTCATCAGAAAATATATTCAATTGGATTAAAATATCAGAAGAGAAATTTCTCAAAAAGTTCAAAGGACAATTGTCCAAGTAGAAAATTTAATAAAAAAAAATACAGTGAACCTATGTCATATAGATTAGAGATGCTTTTTTAACAATAGCAATTGAAATGAATTTCTCAGTGTCTCCCTCATATAAATCCTGAGCTAGAAACTGGTCTAGCAGGGTAGCTTAGCTCTTAACTGCTAACCATGTTTTTAAATAATAATTCAGTGTTGCTAACTTACATTTTGGTATTTATGGAAAATATCAGAGACACCAGAGATAAGCAGTCTTTATGCTGTAAAGTTATGATTGATCTTTTCATATTCCCTACTTGAACCTTCATTTTGAGTGACATTCATTATTAAAAATGTCCTAAAACTATCAGGTACAGGTAGGTATTATCCTGATGCTGGAGATGTGGAGGTACCATGAACATCACTCATTTATCCGTGTTCCCATGGTGAGTTATTACTAGAGCCAAGTCTTCAGATTTTCCTTCTTACCATTTAATCACCAGTTTATGATAGGCTACAATTCAAGTCTACCTAATTAGTCTATATAATCATAATGGTTGATTAGTTAATACAGACACATGTACTTACTTAACAGCAATTTGATCTACTTAGGCTTGAAATATGATTTTGCACTGTCTAGACTGTCAGAAGAAGGAAACTCTCCCTTTTTTTTAATCTCTTGCATATTAAATCTTCCCTTGACTCTGACATTACTGGATCATGGCAGTGTCTGGGCTATGGCTTCTGCATACAAGTAAACTCAGGCTTCATTTTTTTAGCTGTTAATCATATACTTCTAAATGTATTACAAATAATGCTGAAGTTGAATGTTTTTTACTCCACTGTGTGTTACTAATGGGCTTTTCCAAAGAGCATGACCTCTAATCATATTAATATTTAATCAAGCAATAAACATGCCTTGGTCTGAAGCTCAAAGCCAATAGAATTCTCTCTGCTGCTGATTTTTTCTATTAAACTGACCAGGACTTCTTTTGCTTTATTCCATTATTGTAAAATTTGGGTAAATGTCTGTGCATTCAATTCCCATTGAGGGCTTTTTCTTAACTCTTCTACCTAAATAAGCGAAGTATCTCAAATTAAACTTTAATATATTTCCACAAAGCTTTGTTTCTTTCAGAATAACCTCAGAAAACATTTGTCTATCAGATAAAGGGTTTTGGAATAAGAGGACAAAAGAAAGGTTCTCATTTAAAAATTTTAAGTGCTTGCATTATAAAATACTGAGAAATTAAAAAAAACTGAGTGTGCCAAGGAAAACAATGATGATTTATACAATATTGGGAAATTTAATCCAAAGTGAAAATGATGTACCTTGATGTATTTATCGTATAGAGAAAAGTGGGACAGGGACAAAGTTATACAGTCACCATACTGTGTCCCGAGCACATAGAAAGACATTTACCATATTACCCCTCACCCCACCCGCAGTCATGATGGGATGCTACTGGCTGAGTTTCAGTCAATAGTTTGTGGGTAGAAGTGAGAGGTGATGTAAGCCAATTCCAGTTTTTGCTCTTAAAAATCATCCTGCAATTGCAATATTCTCCATGCTTCTCTTCCCCATCTGCAATAACCTTGAGAGCTGCGTACTCCAGATGGTGTAGCTGTGAGACAGAAGCCTGGGCCCCTATCGCTTATGAATGTGCTGTCTTCTATTAAAGATACTTATGGGACACAACTAACCTTCTCAAATTTCTTAAAATTAATTTATAGATTGATTCTGGAAGTCATTATGAAATGAACTAAAGCATATAATTCTTAAGTTACCTTTTCTGAAGATGATCTAAAAGATATACTGGTCGTGGTAGAGCTTGTTTTATTTTTCATTGGTTAGCCTCTGTATTTTTGTCTGTAACCCTGTCCTTCCTATAATTAAGCAATTGAATTTATGGCTAACTAAATATTCTTCATATCAAGTAAATGTGTGTATGTGTGTGTGCATGTGTGTGTGTGTTTTACCAAAGTGGGGATATATTGCTCATCTCACTCCAGGCCTCTGTGTGGTATTTGTGGCTTTACTTGTGAAGATAGCAGTCCTGGTCAAGGACTCAGGCAGCAACCTAGAGGCTGCAGGATCTTTAGCATGGCTGATATTCAGGCTTGGTCAGATCCAGGATGATGCTGGAAAGAGTAGCACTATTCTGGGTTGTCTAAAGTTTAACATGGCATTGACATACACTGGTATTGCTAGCAAGAATTCCTTTTCTTAAATATTTATAGAAAGATGATTGTTATTGTTCCATATTTGCTCTTATAATGACAATAGATTCTCAGAGGCTATTTTGAGAGAGCCATTTGGATCAAAACATTAGGTCCTTTTTGTTTGGTCGGCTTTAACATTTCTCTCGGCTCACACAATCCAGGACTGACCGAAGGAACTGACAGAGCAATAATGACTTGTCAAAAGAAGAAAGAAATTCCCCTCTAGTGTGGTTGTCGTTTATCCCTTCTATTTATTCCAGACATGTATGATGATTTTTTCCATTCATATCAAATTATTAGTTTATAAAATGTGCGAATATGAGTATATTTGGATTATTGCTCTCTCTTGGTTAAATTCTATCCTACAATGTTCTCTTGAAAGAGTTGGGAGGTCTCTCTCTTTTATGAGGAGTCTAAGCAGGGGGCTTGGGATAAATGGTCTAGAAAAGTGTAAATGCTGCAGTAGATTTATTAAGTACTAGTTCCAAACAAATGCCATGGAGTACAAGAGTAATTGCCAACATTTGTGCTCTTAACTCAATTTCCTACAGAAAGAAGAGCTGGAAAAAAAAAACTATTAAAAATCCATTACCTGTTGTTTAAGAAGCAAAATAGCATTTTTCAGAAGCTCCTTATCAAGCAATTGGATGCAGCAGGATGATGTACAGTGGGAGTGAGGGTTAGGCTGGCATTGACATTTGCTTCTTAACTTAAATGATTAAACCTTCACCAAATTAGATCAAGGAATTTAATTTCTTCTCAAGCCTTTATGAATTTTCTTTAATACAGAAATGATCTGAGACAGAACACTCAAGAAAATTAAACAGAGACAACAATAATAATAATAAAAAAAACCCTCTGCATTGCACCCTGTGGAGGGCAGTCATGGACCATCAAACACACACAGTTTCTTGGGAGAATTTCTCAATACTATTTTCAAGGCAAATTCAGATTTGTTTGCTATATATTCACAATGTATTCATGAGGCAAGACTTGAATGGGAGAGCCAAGCCTAAAATGGAAGGAGGCATTCTTTATTAAAGCTCGTAAGCACTTTTATATACTTGAAATCTAGTCATGGTGTTAGTTACTAGGTAAGTTCAGTATATACAAAAATTTTTATCTACATCTGACAGGGGCAGAACTAAATACACAAGGAGGAAAATCGGTAGTAAAACTGCCGCATGTTAAGATGGGTCATATGGCATATGACAAAGACCAGAGAAGCTTAGGGCAAGGCAGTATCTTTCAGAGCAGCCAAAGACAGGCTGTCTCTGGAGTAAGCAAGGTCAGAAAGCTGTCAGGCTTTTCCATTTAAGGCCAGGGCAGAAAGATAACGTCCTGTCCATGAAAGGAGAGTGAGTGGGACTCACAGGTCACCATGATCACTGCAAGCTGAGTCTGCACTTTTTTACCATCTAAATAGTAGAGATGCCAAGGGTGGCTTCTAGGAAGGTTTTAGATCTTTCCTCAAAAACAAAAACAAAAACAAAAAGTCTCTATTAGCTTTAAATTCAAACACTCAGGGATCCCTGGGTGGTGCAGCGGTTTGGCGCCTGCCTTTGGCCCAGGGCGCGATCCTGGAGACCCGGGATCGAATCCCACGTCGGGCTCCCGGTGCATGGAGCCTGCTTCTCCCTCTGCCTGTGTCTCTGCGTCTCTCTCTCTCTCTCTGTCTCTCTGTGACTATCACAAATTAAAAAAAAAAAAAAAACCATAAAAAAAAATTCAAACACTCATTTTGCTATCTGAATGTTGTTTCAAGCTATTTAAATGGATGCACAATCTAAATTAAAACATTCAAGCGCATGCTTGGTACAGCAATTTGAGGACACTCAACAGATTGAGGACTCTCAACTTCTACCTAATTGCCCAACAACTGCCCACATTTTAATCACTTCTTGAAGCAACCTCTCTACACCTTAGCCATAATGTGATCAGCAAAAGAAAGACCTTTCATTCTTCAGAAAAGAAAAACAAAAGACAGAGATGACCAAGGATCTTGTCCCTTTAGGCCATGACTCTGAAGACAAAATAAAACACATCACTGGAGAATAGTATATAAGCACACAGATGCATATACACACATGTATACATTTTTTTTCACATGTTTACATTTTAAGGAGAATTTTATCTGTGAGGATTAAGAGGGAGTTGGTCTACCATGGTGGAGAGAGGGTCATAGAGGAAGAAAAGTAGTCTTTGTAAAAGCATTTTTAATATTATATGGAAAAATCAGTGAAAATAGTATCTTCACTCACTGAAATGCCACCAGATCAATAAAATAAAGGAATAGAATACTAAGGAGCATCCAATGCCTAGAATGTCTGTACAAAAGCTTGAAGACTTCAGTAGTCAATAGGTTCTCTTCAGTTAGACTCCTAGGTGCCATTGTAATTTACCGAGGGCTGTGGATTTAGGAAAATATTAAATAAGTTGTTTTGGTCATTCTTTTTCACATTCTCTGGCTTCCAAAAATTAACCAACAATTTGGTATATTTAAAAACTTGTTAAAGGAAACTGTATTTAGGGATTATATCACACCAGCAGAATCTAAAGCTAAGTACCGTGACAAATAGAACTGCTTAAAGTGGAATCAGTGGCCATTCTTTTGCAGTTATCTGTTATAGCTGAGTGATATATTTTAACATCCCAAACGTAGATAGGATATTATCTATATATGTAAAAAGAACATGCAAATCAAGGAGATAATAGCCTAAATTATTATTTCATAAAAAAACCACAGTAATGGGAATTGAGAAGTGGATGGTAAAACCTCATCATTCTCAGGAATCATACTAAATAATTTGATAATTAAGACTTTAAGGTCGGGGATCCCTGGGTGGTGCAGCGGTTTAGCGCCTGCCTTTGGCCCAGGGTGCGATCCTGGAGACCCAGGATCGAGTCCCACGTCAGGTTCCCGGTGCATGGAGCCTGCTTCTCCCTCTGCCTATGTCTCTGCATCTCTCTCTCTCTCTCTCTCCCTCTCTCTGTGTGTGACTATCATAAATAAATTTTAAAAAAATTAAAAAAAAAAGACTTTAAGGTCAATGGTAAATAATAGATCAGGACTTAATTTTCATAATATTTTTGGCGAGAGGATTAAAGTGAAGTATCTAAATTCTTGGCTGCAAAAATTGAAGTCATTATGGATAAAAGACTAAATAAGGTTTTGTTATGAATTTTTTTAACTCTATGATACTATAAAGTGGGATAATGTGTTAAGCTGTTGTCTTCTGTTGTTAGTGTCTTGGTCAAAATAAAAGTAAGAAGGCAATACCCAAAGCCATCATTATCCTAAAAGACATGTTGCACCTTTGTCTACATTACAAAATGCCCAAAACGCTTGTCAGAGTTGTCAGACTCTACTTATTGGGATGCTACAATCTGAATTGAAGTAGGAAAATGAAATGAAAAATGAATGACTATATCATTTTGCTTCTTTCCAGTTCCAAATATGAGCTCAATACAGAGAGAGACAAAGAATTCTCCAGAGCATCAGAACCCTGTAAATCATGACATATATCTTGTGCCAGCCACTGATAAACTGTACCTAGCTCTCCTGATGAAAGTAACAGATATGCCTCCCAAAGCATCAAGGCTGATGAAATCAGACAGAAGAGCCACTTCTCCTAATTCCAAACCTTACGCTAGAGAGGGAGGTGCATCTAGCTCTGTGGCTATTTCCTTTCTTTCCTCCAAGTGAAGGTGTGTTCAAAGCATACATTTTCAAACAATCCAAGAGACTCGTCATCATTTTATATTTCCAAAATTTTTTTTGGAGAAAGATATTTGGCAGTATTTTGTGTGAATTTGAGTATTTATTTCAGGAGCTTTTACTTTGATATCACTTAGTCTTGCTTGCAGTTCAGTTGAGGGACTGTTTTACCTGAAGCTTAATTAAAGCCATCATTTTAAGGGACTGATTTGCATCAGTGCTCTTTCTCAGGGGTCCCTGGGTTACACTAGTCTCCTTGAAACAACCTCAGTTAATGGTAGCTGTCAAAGGGATGTTTTCTCACAACAGAAAAATTCAAAATATTCAATACACTATCTTTGGCACACTACCAAATTATCTGCTATGTTGTTGTCCTTGCCATTTTTTGATAATAGCCTTCCCATCCATTCTGGCTAGATATTAATTGGACAATCTTCCATTTTTAAATATGGCTTGCTTTATAAATATGGCTATCTTTATAAGTTACTTCAATGATTTGGTTGCTATTTTATAAATTATATAACTAATTTTAAGTATATTATCACAAGGCTAGTATCCAAGATCTAAAAAGAATGTATCAAACTCAACACCCAAAAACCAAATACTACAGTCAAGAAATGAGCAGAAGACATGAATAGATATTTCTCCAAAGAAGACATACAAATGGCCAACAGACACATGGAAAAATGCTCAGTATCACTTGGCATCAGGGAAATACAAATCCAAACTACAATGAGATACCACCTCACCAGTCAGAATGGCTAAAATAAATAAGACAGGATGCAACAAATGTTGGCAAGGATGTGGAGAAAGGGGAACCCTCTTACATTGTTGGTGGAAATGCAAGCTGGTACAGCCACTCTGGAAAACAGTGTGGAGGTTCCTCAAGACGTTAAAAATGACCCAGCAATGGCACTACTAGGTATTTACCCCCAAATACAAATGTATTGATCTGAAGGGGCATTTGCACCACAATGTTTATAGCAACAATGTCCACAACAGCCAAACTGTGGCAAGAGCCAAGATGTCCATTGACAGATGAATTGATAAAGAAATGTGGTGTGTATATATATATATATATATATATATATATATATATATATATATACACAATGGAATATTACTCAGCCACCAGGAAGGATGAATACTTAACATCAGTGTGGATGGAACTGGAGGGTATTATGTTGAGTGAAATAAGTCAACCAGAGAAGGACAATTATATGGTTCCACTCCTATGTGGAATATGAGAAACAGCACAGACAATCATAGGGGAAGGGAGGGAAAACTGAATGGGAAGTGATAAGAAAGGGAGAAAACCGTGAGAGACTCTTAACTATAGTAAACAAACTGAGAGTTGCTGGAGGGGAGGTGCGGATGCAGAGATAGGCTATAGGGTGATGGGCATTAAGGAGGGCAGGTGGTGTGATGAGCACTGGGTGTTATATGAAAATGATGAATTATTGAACTCTACACCTGAAATTAATGATGTACTATATGTTGGCTAATAGAATTTAAATTTTTACAAAAAGGGAGAAAAAGAATATTATCACAACATTATTTTTCCATTTGAAAGTAGTCATTTATTACCTGACCAGATTACAAAAATAATCATAGTAGATACCTTAGTTCATCCTTCTAATAAGCCTATTGATCTGGTCTTCCCTGTTGCCAGCATCTCCACCTTCTACAAAATGAGTGGTCTTTTTCTTCATTCTGCTACTTGGAGAAGATAATTTGAAGGGCCATAAAAAGTTGTTCACTTCTTTGAAATGTTTTCCAACGATATAGACCTCATGAATCAGATTCTCCATGCAAATGACGCCATATTTACCAAGAGATTGGGCAATCAATGTGTAATCTGTCAGGGCAATTCGCTTCTTGTTGATCTTGACATAACCACGCTTGTAGATCAATTCATTCATTGACTTCACGTTTGGGTAACCCCATGCTATATATGGTTCCACAATCCTTAGTATGTTAACTGAAGCCTTGTTGAGCTTAACAAAGGTGCCATTAAAGATCTGGTGAAGGCGAAGAAACTGTAACACCTTTCGAACCTTTGGGCTCACATCATTGATACCTCTGATCCTGATGACAAATGCCAATTTGGGTTCTGCAGGCATGTAGAAGTTGCCAGCTTTTCTCGCCATCCTCATCAGTTCTGCACATCTGCCTGTATTCCTTGTGGTAATGCTTAGCTTTTTCATAAATAAGCTTCCTCCTTGCCTTTCGAAGCATCTTTTGGGCAAACTTTTTTCTCAGATGCTTGATCTTCAACTCTGTGAAATACCTTTGCTTTTTCTTAAGGGTTTCTGGCACAGCAAGAACCTTCTTCTCTTCTGCACCTTCCATGGTTCCAGCTGGAAAAGAGCTATCAGAACATTTAAAAGGATTTTGAATTTTCTGGTAATAATGTAGGACTTGAATGGATAACAGTTTAGGCAAAAGTTTGAAATTTTGTGCCTCAAAATTAGGAAGAGAAAGGAAGATGAAATATAATACATATTTATTTGCCTCAAGCAAATATAATCTATTAATAGCCACAAGACTGCCATTACAAGCTTATTTCCACATTTTAGAATAGCTGAAATTTTTAGTGTATTTTACCTAGATTGGTTAAATGGCATATAACTTATTTTAAAAAAATACATTTCATAGGGCAGCTCCAGGAGCACAGTGGTTTAGCTCTGCCTGCAGCCCAGGGTGTGATCCTGGAGACCCTGGATCAAGTCCCACATCAGGCGCTCTGTATGATGCCTGCTTCTCCCTCTGCTTGTGTCTCTGCCTCTCTCTCTCTGTCTCTATGAATAAATAAATAAAATCTTTAAAAAATACATTTCATATATTAACATAAGTTGATCTATGTGTTCTACATTTATTCTCTTTTCTATCTCTTTTCCCCCTCTCTGTCTTCTTTTCTCTTTCCCTCTCACCCCTTCTCTCTCCTTTTCTCCATCCTTTTTTTTCAATGTGTAGCTTGATCTCAAGGCTAGACTCCATTATGCTGGGAATTTTGCAACAGTTGTTCCATGTTTCATGTCTGTGTACTGTATCATTCAGTAGATTTTTCTTCCCCAGAAGCTTCTGGTACTAGTCTTATTCTAGTACCAGACTTACTGGCTGAATTAGATCCTCCTGCTTGTCAACATCTATGGCTTTGAGGATGAAATTCAGGCAGTTACTCAAACTTCAACTGCGTCAGCCACTTGCCTCACTCCTTGAACCAAGGGGACATCAGTTCATTAAAAATATATGGGTTCAGTAGAGAAGATATAGATACCTAAGTGAAAATTAGGGTAGTTTCCAGGTTAAAAAAAAATTGGGAAAAAGCCAAAAACTCACTAAAATATTCCAATGAGACACACCTCAGTCTTTTCTTTCTCTTTTTCTCTGTCTATGCCTCTCTCCTTTTCTCTCTGTGTGCATGCATTTCTGGCTACAAACTCTCTAAGAGAAAGAAAACCAAAAAGGCTATGGAAGATGATATAGTAGCCTGTCCCAGTCTCCCAATTGCTTAACCATTTTCATCATCAGTGCTCTTTTTTTTTTTTTTTGTAACAAACTTTTTTTAAAAAAGATTTATTTATTCATTTGAGAGAGAAAGACAGAGAGACAGAGAGGGAGAGAGAGAGAAAAAAGGAGGGGCAGAGGGAGAGGGAGAGAGGGAATTCCAGCCCGAAACCCCACCCAGCGCGGAGCCTAACATAGGGGCTTGATCCTATGACCCTGAGATCATGACCTGAAAAGAAATCAAGAATTGGGCACTTAACTGACTGGGCAACCCAGGTGCCCCTTTTTGTAACAAACTTTATATCATATCAGTTTTAGCTTTAGAGAAAATTTGTAAAGATGGCATAGATTCCATATATCATCCCATCAAGTTTTCCCTATTGTTTATATGTTAAAATCACTATGGTACATTTGTCATAATTAATCATTAGGGATGCATGGCCATTAATTAATATTTTATTCAGATTTCCTTAGTTCTAACCTAATGTCCTTTTTATGCTCTAGAATCTTATTCAAGATACCACATTTATATTTAGTCTTCATTTCTCCTTAAGTTCTTGGTTATGACAGTTTCTTAGGCTTTCTTGTTTTGGATGACAGCTCAACCTTGACAGCTTTGAGGATTCAGGTATTTTTAGAATCTCCCTCAATTGACATTTGTCTTATTTTCTTCCTCATGATTAGAGAGGGGTTATGAGTTTTTTGGGGGGAAGATCACAGGAGTAAAATGTCATTTTCACCACATTATATTAAGGAAACAAACTGTCAATATGACATCATATTGACATGATGTTAATGTTGATTGCTTGGCTGAGATAGTGTCTGGCAGGTTTCTTCACTGCAAAACTATTCCTCTTTTTTTTTTCCCCCTCTTTCCTCTTATTCATGCTGCACTCTTTGGAAGGAAGTCACTACATGCAACCCACACTTGAGGGTGGGAAGTTATGCTTCAGCTTCTTGATGGGAGAACATCTACATACATTATTTAAAATTCTTCACAGGTGGGCAGCCCTGGTGGCCCAGCAGTTTAGTGCTGCCTTCTGTCCAGGGTGTGATCCTGGAGACCTGGGATCGAGTCCCACATCCGGCTCCCTGCATGGAGCCTGCTTCTCCCTCTGCCTGTGTTGCTGCCTCTCTCTCTCTCTGTGTCTCTCATGAATAAATAAATAAAATCTTAAAAAAATTCTTCACAGTTTTGCCTATTTTCTCCTATTTACTTATTCAATCATTCATATTAGTATAAACTCATCAATATTTATTTTCTACTTTGGATTTGGATTATATTCCAATACTGCATTTTCTTTTCTTTTTTTTCTCACATTGTCCTACCAATGACCATTGGGATCTGTTCCAGTTGCTGTCGTTGTCTTCTTCTTCTTCTTTTGAAATAGCCCCTCCTCAACTGTTTTCTTTTTTAATTTCTATCCTACCTGGAGTGTTAATTATTATTTTAGAGTGATGGCTCTTAAAGGTGGCTCTTGAATCAAGAGCGTCACTGACATCTGAGAACTTGTTAGAAAGATGAGCCCACCCAGACCTACTGACTCAGAATCTCTGGGTGTGGTAGCCAGAAATCAGTCTTTTAATAAGTCCAAATAGCTGATTCTGGTGCTGGGGAAGCTTTCAGAATCACCACCCTAAATAAAGCATTGTGAGAAGAAAGGAGGAAGAAAGTGTTTACTCCATTCCACAGCACATAATTGAAGAAGAAAACAAGTGAATAGTTCACTCATAGGCACTCAACAAATGCATTACATTCTGTATGAGATGTGCTGATTTCTAGTTTGAAGCCATTCTCTTAAAGATCTGGATTCTTCTCTTTAAATGACTGTTTCTTTCAGTTTAATTTAATTATCAGAATACTTTTGTAGAAGGAGTATTTCAAACCCATCTGTTTAAATTCTCTAAACTTTATATCATTTACATATATCTTATCATGGGATTTAATTTCACTTTCATATAATTATTTATAAGGACAAAATCAGTAAAATGTCTCTAAAACCTCTATGAAGAAAGTAAATACACAGATTCTGTAAGAGTGAATATTAAACTAGTGTTCTTGCTAACCTCAAATTTCTTACTGGCTTTCTGGATGTGTGTGTGTGTGTGTGTGTGTGTGTGTGTGTGTGTGTGTAGCTGGTCTATCGCCAAAGCCAATTCATATCACAAGAAAAATATTGAGTTGTATTTGGAATTGGTGTTGAAGGAAAATGCCAACTTTTAGTAAAAGCTTTCCATTTTGACTCAGATGAAACCCACATTTTTAGTATATTCTTAGATTACTTTTTCTGATATTTGTCTCGGTTGTTTGCAATATTTTATTTGTAATCAATAATTATTTGAGTTTAAAAGTTTTTGTTATCAGTGTTTTCATAAGCTCTTTTCAGATTTTGAAATATAAATATATACAAATGACAAAAAATAATTTCAATTGATACTTAAAATTGAAAAATCTTGTGTTATACACCATCTCTGAGAAGAGCTTCAAATCTATATCATCTCCTCCATCCACGAAGGCCATTGTTAATTTCCCACATAACTTGAAAGATTTATATAGTATATATTAGTTACATTGAACTTATCCTTTTTTATTTCATTTCTATTATTTTTTCCTCTTCAGCATTTTTAGTTGTAAAGTAAAACATAATGGTTTTATAAGGGCTTTGCATCTCTACAAAGGGACAATTAGTCACATTAGGTTAAATCTTTTCTGTTACCAATACATTATTTAATTAGTTTTCTGCCTACCACTTTTAAACAAGTGGAATGATAATGCATACTTCAAGAATGTATCTTTGTGTTGAGCCTCATTCTACAAAACCTGAAAGCCTATATCATAAAGAAAAGGATCCTAACATTGATTAGGTCTGTTTCTCATTGTCTGAATCATACCATTCAACTTCACTGTATACTATACAGAAACACAGCTGTCACTGCCAAGGACTTCAGTACTTCCACTTTCAGGCTGGATGATGTCTGACTGCCAAAGTAATACATCAGTCATTATACAAGATGACTCACACCATGGGCATCTTGGCAGGAATGTACATGCTGCTAACAATAGCATTTCTCTGGAAAGCTTTAAGCATTAATGCATTCCTATTTTTATTCTAACCAAAAGACCCTAATCATAGGAGAATCATCAAGTTTTCTCATAACCGTACAACTCATCTGGGCAGCTTTTTACTATAACTAGAGGGTAACTTCATTCTTCAATAATGTTCTTATGATTTGTTCCTAAACACCTAAATTATTGCCATATGATAATTCTTGTTTGGATCTTCTTTGGTGTATGTGTGTGATTCAAAATATGTCAATTCCATTGTTAGGAATTTTACAAAGCACAAAAATAAATGAAAGAAAGCTTTCACATGAATGGTAAATCTGACACTCGGAAATAAAAATATCTTAAAAAATTAAAATTTTTGTCTATCAGACATCTTTCTTTTCTAGATAACAAAATTGTACAATCAAGATAAGGTTAAAGGAAAAGCATGGTATATAATATTTTTCTATATTTCAAAGAAAGATATATTTGGTCTGTTCTTTTTGTTTCCTTATGGTGTGACTTACTTTTAAGTGCACAATGGTAGTTATTTTGAAATTAATTGAGTATCATAAAAATGCATAACCTTATACTGAATATAATAGATATATTATGTGCCATGTTTCAGACACTGTATCATTTTAAAGATATTTATAACATTTAAATGATCTCTGTAGTAGTTTTAAGTAATTTTTAGTGTAAAAATGAGACTGAAAGATTTTAGAATATCAATCATTCATCAAAGGACATATAATGGTTCAGTTCAGCTAGTATAAAATTGACATGACAGTCAATCATGAGCTCAAATTATTAAAGAAATGTTAATGCGTGTTAATGTTAATATGAACCAAATAATGGCTTTTTTTTTCCTTGGGAATTACTGCTTTATCTGTTGAATAATATTTCAAGAAGTGAAGTATGTTCTGTCCTTTTAAATGTACCTATATACACGTAAACATTTATAAATGTGAAATTGATAGAGAAATATGAGCTCGGGTGGTAAATTGTTTAACATGTGTTAAATTATTTAGAATAATCATTGCTAGAAAACACATAACACGCTGAAATCTCAACTCAATAAATTCCATCAGCAAAATTCATACAAGGGATATTAAGGTTGCAGAATATCTATATTTCACACATATCTGTTGTGACACAAACTTACTGATTGCTTTCCTAAGTTTTATTTTAGTTCCAAGGTAGTGGATGGTTCCAGAAATATCCTGGGATATGATCAACCTGATTTAATATTATTTCCAGACTTAAAGGTGGTGTATAAATCTTGGAGGGAAATAGTTTTTGAGTTTAGACTGTGCTATTTCCAAAGTTTTAATAACCTAACAAATTTTTGGTGAACTTTCTCATGTGACATTTCCTCTACTATCACTTTACAGAGTTTTTCTTAATTTTTATTCTATTCAGTATTTAAAGAGTGTTTACGTTCTTCTCTAGGAGGGTCAAGAATAATAGTTACTGTGTATTCATATTTAGAATTATATGTGATTGATATAATAACCTGGCTTTTTGAGTTACTAACCAAGATGAAATATTTATTTAAAATATTCTTAGGTTAAAATTATGTGTATAGAAGTATAGTGAGACACCCTGCAAAAGATGTTCAAGAATTGCAATATTTACAAATTAGCGTTTTGAGAAATTTCAAGCAATCTTCCTTATATATGCATGATTCTTCACTGGTATCATTCTCCCATTTTTCTTTTTTTCCAGTCCAAGTCTGACTGACTTAACTGCAAAATCTGTGTCCTACTTTGACACTAAGGGTTAGAAAGAATCACTGTGTTTCTATAGTTGCAGATGTTGTATTCTGAATGATAGGTGCAACACAGGCATTGCACCTACCATGCCTTGAAGGAATATGAAGTCTTAGGAGAAAAAGCAGGTGAAGCATTATCAGTATATAGTCATACCACATAAGAAATAAAATATATAGAAAGCATCTTAGTTTGTCACATGCCAATGCCATGAGATCCCCTCTACCAAAGTTCTCTCTGGATATATAAGAGAGACTGAGGGTCAAGTTATTCTGATGGCAGATGGTGCCTTGAGTGTGATACAGCTTAGCTAGGAAATAGTAATACAGATAATTAGAACTTAGGTCTGTACCAGTGCAAGTATATACTTCCTTATGTTTACCACATCTATTAAATCATTTCTAATTATTAAAGCTATCAAAAAATCCAATAAGAAATGTTTGGGGAATGCATTAATCCATTCTTCAGCTGCCATCAAATGTTTATATAGGTAAAGATGATGCCTTCAAGTGATCACCATAATTATATTTACATATTTACACCATTTTAATTTGTGGCAACTACATTTACATATCTATGGGGCAAGATATAAAAATTAGGTAGTTGTAGTTGTCTTTCTCGGAAAAAAAACAATATTTAAATTTAAATATATTCTACAGAATTAATGCATTATGACTGAATGCAAAGAACAGGTTGGTAGATCAGTTATTGCATAACTAAAGGAGTAAGCTGGATCCCTTTTAGAAAAGAAACTTTGCTGGGTGTTGGTTAAACTGAGACAGAGCTAGCCTAATTCAAATGACACATTCTGCCTCTGACAATATATCAAAACAAATTTATAACCGTCTACATTCTTTGTTATTATTCTAATATAAATCTTCATCATCTCTTGCTTGGACTACAATAATCTATCTGGGTCTTTTGCTTTTACTCGTCCCTTTTTAATTCTTCTTCAGAGACCTCTTAGAAATATAAACCAGATCAAGTTATTCTCTTGCTTGAAGGCTTCTATCTCTGCAGAGTGAAACCCAACCCTCAGGGCTCTGCACAAATGCTCTGGTCTACTTTGCTCCAGGAAACTGATCATTTTTGCCACAGGGTCTTTTATTGTGTTTTTACTTACGTGTTTATTTGTCCTTCATTATAATTTGAGTATTTATTATTATTATTAATTACTGTTATTTTGCTCTAGATCTTTGTTAAGCTGGTCCTATCTATTCATTCAGATTTTAGTTTAAATATCACCTCCTCAGAGAGGCGTTTCTTGCCAACCACCTAAGTTGCACCCACATCCAACCATCATTCTCTACTAGAGCCGTATCTTTTTTTTTTGACAGCATTTATCACTACATAGTATTTTCTTGTTTATTAATTTATTTTATCTTACACTAAAAGTATTCATCATTCATCATATCATCACACTAAAAATTTCCATCAGTAGACTGGGAAACTTTGTCTGTATTTTCATTTCTTACTCCCCGATATCTAGAGTGATAATATGTCACAGTTTTTCTACCTATTAAATATCTATAAGGATAAATGGAGGAAGTACTTAATTTATCATCAAAAGTGATCATTTTTTTTCTGAGTAACTTAAAAGATGTCAAAGCACAAATAATTTATCCATTTTGAACCTCACGTTTTGAATCCAATGAAATAATCAAGCTCTTGATTGCTCTTTGAGCTCTATACTAATGCAAACTGAAGTTTTGATAGGCAGTGTGGATTCTTCTGGCTTATATTTAACCTATCGTTTATACTTTCTAATTTGCCTAGCTCTGTGATTGTTTACCCTTGTAAAGCAGCTAGTACTTTTCAAGCTGGACACAAGCCAATACTAATGATGCACTTAAGAGGGCACTCACAGATCTCCTTTATACCTGATGTCAAATATTATATATATATATATGTATATATATATTATAAAATTCATATATCTTATATTCCTATTAATAGAAAAATATTTCCTTTAAAGTTTTTTAAATATTGTTACTTTCTTGTCAAATACATTTTCCTTTAAAAATCACCTTTCACCTAGACTTCTTTTATGGCCATAAGGCAAAGTCCTTGGACTATCTCAGCAACTGGCAGTAATTACCATTTTTTTATTAAAGTCACTCTCCTTCCTATTTCTCAATTTGTTCTAAATCACTATCGTCTTTGTATCAGGTTACTGTTCTAGCTTAGTCCACTCAGGCTTCTATAACACAATGCCACAAACTTGGTGGTTTATAAACCACAGAACTTCATTTCCCACAGGTTTGGAAACTGGAAGTTTGAGACCAAATTAGCAGCATGGTTGGGTGGTGGCCCTCTTCCTGGCTGCAGAATTCTCACTGTGTCCTTATATGGTGGAAGGAGAAAGGGATCCCTCTGGAGCCATTTTTGTGAAGGTGCTAATCCCGTTTATGAGGGCTCTGACATCACGACCTGAACGCCTCCCAAAGCCTTACCTTCTATTGCCATTGTCTTGGGTATTTATTAGACTTTCAACACATGAATTTGAAGAGGATACATCCAGATCACTGTACCTTCCTATTTCTTATTTCTCAATCTGTTCTAAATTGCATTCTTCTTTGTACTACTTTACTGCTCAATAATACTTATGTTTTCCCTTGCTTACAGAGCCAATTTATATACCTCAAAATGACATTCAAAATCAATCTGTTCACCTAACTAGTCTTCTATAGCAAAATATCACTATTCTTCAAATGTGTTTGTTCCTATTGATCCTGGGACACATCATGTTTATGATTATAAAACACTTCTAATGATTGGCCTTCTTTCTTTGAAAATGTAAAATCCTGATTACATTTAATTGAAAAACAAAATATGAGGGTGCCTGGAAATCTCAGTCGGTTAAGCGTCCAAATCTTAATTTCAACTCAGGTCATGATTTCAGGGTCATGAGATTGAGCCCCATGTTGGCCTCCATGCTGGGCATGGCGCCTGCTTAACATTCTCTCTCCCTCTGCCCCTCTTCCCTGAGCCCTAAAGATCTGTTCTTTCTCACAACAATAAAACAAAACTTATTGTTGTATAATGCCTCATCTAACTTTTTTATTTTCTTCCTCAATTAGATTATAAGGTATTAGACCCCAAGCATTGTGATTCATAGTTGTTTTGCATAATTTATGTACCTAGCCCAATGCTTATGACAACTCTAGCTACTCAATGCATTTGCTTAAGAGGATGAATAAATGTAATTCACTACTATGTAAACTGGCTAACTAATTACCAAATTGCTTTTTTCCTTAGAAAGGGCAAAGAGCTATACTGTATTTCCTAGCTATCCTTACAGTGAGATGTGGCCATGTAACTGAACTTACATGCATGAACCTTCTATGCATGATCTTCTGACTTTTTTCCCCTCCTTTTAACCTTGATATCAATGATACTGGAGAAGTTTTGGCATTCACACATTGAAGAAAACTACAGAAGCAGCCTAGGTCCCTTCCCCCTGCAAACAAAACAAAACAGACAAACAAAAATCTTAGAGAAAACACACCAGTTAATAAGGACCTAGGCTTTTGGACTTATTGTGAGGAAATAACAAACAGTTTTATCATATTTGAGCCTATGTATATAATATCTATTTTATACATATAATTTGTACATATTTATTTATATTCAATATACATATTTAATTTGTTACAACAGATAACATCATCTTAACCAATAGAGTACATTGTTGATCAGATTATACCTGGTTATAAAATAATCTAAGTTTTATGATTGAATGATTAAACACTTTTAGCAAAAAGGAGTACTTCTGAATCTGAATACATAGATTTTTACCAAAGTTTGTGATTAATATTTAGTGAATGCATAATTTACATCTAAAATCATTTGCATTTAATAAATAAAAATAATGGCTACATTTAAATGTGCAAGTTCCTTTCTAAATGGTAAAAAGCATGTATCATAATGCAAACTTGAGAACATTTTTTATTTTTGCTTATTTAAAGAAATCTGTTGAGCTATTTTCTCTAAGATATGGTGAGTGCTCTCTATTACTTCTCCTACTTAAAATCTATTCTCTTAAAATCCAACTAAAATGTAATCACTCCTGGAAAAGCTTTTTATCTTATATCTAGAAATCATATGCCCTGTGCTCCCAATGTCTTTGGGGTTCCATAGCAGCCTGTAATTCACACTGCCTTATGTGACACATATTTGTGCACATGCATTTTTATCTAAAGAATAGCAATGAATGCTCATCATTATGTTCTGTTGCATATGACAGATACCCTATTAGTAATTGTATTGCTTTTTTTTTTGTATTGGTTTTTTTGAATTGACTCCTTTGTGTTTGTTTATTCTAACTGTATTACTTGCTGAAGAAAGAGTTATAATTTTCAGATGAATCTACCTTTATGATTTCATTTAACCGCTTAAGCAGAGCAAAAAGAATATGAATTTATTTTTTCTTAGAAATGAAATATTTCTCAGGTTGCTTCTTCAGATCTCAGTCAAATAAGCTTCAGTAGTATGTGGTTACATATACATTTAAAAATACATGATTCTTATAACTATCCCAAAATTCTACAATATGCAATTAGTCTTGATAGACAATCAACATCATAGAAAATGCATCCCATTCCTACTCAATTTTATAGTAGGAAAAAGAAATATTAGCTTCTTCATTTAGGTCAAAGTACTATGTTACTTTTGGAAGACTTGTCTAATGAAGGATACCTTAAAATATTGTTAGAAAGAAATGGACATATATTTGATTTTAAAAGCAACCCATATTTAGGACAGTAGGAGATCAGAAGCTTCTTCTATAAAAACTATACTTGTATTATTAAGACTTTCCACTAAAGAATAAAATACATGCAGAAAGACTAAAAAATTAAAAAAAAATCTACAGCCTGATAAATTTTTATTTTTTACTTTATTTTTAAATTAAGTTTTAAATTTTAATTCCAGTATAGTTAACAAGCGGTGTTTTACTAGTTTCAGGTGTACAATATAGGGATTCAATAATTCTTTTTTTTTTTATAAAGACAAGGTCTTTTTTTTAATTTTTTTTTTAATTTTATTTATGACGGGCACACAGTGAGAGAGAGAGAGGCAGAGACACAGGCAGAGGGAGAAGCAGGCTCCATGCACCGGGAGCCCGATGTGGGATTCGATCCCGGGTCTCCAGGATCGTGCCCCGGGCCAAAGGCAGGCGCCAAACCGCTGCGCCACCCAGGGATCCCAGGATTCAATAATTCTATGATATATCATTACTCTGTGCTCATCATAGGTGTACTGTTAATCCTCTTCACCTATTTCACCCATGTACCCTCTGATATGCTTTGTTTTAGCTTGATAGATTTTTAAAAAGTGAGCTCAGTCTTGTAATTTCTATTCAGGTCACAAAATTTCTTACCAACCTACCAAACCCCACTACCAGTTTCTCCCCACCTCCTAAAGTTACCCATTCTCTTGGATTTTATCACCACAGATCAGTATTGCTTCTTTTAAACTTTATACATATGGAATAAAAATATATATTATTCATTTCTTGTTTGTATAATACTACATTTTCTTTGTGACATTTACTTATATTTTGCATAAAGCAGTAATTGGTTCATGGCAATCACTAGATACTCTGTTGGTGAATATTTAGCTTGTCTTCAGTTTGAGGCCATTATGAATAATGTGTATTGAACATATTTCACATGTTTTTGTAATTGTAAGCAAGAATTTGTATTGAGTACAATTTTTAGATTTAGAGTATGTTCAGTTTTGTTAGATACTGTCAAAATAGTTTGCAACAAATTTTCTAGCAGTGTTTGAAAATTGTTATTTGTTCCACATTATTGCCAACACACCATATAGCTCTATCACCTATCATCTATCATCTATGATCTATGATCTCTCCATCATCTATCTGTGTATCTATCATCTATCAACCTATCATCTATCAAGCATCTATTTATGCTTATATAAAATATTAGATATTTATACGTATGGTTTATATATATATGTAATGTTTTATCTCTTCTTTTGTGTATATGATTGTCCAGTTGTGTTTTTGATTCACACGCCCCAGATCACTAATGTGGCTCCCTATTTCTTCATGTGTTCATCCAAAGACCTTTGGTGATCATGGACAACCATACTATTCTCAGCAAGATACTATCCTACTGCCTGAAGAAATCAGGTTAGTATTTCCTTTAGCATCAGCCTGGTGCCGATCACTTATTTCTTTTCATTTGTGAGATGTAGCTATATTTGATCTTTATTTTGAAATTATTGTTACAATACGTATAAATCCAGGGTGTCAATTATTTTCCTTTTAGCACTTTCAAGATATTTTTCAAGTTATTGGGCCTGTTCATTATTTTATTTGTTCCCTCCTCCGTGTCTTTCTTTCTCTTTCTTTCTTTCTTTCTTTTTTCTTTCTTTCTTTCTTTCTTTCTTTCTTTCTTTCTTCTTTCTTTCTTCTTTCTTTTTCTTTCTTTCTTCTTCTTTCTTTCTTTCTTTCTTTCTTTCTTTCTTTCTTTCTTTCTTTCTTTCTTTCTTTCTTCTTCTTTCTTCTTCTTTTTCTTTCTTTCTTCTTCTTTCTTCTTTTTTTCTTTCTTTCTTTCTCTTTCTCTGTCTCTCCCCCCCCCTCTCTGTCTCTCAGAATGTACCTGTCAATCTGACTCTAGCTTACATTTTTAATTTGTATGTAATATGCATATTTGCTCTGGATGCTTTCAGTAGGTTTACACTATCTTTCATTTTTACAGTAATATATATATATTATGCCCAGTTGAAGGTTTATTCATATTTTTTCTTTGTAATTTAATTTAATTGCTCTTTAAACTTTGGCTAGATACCTTTTTATAGTTTTTTTTTTAAAGATTTTATTTATTTGACATAAAGAGGATGTGAGCATTAGTGGAGAAAGGGGTAGAGGCACAGAAGCAGAGGGGAAAAAAGGAGCAGGGAGCCTTAAGTGGGCCTCCTTTCCAGGACCCTGAGATCATGACCTGAGCAGAAGGTAGATGCTTAATCAATTGCCTGAGCCACCCAGGCACTCCTTTTTTCAGTCTTGAGAAAATTTTTGCCATTTTTTTGTCCAACATTGCTTCTACCCTGTCTCTTTCTTCTCTTCTGGGAATGCAATTGCTAGTATGGTAGACTGCTTCATTATTTTCCATGTATCCATATGCTTTATTTTTCTCTGTTTTTATCGTTTATCTCAAGGCTTTTATTCTCTCTATTTTCAAATCTTTTAAACTCTGTCAAATCTTTTAAAATCATCCATGAGTTTTTAAAATTCACTTATTTCACTTTTCAATGAAGATTTTTTAAAGATTCCATTTCTCTGTCAAAATTCACATGTTTATGTTACTTTCTTGCACATACATGTAACAGTTATTTTAATGTCTATAAAAATGCCTTCTGTATAGCATTTCATAGAGGTCTGTTTATATTCCTGGTTTTCTTTTTTCTGCTGCTTTTGGACAATTCTTATGTTTACTCCATTAGTTTTTCATTGAATAAGAGATATTTTGCATAAAAACTATAAATATAAAAAAAACTATAAATATATTTTAATACCTTGTATGATAATATCTTTCTTCATGAAGAATGTTTTGTTTTAGTCTGTCAGAGTGAGATGATATCACTAGCTATTTATCTGGATTTTGCTTCTTGTATTTATTAATCTATACTCTGTTCATCTTATTCCTAGGGTTTATGCATAGTTGAAAGCATGTGTTACTTGTCAGCATCCTTCATCTTTGGAAGATCCTCAGCTGCAGTTTTTAATCTGTGCAGGACTATAAGTTTTCCAATATTTCTGTTCAGCTTCTTATCCTATCACCTATAGCTTTTGGATTGGAAAATGCCCTCATGTGGAGAACCAAGAACATGGGTCTGACATCTATGGGATTCTTTTCTTTCTGGGAGCTTGTGTCTCCTCCCTAAGCCCATGTATCTTCAATGGTTTCACCCAGATTTTAAAAATTTATCTGTTTTTCTTTTTCTTTTTTTATCCAGCTTTTGTAGTTACCAACAGTCATGGTTTTTGAAGCAGAAGACCTGCCCATTATGTAATTCTCTGTACAATCCTCTATAAACATGAAACTGCTTTAAGTAAAATGCTAAATAACACAGTTCTAACAAGTAAAAATAACAAATGGAAAGAGCAATAATATATTGTACTAGATTGATAATGACTAGGATGTATTTTATTTATACCACCCATTAACAATTTTAAATTAGATATTCAAAACAATTACTGGAATTATATGCAGCATTAGATAAGGCTTTAATATATCTATCTATTTCCTGGTCACTGATCTTAGCACAATAAATAATTATTGATTTTTATTACTGCTTCCATATCTTTTATTTCATTAATGTGTTAAATATGGATTTTGCATAAATATTTTTCAAAGTAGAACATTCAGTAAGTAACTTGCTGACACAAAATAATATTAAATGTTTTTATACTTTACTTATGCTTTAACTTTATGTAATTTTGAGCAATAAAATCGACACATATAAATAATTAAAAACATATAAATAAAATCCCACATATAAATAAAATCCCACATATAAATAATTAAAAGATTTTGTTCCTTTAATTAGTCTACTTTACCATAGTAGTTACTAGATGATTATACAGTTTTCTATTCCATGTCATTTGACACTTTCAGAAAGTAGTTTCAGAGGTATGTGCCTTTTACTTTAAGAAATATTGGAAGTATGAAAGGAGAAATATATACTTTTTTAATTTTTAGATTTTTCTCTCCCATTCCTTCTTTGCATATTCCCTTGAAAGTATCATTTAAATAATTCTATACCTAGCAAATTGTTTTGAGAACAAAATCTGTTTAACACCATATAAAAAATCTCTGGTCATAAATTACTGATGTAGACAAAAAAAGGATAAAAAAATCTTCAATAGACATTAGCTAATTATAGCCTTTGTCCCAGGCTTTACTAAAATTCTGAAACTACACTGGTGAAAAATATATGTTTCTTGTTCTCAGGGACCTCACTATCTAGCAGATGTAAGCACATGTAAACAAATATATAATACAGTATTATAAAATGCCATAAAAGAGGATTTTGGAACACATTTCATGATAAAGAGATAATCATATGTCATATGGAGTATTTACACCAAATAAGTTTCATTGAATTTTGATTCTGTTAATCAAAGAGAACTTCTGGCATTCATAGATAGGAATGAGACTGGAGGAGTAAGTTAGATGAGATCAGAGATAAAAAGTCATATGACAAACAAGGCAATATTTTCTTCTACATGGATTTAAATATCACTTATGTATTCATAACAACCAAATATATACTCTACACCTTAATTTTATTGAATTCTAGTAAACAGTATGTGTGATGGAGAAAGTCAATACTATTTCATGAGACATTTGTTTTGGTGGGATATTCAACATTTGTTTTGTTTTTTAAATTCCACATATGAATGAAATTATATGACATTTGTGTTTCTCTGACTGATTTATTTCACTAGACATTATACTCTCTAGCTCCATGCTTGTTGTTGCAAATGGGAAGATTTCATTCTTTTTTAAGACTAATATTCCATTATGTGTGTATGTGTGAGAGTGTGTGTGTGTGTAAATTAAAACCTACCTATTATCTATCTATCTATCTATCTATCTATCTATCTATCTATCATCTATCATCTATCTATATTTATCTATCTATCATCTATTTACCCAGCTACCTATATTTTTTTTCCTACCTATCCTTTTTATCTATTTATCTATCCATGGATACTTGGGCTCTTCCATAATTTGGCTATTGTAATGATGCTGCAATAAACATAGGGGTGCTTATATTTTTTAAATTAGTGTTTTCGAATTCTTTGGGTAAACATGTAGTAGTGGAATTAGTGGATCATATGGTAATTCTAATTTTAAATTTTTGAGGTAAGTTTTTACTGTTTTCTTCAGTTACTGCACCAATTTTCATTCACACCAATGTTGCACAAGGGTTCCTTTTGTTCCACAGCCTCACCAACACTTATTGTTTCTTTCTTTCTTTCTTTCTTTCTTTCTTTCTTTCTTTCTTTCTTTCTTTCTTTCTTTCTTTCTTTTTCTTTTTTCTTCTCTTCTTTTTTTTTTTTTTTGCCATTCTGACAGGCTATGGTTTTGATGTACAGTTACCTGATGGTGAATTATGTTGAGCATCTTTCCCTGTGTTGTTTGGCCTTTTGTATGACTTCTTGGGAGAAGTATCTGTTCATAACTTCTGCCCATTTTAAAATTCAATTATTTGGGGTTTTTTGGTGTTGATTTGTACAAATTCTTTATGTATTTTGGATACTGACCCTTTATCAGATATATCATTTGCAAATATCTTATCCTATTCAGTAGATTGTCTTTTAGTTTTGTTGATTATTTCCTTTGCTGTGTATAAGTTTTTTTATTTTGGTGTAATCCTAATAGTTTACTTTTTGTTTGTTTGGTTTTTTTTTTTTTTTTTTTTTTTTTTTTCCTTAGGAGACAATTCTAGAAAAATGTCGCTGGGGTCGAAGTCAAAGAAATTACTGCCTGTCTTCTCTTCTAAAATTTTTATGGTTTCAGATCTCATATTTAGGTTTTTAATTCATTTTGAGTTTATTTTTGTGTATGGTGTAAGAACTAAAGTCTGATGCATTAAGTTGTCTAGTTTTCCTAACACCATTTATTGAAGAGATGGTCTTTTTCCCATTACATATTCTTGCTTCCTTTGTTAGAGTTTAATTGCCCATATTATTGTGGGTTTATTTCTCGGCTCTCCATTGTGTGCCATTGATCAATGTGTCCATTTTTGTGCCAGTGCTGTACTGTTTTGGTTACTATAGTTTTGTAGAATATCTTGAAATCTAGGATTGTGATACCACTAGTTCTTTTTCAAGGTTTCTTTGTTTTTTTGGGGGTCTTTTGTGGTTCCATACAAGTTTTGGGATTGTTTGTTTAGTTCTATTTGTTTAGTGCTCTTGGTATTTTGATAGGGAATGTATGAAATGTGTAGATTACTTTGGGTAATATAGATATTTTAACAATATTTGTTGAACATAAAATGTTTTTCTGTTTGTTTGTTTTGTCTCTAATTTCTCTCATCAGTATTTCATAAATTTCAGAGTATAGGTGTTTCACCTCCTTGGTTAGATTTATTTTTAAGTGTTTTCTTAAATTTGTTGCAACTGTAAATGGGATTGTATTATTTTTTTATAAATGTTTTTCTTTTTACTTTTAATTTTTTAAAGAGTATTTTTTTTAGAGAGAGAGAGAAAGACAGAGAGCATGATTGCCTCAATGAGTTCAGACCCCAAGAGCCAATCAAGGGGCTCAATCTCATGATCATAACCCGAGCTGAAATCAAGAGCTGGCCACTTAATCAACTTAGTCACCCAGACACCCTGGGATTTTTCTTTTTTTTTTTTCTTTTAAGATTTTATTTATTTATTCATGACAGACACAGAGAGAGAGAGAGGCAGAGACACAGACAGAGGGAGAAGCAGGCTCCACGCAGGGAGCCTGACTTGGGACTCAATCTCGGATCTCCAGGATCACATCCTGGGCTGAAGGTGGTGCTAAACCACTGGGCCACGGGGGCTGCCCAGGATTTTTTTCTTAATTTCTCTTTGTGTGCTTCATGATTAGTGTATAAAAATACAATGGATTTCTGTATATTAATTTTGTTTCCTGTGATCTTCCTTTTTTTTTTCCCTAGATGTTTTTTTTTTATAAATTAATTTTTATTGGTGTTCAATTTACCAACATACAGAATAACACCCAGTGCTCATCCCGTCAAGTGTACCCCTCAGTGCCCGTCACCCATTCACCCCCACCCCCCACCCTCCTCCCCCTCCACCACCCCTAGTTCATTTCCCAGAGTTAGAAGTCTTTATGTTCTGTCTCCCTTTCTGATATTTCTCACACATTTCTTCTCCCTTCCCTTATATTCCCTTTCGCTATTATTCATATTCCCCAAATGAATGAGAACATACACTGTTTGTCCTTCTCCGGTTACTGTGGCCAAGTTCAAAAAGGGTGTTGCCTGAGTTCTTCTCTGGGATTTTGATGGAATCTTGTCTCACATTTAGATCTTTCATCTATTTTGAGTTTATCTTTGTGTATGGTGCAAGAGAGTGGTCCAGTTTCATTCTTCTGCATGTGGATGTCCAATTTTCCCAGCACCATTTATTGAAGAGACTGTCTTTCTTCTAGTGGATCGTCTTTCCTCCTTTATCGTATATTAGTTGAGCATAAAGTTCAGGGTCCACTTCTGGGTTCTCTGTTCTGTTCCATTGATCTATATGTCTGTTTTTGTGCCTGTACCACACTGTCTTGATGAACACAGCTTTGTAGTACAACCTGAAATCTGGCATTGTGATGCCCCCAGATATGGTTTTCTTTTTTTAAAATTCCCCTGGCTGTTTGGGGTCTTTTCTGATTCCACACAAATCTTAAAATAATTTGTTCTAAGTCTCTGAAGAAAGTCCATGGTATTTTGATAGGGATTGCATTATACCTGTAAATTGCCCTGGGTAACATTGACATTTTCACAATATTAATTCTGCCAATCCATGAGCATGGAATATTTTTCCATCTCTTTGTGTCTTCCTCAATTTCTTTCAGAAGTGTTCTGTAGTTTTTAGGGTATATTTTGAGAACCATTTGAATGGTAAATGGTTCTCCAACCTTTTATTTTCAGGTTGTAGGTGTCCTTCTGTCTAAAATGAGTCTCTTGTAGACAGCAAATAGATGGGTCCTGTTTTTTTATCCAGTCTGAAACTCTGCGCCTTTTGATGGGGTCATTAAGCCCATTCACGTTCAGAGTTACTTGAACTTCTTCTTAAAGGGGAGTTTTAAGAGTCCCCCTTAAAATTTCTTGCAGAGCTGGTTTGGAGGTCACATATTCTTTCAGTTCCTGCCTGTCTTGGAAGCTCTTTATCTCTCCTTCCATTTTGAATGAGAGCCTTGCTGGATAAAGTATTCTTGGTTGCATGTTCTTCTCATTTAGGACCCTGAATATATCCTGCCAGCCCTTTCTGGCCTGCCAGGTCTCTGTGGAGAGGTCTGCTGTTACCCTAATATTCCTCCCCATGAAAGTCAGGGACTTCTTGTCTCTTGCTGCTTTAAGGATCTTCTCTTTATCTTTGGAATTTGCAAGCTTCACTATTAGATGTCGAGGTGTTGAACGGTTTTTATTGATTTTAGGGGGGGATCTCTCTATTTCCTGGATCTGAATGCCTGTTTCCCTTCCCAGATTGGGAAAGTTTTCAGCTAGGATTTGTTCAAATACATATTCTGGCCCTCTGTCCCTTTCGGCGCCCTCGGGAACCCCAATTAAACGTAGGTTTTTCTTCCTTAGAGTGTCATTTATTTGCCTTAATCTGTCTTCATGGTTCTTTAATTGTTTATCTCTTTTTTCCTCAGTTTCCCTCTTTGCCATTAACTTGTCTTCTATGTCACTCACTCGTTCTTCCACCTCGTTAACCCTCGTCGTTAGGACTTCTAGTTTGGATTGCATCTCATTCAATTGATTTTTAATTTCTGCCTGATTGGATCTAAATTCTGCAGTCATGAAGTCTCGTGAGGCCTTAATGCTTTTTTCTAGAGCCACCAGTAGCTGTAGAATAGTGCTTCTGAATTGGCTTTCTGACATTGAAGTGTAATCCAGATTTTGTAACTCTGTGGGAGAGAGGGCTGTTTCTGATTCTTTCTTTTGAAGTGAGGTTTTCCTTCTAGTCATTTTGCTCAGTGCAGAGTGGCCAAAAACAAGTTGTATTGGAACACGGGGGAGTATCACTGGTCCGTCCAGCTGGTCTTCTGGGGGAGGGGCCTGCTGTGCTGATTTTCAGGTGTTAGCACTTGGGGGAGCTGCTCTGCCCCTGCCTGCTGCAGGGCTCAGCGGGGGTTGTTTACCCCGTGGGGCCCCAGGAGGAACAGTCGCAGTTGCTATGGCAACTCTGGAGCCTGGATTCAGCCTCCGCAGGAACTACGGGGCTCGGGGCTCTCGGCTCTCCGTCTGCAGGGCCTGGAGGCTCGGGGCGGGGCCGCTGATCTGCTCAGCTCGGGGCAGGAGCGTCCTTGCTGTCCTGGGCCCTCCCGGCCTCTGCCTGTCCCAGGGGGAGGCCGGATCCTGGGCTGTGTCCCGGCGCCCTGTGCTCCGGGGCCTGCGCTGGTGGATTCGCGCTCCCGCCCCGCAGCCCCCTCCGCGGAGCCGCCGCCCGAGCCCCTCCGAGCTGCTCCGGGCCCCGCCGTGCGCGCTGCAGCCCTTAGGGAGCTCGGCGCACTCTCCCGGGGCGCAGGTGTCTGTTAGTGTCCCGGGAGCCCGAGGGCATCCCCGCCCTCCTGGGTCCTGCTCCAACTCCCTGCGGGCCCCTTTCCCCCCGGGAAGGTTGGTGCAGCTCCTGCTCCTCCGGGACGGGGCTCTCCTGTCCTGGGGACACTCGCCCCGGCCTCAGCCCGGCTCCTCCGGGGCCCCTCCCCCTCGGAGGCCTTTTGTTCCTTTATTTCTTTTTCCCCGTCTTCCTACCTTGATAGAAGCGTGAACTCTTCTCACTGTAGCGGTCCAGCTGGTCTCTCTTTACATCTCAGGCCGAATTCGTTGATTTTCAGGATGGTTTGAAGGTTATCTAGGTAATTTGGTGGGGACAGGTGATTTGGGGACCCTACTCTTCCGCCATCTTGCCCCTCCCTTCCTCCTGTGATCTTCCTTAATTCATTATCAGTTCTAGTGGTTTTTGGTGGAGTCTGTCAAGTTTTCTATATGTAGGACTATGTCATCAGCAAATAGTGAAAGTTTTACTTCTCTCTTAATTTGGATGCCTTTCATTTCTTTTTCTTATCTGATTGATGTGGCTAGGACTTCTAGTACTATGTTGAAGAAAAACAAGGAGATTTGACATTCTTGCTTTATTTCTGATCTTAGGGAAAAACTCTCAGTTGAATATAATGATAGTTTTGAGTGTGTCATATATGGCAGTTATTGTGCTGAGGTATAGTTCCTCTATGTCTACTTTGTTGAGAGCCGTTTTTTTTTTTTTTATCATTTCTGATTTTGTTTATCTGAGTCTTATCTCTATTTTTTTTCTTGATGAATCTGGCTAGAGGTTCATCAATTTTGTTGATCTTTTCAACCAGAATCAGGTCCTGGTTTCATTGATTTTTTTTAAGTTTCTATATCATTTATTTCTGCTCTGATCTTTCTTATTTCCTATTTCCTTCCTTCTGCTTGTTTTGGGTTTTATTTGTTCCCTTTGTAGCCTCTTTGGGTGTAAGGTTAGGTTGTTTATTTGAGATTTTTCTTGTTTCTTGAGGTAGGCTGTAAACTTCCCCCTTAGTATAGTTTTTGCTGAATCCCAGAGATTTGGACCATTGTGTTTTCATTTTTTTTTTATCTTCATGTATTTTTTCTCTTCTCTTTGACTTATTGGTTGACTCACTTCTTATTTAGTAGCATGCTATTTATGCTTCATGTATTTGTGTTCTTTTCAGATTTTTTTCTTGTGGTTGACTTCTAGTTCCATAGTGTTTTGGTCAGAAAAGTTAATGGTATGAGTAATCTTTTAAAATTTGTTGAGACTTGTCTTGTGACCTAATATGTGATCTTTTCTGGTGAATGTTCCACATGCACTTAAGAATCTGTATTTTGCTGTTTTAAGATGGAATGTTCCGAATATATCTACTAGATTCATCCAGTCCACTGTGTCATTCAAAGTCACTGTTCCCTTATTGATTTTCCATTTGGATTATCTGTCCATTGATGTAAATAGAATGTTAAAGTCCCCTACTATTATTGTATTGCCATCAGTTAGTTCCTTTATGTTTGTTATTAACTGTTTTATGTATTTGGGTGCTCCCATGTCGGGTGCATACTCTTCACAATTGTTCTCCTCTTATTGGATTTTTCTATTTATGATTATGCAGTGTACTTCTTTGTCTCTTGCTACAGTTTTAAAGTATATTTTGTCTGATGTAATTATTACTACTTTAGCTCTGTTTTTACTTCCATTTGTATGACAAATGTTTGTACATCCCTTGGCTTTCAATATGCATGTGTCTTTAGGTCTGAAATGAATCTCCTATAGGCAGCATATAGATGGGTCTTAAATTTTTGTAAACTCCATCACCCTATGTCTTTTGATTGGAGCATTTAGTCTATTTATATTCAAAGTAATTATTGACAAGTATGTATTTATGCCATTTTGTTATTTGTTTTATGATTGTTTTTGTAGTTCTTTGTTTCTTTCTTCTCTTGCTCCCTTCTCTCACAGTTTGCTGGCTTTCTTTAGTGATATTCTTGGATTATTATCTCTTTATTCTTTGTACATGTATACTGGTTTTAGAATTGTGGTTGCCATTAGGTTTATATATAACAGCCTATGTATATAGCAGTCTATATTAAGTTGATTTTTACTCCTTTCCCCACCACATTTTAGGTATATGGTATCATATTTTCATCCTTTTATTTTGTGGGTCCCTTGAATGATTTTTAATGATTTTTACAGATATACTTGATTTTACTACTTTTGTGCTTCCTACTTTTCTTACCCCTGCTTATGGTATTTCCTTTCCGCTCAGTCTCCTTTAACATTTCTTATAAGGCTGAAATAGTGGTGATACATCCTTTTAACTTTTATTTGTGTAAGAAACTTTATTTCTCTTTATATTCTGAATGACAGCCTTGTTGGACAGACTGTTTTTCCCTGCAGGTTTTTTGTTTTTTGTTTTAACTTTTAGCACTTTGGATATAGCATCTATCCCCTCTGGCCAGCAAAGTTTTTGCTGAAAAATCAGCTGATAGGGATCCCTGGGTGGCGCAGCGGTTTAGCGCCTGCCTTTGGCCCAGGACGGGATCCTGGAGACCTGGGATCGAATCCCACGTCGGGCTCCTGGTGCATGGAGCCTGCTTCTCCCTCTGCCTATGTCTCTCTGCCTCTCTCTCTCTCTGTGTGTGACTATCATAAATAAATAAAAATTAAAAAAAAATCAGCTGATAGCTTTATGGAGTTTCCTTTTCTTTTGCTGCTTTTTTTTAAAAATATATTTTATTTATTTATTCTTGACACACACACACACACACAAACACACACACACAGAAGCAGAGACACAGGCAGAGGGAGAAACAGGCTCCATGCAGGGAACCCTATGTGGGACTTGATCCCAGGTCTCCAGGATCACACCCCGGGCTGAAGGTGGCGCTAAACTGCTGAGCCACTTGGGCTGCCCTCTTTTGCTGCTTTTGGAGTTCTCTCTTTAGCATATCTTTTTGCCATTTTAATTACTCTGTGTTTTGGTGTGGAACTCCTTGTGTTGATTTTCTTGGAAGTTCTCTTTGCCTCCTGGATCTGGATAACTCTTTCTTTCCTTAGATGTGGGAAGTTTTCAGCTATTATTTCTTCAAGTAAATTTTCTGCCCTTTCTCTTTCTCTTTTCCTTGTGGGATCCTTATAATGTGAATTTATTATGCTTGATGGCACCTCTGAGTTCTCTTAATCTATTTCCACTTTTTATTATTTGTTTTTCTCTCTCCTAAAATATATTTTTTAAGATTTTATTTATTTATTCATGAGACACATACAGAGAGAGAGAGAGAGAGAGAGAGAGAGAGAGAGAGAGAGAGAGGCACAGACACAGGCAGAGGGAGAGGCAGGCTCCCTGAAGGGCCCCGGGATCATGAACTGACCTGAAGGCAGATGCTCAACCACTGAGCCACCCAGGTGCCCCTCTCTTACTCATCTTGATTGCTTTCCATTACTCTGTCCTGAATGTCATTGATCCATTTTTCTCCTTCCTCTAGTCTACTGTTTATTCCCCATAGTGCATTTTTAATTTCAGCTATTAAGATCTTTATCTCTGATTGGTTCTCATTTTATGTTTTTTTTTTTTAAACTCTTTATTGAAGGTTTTATTGAAGTACTCCACTCTTTTCTAAAGTCCAGTGAGTATCTTCATGGACCATTACTTTCAATTCCTGGTCAGGCATATTATTTATCTCCATTTTGTTTAGGTGCCTTGCTGTGATTTTGTCCTGTTCTTTCATTTCAGACTTATTCCTTAGTCTCCTGATTTTTTCTACTCTATGCATGTTTCTGTGTGTTAGGGAAGTCAGCTATGCAGTGGCCTTATGAAGAAGAGGTCTTGCAGTGCCCTATAATGCAATATACTCTGTTCACCAGAACCTGGTGTTTCAGGAGTGTCTCTTATGTGTGTTGCGAGTGCCCATATGTTGCTGAGCCACATTTCTTTTCAGTCTAATCATCTGCAATAACTCTCTGTGCCTGTTTTGGGAAGGGTTTGGTACCTGTACTGTTACTGGGTCAGTCTGGGACCACCTTGGCCTTGAGTTGAAGCAGACCAGGCTTTTGCCAGAGATGTTATAGCACCAAACTTCAGGATGCTCTCCTTGTGCTGTCCACTGAGAAGCTTTCATTGGTGGAAGGGGCTTATTGTCATATCTGATGTCTGCCCTTAGCCCACTGTTGGGGTTGTAGTAACACTGGTGTGTGTGGTTTTCTCCTCCTCTCTCTAGGGCAGGAGTCACTTTGGAAGTGTTGGTCCCTGTCAGGGCTGCTTGCATGCTGCCAGGCTTATGACACTGCTTTGGGTAGGCTTCAGCCAAGGGTTTACTGGAGAGGCAAAACTGCGGGATAATATTGTGCAGCAGTGGTGCCAGCAAGATCTGCTGTTGAAGGAGACCTGCAGCCACTAGGAAAACTTCCCAGGCTTGGATGCAGGGGCATGTTCATGGAAGAATATGGGGTGGGGGTTACTTTTAGCAAGCTACTAGAGTGTTGTGCTGCACTAGTTTCCACGAGTGTCTGTGTGTTTAAGCTGGGAAGCAGATGAGGGAAATGGTGACTGCCAGCTTGTTTGTTCTTGGAGAAGCATCCCAAAGATCCCTGCCCCTCCAGCACATGCTCTGAGATTACTAAACAAATCTCCTTCCCATATATCCTAGGCATTTCTCAAACTGCTGCTTCTGTGCCATATCTCAAACATGTCTGCTTGTTGTACTATTTCTTTAAGGGCAGGGCAGTTTGGCTCCCAACTGTGTCTACACCCTTCCTACCCTCTTAGATGTGGCTTCTTTTCTACATTTAGCTGTGGAGGTTGTGTTCTGCCAGTCTTCAGGTCATTTTCTGGTTTATTTGCCCTGACATGGGTGTTATCTAGTTGTATCTATGGGGCAAGGTGAGCCCAGGATGCTCTTCCTCTGCCATCTTCCCTGGAAGTTCTTCCAGAATTTTTATCCAGCTTCATATCTCTCTAATTATAAATTATCAATAATGCTTTATCTAGATATTACCATCCAGACATTAATTGGTAAAGTTACAATTAGTGCAAGAAAGAAAGTTTATTTCTAGGTATAATTTTATCTATTTAGGGAAATTTAAAAGGGCCTGGTAATAGACTAATATTACTATTCTTGATTCACACTTATCAAGTTACAAAAATGTTGAAATAATTAATATAAACGTATAGAGAAGTATTCTGGTTGAATCAGAGATAATGGTTTGATTCTTACCTATTCTGAAACTATATCCTCTACCTTCTTAAAGATTTTCTGTGTCCTGGAAGCCATAGTCTTCAGTAATTTTCAAGGAATGTTTGACATCACATAAACTCTTATTTTGTCAATAACCTATTTGAATGGGGTCCAGGAACCTCATAGGAAGGAATTAGAACTTTGTTTAGAGTCAGTTTCAGATATTCACAGATATGTCTGATAGACTGGAGAAGTTCTAATAGAATAAACTCTGCAGTAAGGAAAGCAGGAACACTGACAAGTAAATTGTTTCAGAGGGAGACAGGAGATTGATGTAGTGATCTGTAGGGATTAAGGGACTAATGGTTTCAGGAGCAGTGTCTGATTCAACCAAAATACATCTGTCCCACAGATACAACTAGATAACACTCATGTTTCCCTGTCACTGCCCCCATCAAAACCCATAGATTGATAAGGTCTGGGAGAGCCTATGCTTCCATGTAGAACAGAAAAATATTTTCTATGTATTTTCTAATGTTTTCAAGTCACATAAGGATACCTAGTTCCCCCCCTCCCCCCGTCCCAGAGAGAATTGGTTACTTTAGATGTGATCAATGCATTGAATTCTGTTCATTAACAAACATACATTCTCATTACTGGAGCCCACACTAATCTACTAGCAAACAATGTGGTTTAAATGATTACCATACTCTTTTGAATGATGTAAACAAGCTATTTCATGTATATAGAAGTCAATAGCAAATACATTATGCATTGTAAATTAGAAGTATTTTATCCTTGCTTTAGTGTTTAATCTAAAATTAGGGTTTCTAGAATTTGTTTAGAAGCATTTCTAGGGCTCCTAAATCTCAGGTCAATTGGCTGAACCATTCCTCACCAACCCTCCCCAGTCAAATATATTTATAGAATGTTCTGAACTTTCCTGAAGTAAGTGGACAACAATTTTCTTTTTCTGTTTTTGGTTAATTGTTGACTTCCTTCTATTACCAGTTTTTTTTGCTGGATTGGCAAATTTATAATCTCCACTGCTCTTCTTTTTATTTTCAATAATTTATTTTTTAAATTCTTTCATCTTCTGGCATTTTGGCTCAAAACCAAAGAAAAATAAGTTAAAAAATCCTATCTGTTTTATTGTCTACAAATTTGGATAGCCAAATTTTTACTGCTCAGGTATTGAAAAGAATCTTCCCATTTACCTGTAGCACAATGAAGATTTCTACATTATGCTAAAACATTACATACTGCCAATAGCTCAATTATATATACTTTTATAGTTCATTACCCAAACCATCTCTCTCCCTGAGAAATTCAGAAATTTAGTTATGCCTCATTGATTCACAGTAGATATGCCAGTCTGTGTGGCGTTTTTTAAAAAGAAAAAAAATTGTAGAATTAAAAACAACTGCATTCATTTACATACATACTACCCGGGTGTTTTTATCTGTTACTTTATTATACCATGGGTTCTGTGAACCCATTGAATGGTGTATTTGTTTAAAGAAAATTCTAAAACAAGTTCAGAATATGATTTCCATATCAATCAATTGACCATCCTCTAAGCCAATCTTATTCAAATTGCAGTTAGTTCAGCAGACTATTAGCTGCAAACTCACAAGAGTTTCTTGCACCTTAGAATCAACGTAATTTTGAACTGTGTGCCCTTGTTCCCGAGAAGAGTATGTGGTTGTATCAGAATATAGGGATTATCACTAGAGGATATTATCACATTAGCTCAATGATTCAAGTTTCTCTAGAGTCTTAGAGTATGTAAAGACAAGTATTAATGTTACTGTGTTTATTATGATAAAATTTTTATTCAATTGCAACCTAGAGGAGTGATTTACCATTCCTTACCTTCTTCAATGTTTTACACTGCTGTCATCTGTTATGGTTCCAATTTAAAGGATCTAAGTACATTTCAAAAAAAATTAGATCACACATAATGTATGACATTTGATTTATGATCCACCAATGGACACCTGGGACACAAATTATCCACACATAAATTAGTTATAGAACCCATTAATTATTTTCTGCTTAATGCCAGGTTCCTATTGGTTTGATAAAAAGTTTATTACTGATTATCACCCAAAACTGGTACTTAAATTTTTGTTAAAATTTCAACAGCACAGATGAACACATCTTAATGGAGGTATTATGTAGGAAGATGAGCAAAATCTATTAACAAAAGCTGTTTAAAAAAATTGTAAAAATCCCAGTAACTTTTGACATTACTTTCTAATAGACTGTTTTATTTGTTTTTCTTTATTCAAAATAATACTGAATGAACACTCCCAAGTAATTTCAATTTTTTGTTTTTCAAATCAAGCAAGACAGTTATGTAGAATTCTGGTAACCATGTCTAAATTATGTTAAAATCTTCCGTTCAAGAAATCAGTCATGGTATTATAGTTGATTCAATATTTTCTGACAGAATCATAATAAAGTTATGGAGCTTTCTCCATTTTATTGAAGAAAATTAAACAATTCAGTGAAAGAACTCCTTATAAAAGTTAATGGCTTTCAAATTCTTACTCTTCACTCTGGATCTGTAGGTTATGTTTTCTCCATTTTACCATGTTAAAAATTTGTGCCTTTCCAATCCTTAAATTGGTATTTTTCAATAATGGCACTTTAATATCCAATTCTTAGGCCGATATTGCATGTACCATATGCTATTTTTCTTTCTTCTCATCTGAAACTCTTGAATGTTTACTTATTTGAATTACTACTAATCATTTCAAAGTTGAGTTTTTGAAAATTTAAAAATTATATCTGATGGATACTATTATGTTTTTAAATTTACAAATCTATTAAAATAAACCTATAAAATAGAATATCATGGGAATATAAAATATCATTACACACAAAAACAAAACAAAAGCTAAACTAAATTAAAAATAAAATGAACAAACAAAAAACTGGTTTCCCTTGAAGGAAGTGATACTTTCTGCAATTTGGGGTCTAGATAATCAAGAAAGCTCACTAATGAGTTATCAGGAGATTTGAAGAACAAGTTAAACTAGGAACTCTTTTAGAACTGTCAGCACTAAATTAGCTCTATCAGGATCACAATAAAAGATACAGAGAGTACTGAGTAGTAGGCTAATTGCCTTTCTCAATATGAAACGGCTCAAGTCTCATTGGAAACAATTAGAATTAGGAAACTTCATTTAGAAACTCTTGGTTCTACTCATATATATTTGATGTATTTTCAGGCATAATATCTGAAATTTTAGGAAAACTATCACACTTAGGGAAAAAAATTCAAATATGTGTATATACATACCTGTATGTATATAAATGTGTGTATACATATATACTTATATATATACTTATATACGTATATACAAGTATATTATACCTATGGTTTTTCTTTTATAGAAAACTGAAAAAAATAGTAAATAGCATTCAAAGTGTTTTAAATTCATAAAACCTTTTATTTTATTTTTTTTAATTTTTATTTATTTATGATAGTCACACAGCGAGAGAGAGAGAGGCAGAGACACAGGCAGAGGGAGAAGCAGGCTCCATGCACCGGGAGCCCGACGTGGGACTTGATCCCGGGTCTCCAGGATTGCGCCCTGGGCCAACGGCAAGCACCAAACCGCTGCGCCACCCAGGGATCCCAAAACCTTTTATTTTTAGTGAGGGAATGCCTTCGGGGAGAAAATTTATCTGCTTTTCTTCCACCATCAGATTCATAAAGTTCACCTTAGCAAGGTTTGTTAATCCTAGGAAACATTTTCATTATCTTAGGCCTTAAGATTAAAAGTACAATTGAGAATCTTTCATAACAGTCACATAATTTTCCACTGACTGATTGCTTTCTGCTCTCAAAGAATAATCATTTGTTATTTTATGAAATCATGGTGAGTAAGCACCACCTTAAGGCTGCTTTTTTTCATATTAACCTTTTTGTTACTCTACAATTTGTTTACAACAAAAACAAACCAGTCAACAATTTTGTAATTTTCATTAGTGGTGTAGCTTTTCTCTTTGATTCAAAAACAAAATCTTTAGCTGATGTGTTCATTAAATGCTGACTTTTTTTTTGTCTCCATAAAGTATTAAAAACAGCATGTGTTATTCTTTTTCAAGAGAATTGGAGTCTGAGGCAGATCAGAAGTAGAGTTCCATCACCCCTAATATACTCTTGAGAACTGATTAAAGTCATCAGCTGAGTCAAATCTTGTGTGTGTGTGTGTGTGTGTGTGTGTGTGTGTGTGTGTGGTACTCTGAAAACCAGATGGATGTTTTGTGAATGCTTAACTACTTAAGAAAAAAGAGAAACAATATGCAATGGCTTCAACAACTAATAGATCTTGAACTCATCTTGTTTTAGATAACAATTAAGTAAATGTGGGCAAATATTGATTATCATTCTAGAAATGATTGGTTTTTAAAAAATTTATTTTTGGCTCCTTATCCTTGGCATAAGAAATTGATACATTAATATTGCTTTACCACAAAGATGTGCAGGTTTATTGCCTGGAAATTATGCATGCAGTTTCAATTCATTTTATAAAACATCTGTGTACGAGTGATATACAAAGAATTTACAGTTAGCCTTAATCCACACAATGTAAACCACATAAAATTATTATTTTCCCTCACTGCATAACATACCATTAATTTTATTAATGAGCTAAATCTTCAAATAACACAAAGTCCTTGGATAATGACAAAGGCCAAATCCTCTACGAGCAGGGTATTTAAAAATATTTTTGAAACGTCAAACTAATTGAAAACACAAGGTTATTCCTCTTCAGTCATTTTGATCCACAACTATTTGTACCACTATTTGTTTGAGTGCAGAGTACACTCTCTAATAAAAAGACAGAAAACAAACAGTGATTGTCGCTGCCACAGGTCAATACTGAAAAGACTTAAAAGTTCTATTAATAAAGTTAACAATATATGATTTGAGTAAATGCTGACAGGCAGTATTTTATCAACTGCTCTTGGAATACCTACTACTTTTGTATGATAAATTTCATTGCTGTGATAATTTGAATTGCCACCATCAAATCACCATTCTGAAAGTCCAGCATGATGTAATGTCATGTCTACAATTGTCTCTCAAATAGGATGACATGATTCCTGCTTTCTAAATATATCAGGACTGGATGAAGAATATCTGTTGAGAATAAATACTATCATATCCTAATAGCACTTCAAGGTCATTGACAAGTTTTATCATTACTAATTAAAAATATTTGGTCAACTAGAATACATAAAGCCAATTATTCATGATAAATCACTTTGTCACATTCCCTATAAAATTAAATTTTATTAAATTCCCTATAAAAATAAAGCTCATTATAGCACCCCAAAGGTCAATGAATTTATAGAAATACAATGAAAACACATATTTTTAGTAACAGTTTTACTTAAAGTTTCAAACAATATGCATGTTCTTACAAAGTTATATCCATGTGAAATTGCACTTTTTTGAAGTTCTGGATAGAACTGGTCACAGAAGAATGTAGGCAGGAAAGCAACATTTTTAAACCATTTTTTAAAAAGAGAGACTTTATTGAGAGTTTATTTTCTACCCAAACTTTTCTTTTAATCAACTTTTCACTTCCAGCCCTTACTTTCTTTTTAAAGCACTTTGATATAATCACATAATTTGATGTAAAAGGGGAAAAATGTCCTCTTAAAATTGCTTGCACTTGTTTCCAACACGAGCCAACTGGGTTACATTTTCAGTACTTAAGAATGTGATGAATAGGAAATTGAGTCATTTAAGCCTATACATCACCTAGAAAATGTATAGAAAGGAATCTTAAAGCTAAGAGACTTTTTTTGTGTGTGATAATAAGCTCAAGATTTCATCAGACTTTTACAACAGCTAATAGGGTGAAGGATGGCATAGCTTCACAATACGAGAGATAATGTTCCATTCCCATAGGTAGTTATATAATACCAATCACAGTAGCACTTAGTCTTTAACAAAAGACCAAATGAGTTCTTTCTGAGTGTTACTTAAAATATAGACCAGGACAATAAAGAGACTGAGTATTACTGTGTATTGTTCAGAGAAAAGGACAGAGGGCAGTGGCAGGTGGCAAAGCAATAGGTATATTTGAGACAGCCTGGCTACTAGGCTACCTTGACACCACATTCCTACTTACAGATCTCAGCATGGCCTCAGTTTCCACTCAAATCCTGTAAGATTTAAAGATTTCTGTGACCAAAGAGATTGAGGGACTTATTCTAGTAATTTGCCACAATTCACATTTATAGTGAGAGAAAGTAGTTCACTGCATTTGCAAAATTAACTAGGGCTCTTCACAAAGAACATCTGAAACTTCTAGAGTTCTATAAACTATTGCATTTTGACACATTCATATGATTCAGTTAAATCCTTTAACTTAAAGGGGATGACCACAGAATCCATACCAATATCTCAGTGTATTGGACTTGATTGACTTGATGTCTTATGCAGTTCTTGCTAAAAGTGAAGAAAAGTCTACACACCGTGATGAACAAACTGGAATGATTTTGAGAAAAAACGTTAACTGTTAGCTTCCTCTGTATTAGGGTTTGCCAGAGAGATAGAACAAATAGGAGATAGATATAGATGTAGGTATAGAGATACATATATAGACATAATGAAGAGATTAATTATGAGGAATTTGTTCAGGTGATTATGGAGGTTGACAAGTTCCAAGATCTGCAGTCAGCAGCTGAAGGCCCAGGAGAGCTAATAGTGTATTTCTAGCCCAAAGGCTGGTAGCTTGAGATCCAGGAAGAGCTAATGTTTCAGTCTGAGTCCAAAGACAGGAAAAAAAAATGTCTTTGATTGAAGGCAGTCAGTCAAGAGGAAAATCCATTCTTCTCTGGAGGGTAAATCTTTTTGTCTTATTCAGGCCTTCATAAGACTGGATAATGCCCACTCACATGAGGAGAGTAATTGCTTTCCTCAATCTACTAATTGAAATGTTAACCTTATCTAAAAATACCTTCACAGACATACCCAGAATAATGTTTGACTAAATGTCTGGGCATCCCATGATCCAGTCAAGCTGATTCAAAATTAACTATCATAGTACCTCTTGCTAATATGGCACCCATATGCATCTCCTTAAACCACACTTAATCTCCAAAGAAGGACAATAACAAAATCATGACTCTGCCCGACATCATGCAGAGATCCTGTATACAATCAAAAATGAACTAACTCCTTCCCCAGGAGAGGAGGTAAAGTACTTGAATAATGTTTACTCTTTTGATATCCCATAACTTGATGTAAAATTGACAGAACTGAAGTACTATGATATAAAGTCAATACATCTTACATTAGTCTCCACTAATGCTTAGTAACAGGACAAGAACTGTTTCTCAAAAACATAGTAGCTATCCACACAGGATGGCAGAGCTTTGCTCCAAAATTCTAAGGGCTTGTGCTGTAATGATTCACATACGGGGACTTGCCAAAAGCTCAAAAAAAAAAAATCCTTATCTGCCATAGAAAATTAAACACTATTGGGCTCAAGTACTAAAGCAGTTTATGCAGTACCCTGGATCTGTTGCAGAAACTTCTCCTGTTTTGAACCTTACTCAAAATTTGCAACTCAGTAAATAGCCAGAGTAATATACCAAAATGAGGAATATGTTGCCTCCAAAATCAAAAGAGGCAAGCTAGATATTGTGCCTCTTTTTTGGTTATAGGAAGGGCCGGATACAATATCTTTTCCTTAGGAGGGATATCTTGATATGTCTCATGCCACTGGATTTCTAGAAACTTCAATAGGTGGAAGGCCTCTGAACTTTTGTCATGTTTCTTCCCATACTCTGAGCGGCAAAAGTTTTGCCAATAATTCCAGAATATTTGCTACTTTTTGCAGTCCAGTCAGCATAATGTCATCAACATAATGGACCAGTGTGATATTTTGTGGAAGAGAAAAGTGATCAAGGCCTCTGGAAACTAAGTTATGACATAGAGCTGGAAAGCTGGAAGATTTTTTTTTTTTATAGCTGGAAGATTGATGTACATTCTTTTGTGGTAGAACAGTGAGGATGTACTACTGGCCTTTCCAGCTAAAAAAACAAACTGCCGATTATGGCTCTTACTGATGAGTATGGAGGGAAAAAAAAAACAAAAAACCATTTGGCATGTCAATAGCTGCATATCAGCAACCAGGGGATATATTAATTTGCTTAAACATTGAAACTATACCTGATACAGTGGCTGCAGTTGGATCATAGCTTGTTAAATTTACAACAATACATTGTAATTTTCTAGTATCCTCCTATCTTGAGGTCAAATAAACAAAGTGAATGAGGTGGTGATAAAAATCATCACCCTTGCATCCTCAAGTCCTTGGTGATGGCACTTATCTCTATAATCCTTCTAGGGTTGCTTTTGGTTTACCAGTTTCCTAACTACACAGTTCTGGTGGCTTCCACTTTTCCTTTCCTACCTTAATAGCTCTCAGTTCCTTTGTTCAGGAAACAAAACCAGCCACTGAGTATACCTAATCTAATTATACATTTCAGAACTGGGAAAACAGTCACAGGATAAGTTAGGAGACCACCTTGGTCCACTATGGGACAAACCTGAGTCAAAACTCCATTGGTCATTGGACCTCTATAAGCCTGTTTTGTTACACAGCAGACTATACTGATGTTTTGGGTGTTCTGGTATGTGTCAATTCAGATCAGTGTCCTCTAAAGTCTGCTTATTCCCTTTACTCCAGTGTGCAGTTTACCTGGTAAAAGATCAGAAGACCCTTTGGGGAAGGTTTTACCAGGTTTACCCTGGTAAAAAGATCAGAAGATGAATGAATACTATGTTTTGGGCAGTGTACCAGGGTCCTTTCTCAAGGGATCCAGCCTTCTCTTCACTCAAGGATTCCTGGGCATGTAAACTGGCTCAAAAATCTGCTTCTATGTTACAGGTTAGACTTTTGTTAATTTGTTCTAGATCTAGGGAGAATCAGCATTGTCTTTTATGGGAACTGTCTCAGGGATAGCCATTATAGTTTCTTCAGGTAATGCAGAGTTAATATCATCAGACAAAATGGAGAGGTACTTTCACTGGGAGTGTGGAGGCTGCTTCCAATGAGAATGGGGAGGCCTATTCCACTGGCAACATTTAGAGAATGTAGAGGCTTGATGTCCTTAGTTTTATCAGGATCTTGCCACAAGTCCCCTTTCCAACTTAGAGGATCTCATTCTTTACCAAGCATTCCCCTTTAAGAGCAGATACTCTATGAGGTTGAAAATTCAATTTGCATTTTAATCATTCATGGGCAGGATGAGATTCTGGGTTAGGTTTTAAACAATTTAATCCTATTGCTATGGGTGATATACACAACCTACAAAAAGGACATAAAATGGATTATAAACATAAATGTCAAACCTTAAACAACAAAAATTATCTTAAAAGGAAATAAGCTATAAGATACAAGAAAAAGTTTTTCACATGGAATGGAAGAACAAGGGATGGGATGCTTATGCCCTCAACAATAAGTAAGGTGGAAATTGTGACAAAAATGATTTTTTCCATAGGTAGGACCTACAAATATCCACAGTCAATGAGGGAAGTTATAGGGGTGAGGAGGAAAGTTGATAGGACAAACAGGTAAAGTCCTAGGCAATGATGGAAATTGTCCTACTCAGTTCTAAAAGAGATGAAGATTTAACCAAATCTGGATAATATTTCTTCTGTTTTTACTTTCACATGAATATATAGGATTTCTTTTAAAAGTTTTAGAGTTGGTGATTTGGTTCAATTTTGACATTTATTAAAATTAATCTATCAATTCAGTAATTTTACTTTCATTTTTAATAAAAGTTTTATTAAGAGATAAAGAATTGTAGTAATAATGATGGAACGTTTTTGTTGAAGATGTCAAAGTTTTAGATGGTGTGATCTTCTGATCAAGTTAATTATTTGAAAAATTCCAGTATTTGATATTCATTCTTTACTTTAAATTTCAAATTTGCCCAAAGGATATAGATTTGGAGTATGTGACATAGTGAAACATTATAAATAATGAATATGCCCTGTATGAATGAATGAATATTTCAGATCCTTCCCCACAGTATTAGCAGAAGAATGCAGATGAAGCATATCATTAGGAGATTTAGAAGTGCTATAGAAGTGCAAATAGGAAGGCTGGAAGATTTCATGGTCCCAACTACCAACACTAGGGAAAAAAAGTTTTATGCACGCCTTTAACAACGAATTAAACATTGTTTTGCATCCTTACACTTATTTTCAGGAAAAATCTCACCTGCATAATGGTGCTTTAGGACTAGCCACTATGACTATTCAGAAAATATTAAAAATCTCAAAATAGGAATGATGGAAACGTACGTAGAACAAAAGTCCCAGAGGTAGAAGTTATGGATATTTCCACTCCTAGAAGCAGCCATGACTTCTATTTTTCTACTCTTGTCATCATCAGTGCCCATATGTATTAAATCATGCTCCAAGATGGCTACTAGAATATCAAATCCTCACTTTAATTCAATGGGAGGGGGAAAATGGCCAAAGGGATACATTTTCAATTTGAGTAGGCTTTCTTTAAGGAGGCTTTTTTTTTTTTAAGCTGAATACAGCTCTTCTGCTTATGTTGCTTAATCAGAATCTATGGTTTATGGTCATACCAAAATGCAAGTGTGGCTAGGTGATGCTATCTTTTACCTTGGCTTCCTTGATAAGTTTGGTATGCCTTTTTATGGGAAGGAGAGGAAGATGGATGTTGGGTAGGCAAGCAGCAAGCTCTGAAGAAGTTTCTGTGATTATTTTACCACATTAAATTCTCATATTGGTTTTCTATAGGTACTATATGTACACTAAATGCCAAATTACAGTTAAGAACACTCATTCTTAAATTTATAAATATATACATATGACAAAGTACAGAATCACAATCACAATGCCAAAGATAATCTATATTTGTTTTTCCACACTGTGCTCTGATAGTACTTTTAAAATATTTGCCTTAGGGTCACAATCAAATAATATTGTATGTGTTTATATAATTATAACCAATTAAATATTATTCACTGAAGGCCACAAATTATATTTTATGTGTATCAGACAGCTGTTGCTATATTACAAAGACCTACAAAATCTTGGTGGCATAAAGAAGTGTTTTTTAAGATACATCTGATCTCAACTAGGCTAGCCTCAAACATTTACCCATTGGCTGATGTAGTTTAAGCTCAGCCAAGTGATTCCTCTGTAGGTCCTTATAAGTGAACAAAGAGAGCAAACCTAATGCTGTAAGCTTTTGGCTGTATCATATCTACTCATATCCCACTGGCCAAACAAAATCAGAGTTCAAAGTCAAGAGACAGGGAAAATATATTCTTTTGTAAAAGGAATTGTGAAATTATATGGAAAAAGGCAAAGCTATACAGAACTGTGAAGAATTGGGGCCAGTGATTAAATTTACCACAGTATAAATCCATAGGGCTGAATTTAGGGCCTGACACAAAGCAGAAATCATTGAATAGATATACAATGAATAGAGAAAGTATACTAATCAGGGTTTCTCAGAGAAACAGAACCAACAAGATCGATAGGTTGATTGACTTTTTATGAGGAATTGGTCACTCAAGGATGGAGGCTGAGAAGTCCTACCATCTGGGGTCTGTAAGTTGGAGACCCAAGAAAGGTGGTGGCATAATTCAGTCCAAAGCGTGAGAACCATGGAAGCAGATGTATAAATCCCAGGTCAAGGACAAGAGAAGATGAGATGAGATATCTCAGCTTATTAGTGAAGCAAGAAAAAAGGGGCACATTCCTGCTTGCTCTGACTTTTATTCTATTCAGTCCCTCAACACCTTGGATTTTTCCCACCTATGTTGAGGAGGGAAAACTACTTTATTGAGTTCACCAATGCAATTACTAATCCTTTTCAGGAGACACCTGTATAGACACACCCAGAATTAATGTTTAATCTGGCACTCTGCAGCTAGTCAAGTTGACACACAAAATTAGCCATCACAGAAAATTGTTCAGGCTTCTTGACCCCACTGCTTTCAAAGTATATCCTAAGCATAGCTTCACATCCTTTCTTAAAAAAAAATAATCAGTTAACCTTAATACATACCAGGTTTCTACTATTTTATTATTAAGAAATATTCATATTTTCTAATCTGAATTCCTCTCATTATAGGCTACTCAATTGGATCACCATTTTTCAACATCTTCTCTTGTGCTAGAATTAACTATAAATACAAATGAAAACTAAAGAATTTGGCATAAATCAAGATTCATTAAAACAACCTCATGGAATTATTGTGAGGAGTAATGTATTTGTACATGTAAAGCATTAAAAATAAATGCCCAGCAATAATAATCACTCATTTTATAATTATTATCAACAAGTGTTTATTGAGTGTACATTGCTTACAAGACAGTGTTCATAGAAATTATAACAATAAATGCAATGTGCACAGAAGTTACAAAAAATTAATACTGAATGAAAAAATCAACATTTTATTTTTAAAAAAGTTAATAGTGGGGATCTGCTTTCCCACTTAGAAGTTATTTGATTTGGGCAAGTTATTCAGCTGTTGTGATTGTCAGATATATTATTTTTTACATAATAGCTATGTGATTTAAAATGATATGTACATCTGGGGGTGGTGGGTTCTGCAAATGTTGGAAGAACGGTAAGCTGGATTCAGCTGCTGCTACAGGCAGGCGCTGGGGCTGCTGGCAGGAAGATTCAGTGCCAGGGTGAAATTCTATGGATCATTAGGTGAAAGGAAAGCCACAGGTCCCAAACCGGAAGGAACCCCGACCTTCTTCCTCCACCAAACTTGTGTTTCCCAGCATCATAGCCTCTTGAAGGAAGTGAGACTTGTCAGCGCATGGTCCTAGCATCGCAAAGCAGAGGTCAGAGGTAGGAGGGGATTGTGCTGAGGGAGAACAGCTTAATAGATGGTCTACTTGTGGTCTCCTTCCTTTTTCCTTCTTATTTTTCCTTACTACCTTCTATTCTCCATTTCTTCTTTTTTCCTTTCTTTAATAATTCTTCCTTCTATCTATTCTCTCTCTCCATTCCTGAATGCTAATCTTGTAGATTTGAAAAAAAAATGTTAAAAATAAGTAGGCTATTATCTTTTATGAAAAAAAAAGATATAGAAAATTCTATGTGAGTTCAGGGAATCTATATGATTATTTAAAAAGAAAATATAGTTTCAGTCACTCTACATTATCTTATTCATTTTATCAAAGTCTTCAATGACAGGATTAAAAAAATTGCAGATCTATTTCAGCTGAGCTTTGTCAGACTCCAATTTTCATGTTTATTTTTCCTCTATCTCATAGATCCCAATTTATTTGGCTAATTAGAAATGAATAATTCAGTCATTGACATTTGGATGAAGTAGCCCTCAAAGGAATGTGAAAATTTTGATAGATTGAGAATGGGTAGAGTATTATAAATGCTACACATTTTCTAAGCAAATTTGGGATAAGGCAAGAGGTGGTCCCATAAACACTATGCAGCAAAGTTAATAAACTAAAAAATTATAAAATGATTCCAATATTAATGAAAATTACTTGGGGGAAATAAAGGCTTCTTTCAATTTCCTTATCATATAAACACTAAGAATATTTAAGAGGAAACATGAAAAGATATCATCTGTTATATCCCAGAATATAGCTTAGAAGTTAATTAACTGTACTTGGCAATAAAAAAAAATCAAGATAGCTTTCTTAGAATGTTGAGTTGTTCATTAATTGGTGTGTTGATGCCAATTTCAAAAGCCCATTTTATTATTTTAGTGTGGAAGGATTAATAACAACTAATGTATTCCCTGGTAAAGAGATAATATGTATTTAGAATTACAAAGATTACAATAATATAACTGCATATCACAATTACCAGAGATGAAAAAACAATTACACTACTTTTTTATAATTACATTTGAAAGCTTCAGAAAAACATATATTTTAGGACAGGTTTACTCTGCATATCACTAAATCACCTAAATACATGAGCAGAAATAGCAAAAATGATTAAAATCATTTCTGATGATAAAAAACTTATAGCCATATTTATAATTCTACAAACATCCTCAAATGAGAGTTAAAATATCAAAAAATTCTTCTTATTTCTATATTTATCTGTCATACTGGAAGCATAAGCTTCAGCTGGACTACTTTTTGTTATTAGGGATTAGAAGGAGTCTAGGAAATTATAGGTCCAAAGTAAAAGACACAAGTAAACATGATAAAGTAGAGAGAAAGGGAGAAAGAGGTAGGGCAAGATGGAGAGATATGGGGGAGAGAGAGAAAGAGAGAGAAAGAGGGAGAAGCGAACATCATCTTGATTATGGTAGATATCAGTGGAATGGGATAGCGTGAAAAGTGATAATCATGAAAATTTAATCCCTTAGTCTAATTTTTACATGTTAAATACAAATTCCAATTCTACTCTTTCTTGTTAAGGGTTTCTAATAAATAATCAATTTGAACAATTAGAATTTCATTTTCTTTATCTGGGTCAATATCTAATAGAGATTTTGGTCAATTTATTAATAAAGAGAAATAGTCTTCCATTGTCTCAGATTGTATTAGGGATTGCAGGTAGTTACCACTGCAGAGTAAGATTCTAATGGAATACCCAGGGATAATTCTGATGTTCTCTTTCTTTCTAGACAGACAACATATCTGTATGTACATGAGAACTTCAAATATTTTAAATTTTTACAAATATTAAATTATTATTCAGTGATCATAGAGCACTGCATTGAAAAATTGGAACTGATTTTAGCCAGTGTGTGAGACAAGGGAGGGTGATAATGAAGAGCCAGGTGGAATGCATTAAAAACTGTTGTACCGGGATCCCTGGGTGGTGCAGCGGTTTGGCGCCTGCCTTTGGCCCAGGGCGCGATCCTGGAGACCCCGGATCGAGTCCCACGTCGGGCTCCTGGTGCATGGGGCCTGCTTCTCCCTCTACCTGTGTTTCTGCCTCTCTCTCTCTCTCTCTCTCTGTGTGTGTGTGTGTGACTATCAAAAATAAATTAAAAATTAAAAAAAAAAAACTGTTGTACCTCCTGGCATCAAATCATTGACCCAGAATCAAATCCTAAAGAAAAATTTCTCCCTAATCATGAACTAATGAGTAAACAAAAATGGTTTTCATTAAATTTTCAACATGTGAATCCTTGCCTCAAAAGGAAACTTGTACAGAGAAGTCTAGGTCACCAATGATGAACCACAGAGCCACAGAAATCTCCTTTCTATCTTCATATGGCTTCATCCCCTCCTGAGTGCTTCTTCTCTCTGCCCTTAATCCACAGAGTTCTGGTCACTGGATGTTCTATCTGGGTCTACTATTCTCCTAAATATACCTTATTACCATATTATTATAAATTCTGTCATCATCATTTATAATATCAAAAACTTAATCTGCCAGAATAAGAAACATAAGCTATGTACACCAAAGTGTACTCTTAATATTCCAGCTATCAATCTATAGCGTGCAATGCCTGCCTTCATTCCCTTGGCCACAGTGGAGGTTACCTTCAGTTTTGGGACAGTTTAATATACATACTAACAGCTTACAACCTCATGAAAATGTCTTTCTACCTGAGGGCTTTCTCTGGTTGTAGGAACATGATCAGTTTGTGTCCCGGACAGTGTGAAAATGCCAAAAAACTGATGACTCCAAGTGGGGATTTGGTGAATTATACAGTAGCTTTTGGTTCTTCAGAGTGACAGCTCTGAGATGTGTTCTGCACAATCTCTCAGAAGGTCTTTATTGAGACTGAGCCCCATTTGTCCATATCATTAATGCTTCATATACTGCCTTTCCTTCTATGGCTATGTAATATCTCCACTCTTTTGATGTACTTCCTGTGATCCCCTCCCAAACTATCTCAAAGACTTAAAGGAAAGACTTAAAGAAGGCAAGACACTTGTCCTCATCAGATCCCCATTTAATTCACCAGTATTATGTTTTTGGTGGGTGAAAGTTTGTAAGAAAGACTTATTTGAAGAAATTTTACAGCACATAAAAACTACATAAAGTCTTAGTTTCTACTCATACAATGGATCCATTGGGAGAAACCATAGTAGGAGATCTGGTATCGAAAGTGTTCCTAGAAAGTAAGTTCTGAGAATAAGTTTATGAAAAATCTCTACAACCTATTTATCCATTGTCTTGGAAACATGCCTGTTTTAAATGGGGCGGGGAGCAGGAGAGGGTACTCCAGATGATTCAGAAAAATTACCTTATCTTTCATTCCATATGATCTGGTACCTACTATAGCTATGAATGCTTTGTGGAATCTCTGGAAAACCACAACAGGAAAGTTTGCTCTGCGGTTCTTGAGGAAAGTTATGACTTGTGCAGCAGGGAATTTTGTACATTTCAAAAGTAGTTTCTGGTGTACTGCTGGACTCTGGGAAGAGGCAAGCCTGAGAAGGTCCAGAGGCATTAATAAAGTCACTTAAACAAGTTATCCAAACACAAGTGGCATCTAAATCTCTTATATCATGATTTCTATTTTAGCCTCCCTATGTGCAGCTGCTACAGGAAGAAAAACTCAGGGCTTATTTATTTGTTCAGTCATCTCAATGGGTAGTTGTGAGCTGAAAATTTACTGCTGGTTAAGGCTATCTTTGAGATAAGCAGTGAGAAGAAATCCTCCAAATAGTTAGAGATTTGACCAGTTTCCTTATTATGAGAATAAGATATACATGGATTTGTGGGTAGTTGTCAACAGTTGGCTGGAAATTTAGGTGCCTGGAAGGAGAACGAAGGAGATCTGGAGAAGAGACATCTAAATGCTCATTGAGATTGGCTACAAAGTGTGTGGATACTTGTGGTTTGTGTCAAAGTCTAGTGGTGGAAAAACTGAAAACAAAGTAGGCATAATGGCTCATCCGTGTTTTCACCATGGGACATTAATGGCTTAGTTATCATGGCAGGAAGGAGGCTTTTACCAAGGTTAATATATCTACTTCTGGTACTAAGCACCTGACTGCTTAGCAGAAACTTCAATTTGTTACCATCCCTTAAAGACAACACAAATATATATTATGTAGAGATGACTATAATCACATCTGTTCTGCCATGAAAGGGATAGTAATTCATCCTTCCTTAAATCCATAATGGTGATGTTGCCTTTCCTAACCTCACATTCTGCCCACATTTTGCAGACTCACATACTTTCTGGTTTTCCCACACAAGGTTCTTTAATACATAAGCTTAGATTAAGGGACTCACTTGAAGGCAAAGGATGCAACTGTAAGCTATATGACCAGAGTTCACTGGTAATACTACATTATCACACAGAAGCTGCCAGACTAATAGAAAGTTGGAATGACCATTTACAGGCAGGACTTGGAGAAGACATTGTGGAGTGTATGTGCCATCCTTCACAATGCAGTATGTGCATTAGATCAATAGTCATTATATTGTTCTATATCTCTAATATCTAAAATACAACCTTCTGGGAACCAAAAAATAGAAGAAGGAACAGTTCATCTCAGCATCACTCCCAGTGAATCACTTTGGTAGTGTGTGCCATTCCACAACTGGAAGCACATTTTGATTTGATACCTTCGCCTTTGGGAGAAGATAGTCCATCTATCAGAAAAGACTGTAAAATTTACATTTAACATATAACAGTACCTGGCTGCTCCCTGGTCAAGTGTTCTCATATTGATCAACTGGATTTTGGGTAGGGGGTTTTGATAAGAGCTACTCTTATGCCACAATTATGGACGTTGATTATTATGGGGAGCTAGCAGTGGTATTACATAATGGGGATACGAAAGAGTGTTTGTAACACCAGATATTTCGAGTATATAATAATGTCTCCCTGCCCAGGGATAACAGTGAAAAGGAAATTACAGTAACTAGGACCTGATAAAGGCATGGTAACCGACAGCTCAGTCCTTCCTATTGAATTGTATACCAAAGATCTATGCCACCCCACTAGGCAAGCAATCTAGATAAACAGAAGTTCTGGGAAAATATGAAGGGACTCCAAAAGGAGTAATAGAAGTTAAAAGACAATGAATATTAATGATGCTCTTAAGTTAACTATATCAGTTGAAATTATCACTTGACCAACCCTTCTGTGGCAGATTTTATTTTCTTAGGGATTATGACCAATCAGCGAAGAATTAATGAAGGGCATGTGGATATGATGTCGGTCACGAAGTATAAATATTGCAAGGTGTAGTAAAATGTAGATGATGCATTCAGTGCTTCACTCAATTTCCCTTAGTCCACCCTAGAGGATAACTGCTGCTTTGATCGAGTCTCTCTATATGTCAATGGCTTTGTACATGTTACACCTGTATCTCTCTGTTTGATGGCTTTCTTTGGCTATAAAAGCAAGATCAACCTGCCTTTAGGGCAGTTTCAAAGTGCCAAGGGCCTAATAATTGCAGTAGCAACCATCAACCAATGAGGAGAAATGTTGGTAAATTGCCTACTCTCCTTACTCATCCCTCAAGGGCACAGTTCTGAGATGTTTTCAATAGGTTCTCGTAGGCACTGAACCCTAGTTACCCATGGTGGTTATGTATCCTTTATTGGTTATCCTCCCTTATCCTTCCCACTTTCCTACCCTCTACCATGTTTCTGGATTGCCTTCCATGTAAACTCCAGCACAAAATCACTTGTTCTAGGAACTACTTTTTGGGGAGCAAAAATTAAGACACCATCATTATACAACTTACTATTGGACTATTTTGCTAATGTATAGAAATATATTTGGTTGACTATACATTTACATTCTCTACAATTAAAATAATATACTCCTGATTTATAGACATATGCTTAATGAAGAAAGAAAAACAACCATATATTTCTGTGGAGAGATTATCAGAGTCAGATTCATGAAAGAGGTCAAGTTATTAAAGTCATGATGAGACAAGAACAAGAACCTTGATAAGGAAAATGAACATTTTAAATGAACTAGAAATGACTAGTTGCCAGGAATTTGCTCCCTTTGAGGGCATTGATGGGACTTTGAGGTCACATAGCCAACTCTACATCAAGAGGATGAATTCTCTGAGTTATATTTTCAATAGATTTGTTGAATTTACATTGTGTACTAAGATAGTTCTCAGGAGTGAAGGTAATAGTATGCTACAGATAGAAAGCAAAATTGTTCCCCAGGGAGATCAAGGCTACAAATGAAATTCTTTGGCTTTAGCTCCTGGTACGTCTGCTTTTGTTGTTTGACCCTTGCCCACAGGCTCAGCTCTGCCCACAGCTCAGGATCAAACATGCTTCTAGTCTGGACAAATTTAGAAAACTTTAACTCAGTTGCACAGAGTGGTGGGTACAAAGGCATACCTGCTGCAAGTAACTTGTCCCAGAATAGCTTCATTCTGCCTCATGGCCGTGATCCACCCCTGACAGGTGCACTATGGCTGCTTTCCCTAGTCATGAATGACTCCTAAGATAAAACCCAGTGCTCTCCTCAGTTCTTGTTCTTACATATGACCATGGTATCTCTCTCTCTTTTTGTTTTTTGAAAGATTTTATCTATTTACTTGAGGGAGAGAGAGAGAGAGAGAGAGAGAGAGAGAGAGAGAGAGAGAACATGCATAAGCAGGGGGAGAGGGGCAGATATAGAAGGAGAAATAGACTCCCCTCTGAGCAGAGAGCCCAGAGTGGGGCTTGATCCTAGGGCCCTGAGATCATGACTGAGCCCCGCATGCTCCCACCCCCCCCCACATTTTTAAAAATATTTATTTATTTGAGAGAGAGAGAAGAACATGGGGAGGAGGGACAGAAGGGAAGAAGAAAGAATCTTAAGTGAACTATGTGCTGAGCATGGAGCCCCACATAGAGCTTGATCTCATGACCCTGAAATCATGATCTGAGCTGAAATCAAGAGTTCGTTGCTTAACCAACTGTGCCACCCAGGCATCCCAACCATGGTATCTTCTTTTTCAAATTTGCTTCTTCCTATCTTTTTTTTTTAAGATTTTATTTATTTATTCATGAGAGACACACAGAGAGAGAAAGAGAGAGAGGCACAGACACAGGTAGAAGAAGGCTCCATGCAGGGAGCCTGACATGGGACTTGATCCTGGGTCTCCAGGATCACACCCTGGGCCAAAGGCAGTGCTAAACCGCTGGGCCACCCGGGCTGCCCCAACTTCTTCCTATCTTGATCCATATCTAGTCCTCCTATTTATGATTCAATAGATCATAATTGTAAGTAATTCTCCTTTTCCAAAATTTCATTTCATTTATTATCCTATCTTATTTCAGAAATATAGGATATCATGAACATTATTAAATCCATATACATATTAGTAACCTTTTAAACATGGACAGAAGGAAAAGAAGCATGTATAAAGAAGAAAGCATGTAGTACAGGAAAACCAAGGATAAGGATACTTATTGCAGTCAAGCCCATGATATAGATCTGAGCATACAGCTGGTCTTAGACTCTATTTTCCACTTCTGTAATTTCATCCACCCCTGCTGTCTCACAGACCTGCTATGCAGATGTCTTGCAAATACAGGGTCCCATATTTGCATTTTGCACAGGGCTCACAATTTATGTAGCATTCCCTGGCCTCATGTACCTTGTTATAGGCAGTCACTCTTAGTTGTGGCCTTGACAAGACCCCCTCCTGAAACATCTTCTAACAGGGAGAGGGATATTAACCAATATACCCTGAACACTTGGAATTTGTTAGGTCCTGTGCTAAAGACTTGCTGTTTACAATCTCATTTCATGCTTATAACCACCCCATCGTGCAGCTCCTCCTATTATCTCCATTTTACTGGGTGATGAAACAGAAGCATAGAGAGGCTAGAAATATTCACCAAGGCCTCATAAGCTAGGCAGTTACACATCTAGGCATCAGACCCAGAATATTTGATTTGGGAAGCCATAAAGTTCTGCCCCATGTCAGAAATGGCCTGGACCAATATAAAAATAAAAAAGGAGTCTCAGGTTGCAGTTTGAAATGAGGCTGTGGACTGTACTTTATAGGGACTAGTATGATTATGAATAAAGGATTTAACTGTGGACTCCAGGCGTGTCCTAGGCAAATTTAGGAAAGAACAAAAGGAATATTTAACTGGCCTAGTGCTGTTAAAGAAAAATCAATAAGGCTTATCAGTGCATCTAGTTTGGGAGACCAGGGTACAATTTAGGAAGCAAGAAGCACATCCAACTCAACCAATGGTCCAGCCAAGGCCAGAGGCCCTGGACTCCCTCTTCTGCCTGCCCAGACCTCTGGCATGGGGGGATGGAGATATTGCATGGCTTTAATCCCACCTGCACTGCCTGGGGCAAGAGAAGCAGCTGGTCCCAACATAGGCAAGAGTGGTTGCTCATCACATGCAAGTTGGCAGAACCCTGGTTCTTTTCGGTCCTACTCTTTGACCCTTTGTTGGTTCTTGCTCTGGAGTAAATGAGAAGGGCCTTTAAAAGCTTTTCTTAAAGGCTGTCAAATCAGTAATAGTTATCCAAGTGGCAAGATTTACACCTGTAGTGATCATGATGACAGAGAACAACTAAGGAGAAGATGATTTAGTGAGCCATACTCTTGTAAGGACAAATCTCTACCCAGCAGGACCTGAGGCATCCTCAGAGCATCAGGGACTTGGACACTGCTCTCACCCGAAGCTTCAGGCTTTGTTGGATGACTACCCCATCTTTTTGACTGCCCTCAACATACCCTGATGTATCTCATTCTTCAAACTGGGTCCTGGCTGGTAGTATTTATCCATCTTAGTCCCTTAGAATCAGAAGGTTTTGTGTGAGAGGCTTAGACCCTGAAGAGAATGCTGGAGACTTTATCTCAGCTGAGCAAAGGTCTAATATGACCAGGGCAGTCATGCCAGGAGGCTTCATCTGGTGAATAACAGTCCACATCCCAGGCTATTAGGGGAGCCCTCTTTACCTTATTCCATCTTGGAAGGACATTCAGGGCTCTATTTCTAACCGAACAGTTTCCTAATATTCTCTTTTGAGATCTTTTTCTCCTTTTGCCACTGTGTTCCAGGGTATGGGAGCAGTAGAAATTATTCACCTGTTCACACTGAATCCTTCAAATCTATACTTTGCAGCCACCTTTTTCCCTGCAAATGTCCTTGGCAAGCTGTACTGTGATAAACCCTCAGTTGTTTTCATGGAAGATCCCTGGCACATGGGGATCCCTGGGTGGCGCAGCGGTTTAGCGCCTGCCTTTGGCCCAGGGCGCGATCCTGGAGACCCGGGATCGAATCCCATGTCGGGCTCTCGGTGCATGGAGCCTGCTTCTCCCTCTGCCTGTGTCTCTGCCTCTCTCTCTCTCTCTCTGTGTGACTATCATAAATAAATAAAAAAATTAAAAAAAAAAGATCCCTGGCACAAACATAGAAGTCAAATTCATCATAAAGTCCTTGAATTTAAGTAGGATGCAAGTCCTGTGGGGTTTCTCCATGTTCATCATGCCTGTGGCAATGGAAGCTTCATGTTACCTCTAACAGAGGAGTCTGCGGCAAGGTGTGCAAATGGCTTAGTTTCTCTAGCTCAGGCTATAAAGTATGAATCGAGTTTAGAACAAATTTTTTAATTCACATATGTGTATACCAACCTCAAGGAATCAAGATGTTAATTTTGATATTGCTGCAGAAATGTGTTTATATGAAGTTTCTTCTTTTCTTCATAGCTCATGACAAGAAGTAAAAACTCAAAAAAAGAGAAAATTCAATTTTTGACTAGTGTTCTTAACTGCATAGAAGGGAAACTACACCCTAAGAAAGAAGGTAAAATTCTCAAAACAAATTTTCATTAGACTTTAATTTTGAATGGAATGAAAAACTCAGTCACAAAGAGTGAGAAGTCAGCATGTGAAGAGAAGAGCAGCTTTGGCAGGGGAAAACACAGAGTAGAGGAAGAATGGTACATTTGGAAAATAATGAAGAAGCCACCTCAAAAAAGTATGGGGAATCTCCTTAAATGGGGTCACCTCAGCTGAAAGATAGGTGGGTCCTTTTAATCTCCCCACTCCCCTGTTTCTGTTAGCCAAGAAGCTATTTTGGACATTGACTTCAGGTTGCATTTCAGCTGAGAAGATATTGCCAAGTTATATGGATAGCAGAAAATGCAGAGTAGTGGTTTAAGGAATGGGGAAGCTGTGGAATGGCTGTAAGGGGTAAAGAAGCTCAGAATGGTAATGAGGACTGAGGAAAAATTTAAATTGTGGACAGGAACCCAACAGAACAAGTAGGGGATGCATGTTGAGATTCAGTGATTTTTTAAACGATTAGCTCTAGGAGTCAAGCTCTTAGCAGAGTTGGGCTCAGCCTGCACTTACTGTGTTACTAATGAAATCCTGGTTCAGTTCTGGTCCCAGTGGACTCAACAGCTTGCAGAACTCTGATTAGAGTTGGAAGTATTTGCAGCCTCAGGTGAAAGTATGACCTCTGGACATTGGACTTGGGACATGGGTTCTGATGTTACTATACTAATGGCACCGATGTTCTCTAGCATCTGGACTAGAAACTTTATTTAAATATGCTTTTGTTTATTGTGTGTATAATACAAATGCCAAGGTATGTTCAACTCTGCAAGGTCTCTTAGCTTTCCTGCTATTATTTTTCATTCTGATTACCGCCATTTTCATTAAAGGGAATTTATGTAATTAACACTTATGGTCTATTGACTTCAAAATGCTGTAAGGAAAAAGCACAATAAAACTGCTATTCCATTAAAATAACAAGGAAAAGGAGATGAATAGAGACATGAACATCAGTTACTTCTATGATATAAGTAAGCCCTATTTACATTTCCTAATTTTCCTCCTAGGAAATTATATGTAATTTCCTCATACGTAAATTATTTTCTCTTCTTGATTTCATGTTCATTTCCACTTTTGTGCCCTTGTTCATGCATTTACTTAATCAGAGCATTCTCTTTGTGATAGGCACAAATTGTACTCATGCCTGTTATTCAACAGGCATTCCAAGCATCACAAACATAGCTCAAATGGAAAAGAAAAAAGGCATTATGAAGACTTTCTTAGTACTTCCATCCATACATTATTTTCCTTTCCTTTGACTTTTCACTATACTTTCTATGTCTGTTAACAGCCTAAAGACATGATGAATTAATGATACATTTTACTCATTTGTGGTAGGTGTTATAATGCTCCACTTAGAGCCCCCTTCAGGAATAAGTAACATTCTTTCAGCGGCTGGGACTACAGACAACCTTCAAATGATATCACACTTTGAGAATGGTTTCTTCAAAAGGACCAAACCTCACCCAAGAGCACACCCCATTCTCTGCAGCCTGCATCATGATTGATTTAAATGTTGAAATGAAGATCGAGCCCCATTTTGCCAAAAGAGAACAACTCTGAAGTGTCTATGAGTTTAAGAGTTCCTTGTAGATCTCTGCTAAACATTTCTTTGAGATAACATCACTGAAAACTCCTTTCCTTGCCTAATCCTGTTTCCTTCCCTTTTCTTCCATAGGCATTAATTTTTAAAATTTCCCTAATAAATCCTCTGTGTGTTATCTCTATCTCTAATTTGCTCCTTGGGGGAATCCAAACTGGGTTATCATTCATTTAGTAAAGCATATATCTAATTATATAGATGAGACAAATAATCATTGCTTTATATGCAAAGCATAGTTCTAAGTGTGGTTGAAGAAACAAGAAATAGAAATGGTCTCTGCTCTCAAAATTCTAAGATGAGAGACAAGTGAAACATGTATAATAAATGTGTGTAAAAGGCACTAGGTGATTAAGATATATACATATAAGTAACGTGAGGATACTAATAGGGAAATCGCACTCAAGCATTTTCTATCTTCTCTTTTTTTAAAAGATTTTATTTATTTATTCATGAGAGACACACACACACAGAAGCAGAGACACAGGCAGAGGGAGAAGCATGCTCCATGCAGGAAGCCCGATGTGGGACTCGATCTTGGGACCCCGGGATCACACCCTGAGCCAAAGGCAGACACTCAACTGTTGAGCCACCCGGGTGTCCCAACATTGCCTATCTTCTCAAAGGGATTTTCAGTTCCTTTATGCCAGGAATATATTTTCCTATCCTTTTTGCTATCCTGCTATATCCAGTGACTTGAACAAAAATGATACTCAGCGTGCAATTGTTAAATTGATCTCATGTTGGATTGTTCTGAAAAAAAAAATTAAAAATCTGAAAAAGTATAGACTTTCTTACACAAATGCCTTTGAGTAACTACGAAATAATTTGAATGCTGGGAGCCATTTTATTCATGGGTTTATTTATTACTGAAAGGAAGAATTATAGCTAAATAAGAGTCAGAAATGTCAGTGTTAAAACCTGAAAAAAAGTGCTGGTTCACATTGAAGAGAACAACATTCATAATTTCAAAGACTCTCAGATTGATTGGTTCAGCTTCCTAGACAGGTAGGTATTGCCCTCCATTTACAATCTTACAGAAGCTACTATATTCTGTATTTTTCCAATTCTAATTTGGTTTATCTCTAGCATAACCTCTCTGCAAGGCTAATGCACAAGACCATTATTTATCTATTTTTTATAGCAAGTTGTTTAAGAAATTTTGAGATGGTTATATGGGTCACTAAGTGCTTAGTCTAAAGGAAAGAGAGTTATGTGTCAATGTCCTGTAGAATTTTCTTATTTAACCTAAAAAAATCATGTTTAGAAGAAGCATATAATAGTGTGTTTCAATAATCTATATAGGAAAATTAAGAATTGAACTTAATTGTGAGATGTATTGCTACATAGCTATCATTTTTTAGTTTTGTTAGATAAATATGATAGCCAAAGTAATTCTATTATCATTAATTTATAAAGACTTCTATTTCACTAACCATTGATATTCAGTAAATACATTATTTTCACATTTAATACTATTTATCAGTATAACAAAAATTGTGGAGATGTCTATTTCAGGAAAGTTAGTGTATGTATTTAAACCAGACAAAAAATAAAGTAATTATTCTGGATTTTCAGGAACTCTATTCAGTAGTGAAATCATAAGGAAGAAAATATGCAATTAAATTAAGTTTTGAATCCCCTACTATGAAAGCATGATGATCATAAGTTCACATCCAGATCTGCAATTTCATGAACATTTTAATTTATTCCCACACTTACCACCCACAAATGACTGAGGATGGGTCTATGTGAGGTTTCATTTCTATTTCCTGCTGTCTGTTCAATTACTTTTTCAATTCCTTAATTAAAAAAGAACAGTTGATTAATGACTCACAAGCAATTTATTTTTCAAAAATGTCAAAACACATCATTACAAAAAGATGTTTTTATAAGTTTAGATACTAATGCCTACATTTCTCCTTCGTTCTGATAGACTTGGCATCTACTTTGTAAAAAAAAATAGGCTTTTTTGTCTTATAAAATTCACCCAAACCATCTGAAATGAAGAGACCATTCCAAAAGCTTAGTGTTTCAAAAATATAAATGATAATTACATGCATATTATATTATGTATCTACTTAGCTTTTTGCTAAAAGAGAATCTTGGCTCTGCTGAGAACACTACTTCCCTTTGAGCTCTCTCAGATGGTGGTGTTTTTCTCCTGTGTTCTTAATACCACCAGTCTTGAAGAGAAAGAAAAAGTTCTTCTTGCTCCTTATGGCTCATCCAGGTCTTTCTCCTTTCCTCCTGCTTTGACATTCAGGTCATCTGACTACAGAAGCCAGTATTCCTCCTTGTTGTGGTTATCTTCCCCCTGCCTAGTCATCCCCCTCCCCCCCACCCAAAACATGCCTATGGCTTTTTTTTTTTTTTAAGATTTTATTTATTTATTCATGAGAGACAGAGAGAGAGAGAGAGAGTAGAGAGAGAGAGGCAGAGGCACAGGCGGAGGGAGAAGCAGGCTCCATGCAGGGAGCCCGACATGGGACTTGATCCTGGGTCCCCAGAATTATGCCCCGGGCCAAAGGCAGCGCTAAACCGCCAAGCCACCGGGGCTGCCCATGATGTCAATTTTTAATCTAAAACAGTTTATCCCCAGTTACTACACTGGCTTAGCCATTGCTGTCAGCAACAACTCCAATTCTTTCCAAACCCCAGGTCAATTTATGCTTTGATTTTCTGAAAACCATCTCCTATGTTTCTGTTTTTTTTATAATAGCTGGGCTTTTGGACCTCACTAGTACCTGCAATTCAATGATCATGTTACATTTTCATTGAGACTCCTTTTCACCTAGGTTAAACCACATAGTTCATATTTAAACGCTGCAGCTGAGTCATTGAACTTTCCTTCTCCCTTCATTTATTTTATGTTGGACAAAAATCCCACACTTCGGTTTTTTTTTTTTTTTTGTTTGTTTGTTTGTTTGTTTTGTTTTGTTTTGTTTTTTTAAATAGATGAAGGAGACTGTGGGTTCGATTTATTTTCATGACTGTTTCCATGAAGTGGATCATAAAAGGCTCCTACCTGCGGTATTGCATTTCCCTGGTCCAGTCATTCTCCTGCTCTCCTAGGAAATTATTTCAATGCCTTACACGTTCTCAAACTTTGAACCCTACCTGAAATGTTTACATCTGATATTTTTGCTTCCTTTTATATTGAGAAAAGAAAAATATATAGAACATTGCTTTCAAAAGTTTCCACCCTCACATTTACCCAATAAATTGAATTTGTGCATATACTGTTCCTACTGTTTCTCTAGGTAAAATATCTTGGTTCCTATATAAAATCAACATTTATGGGGATCCCTGGGTGGCGCAGCCGTTTAGCGCCTGCCTTTGGCCCAGGGCGCGATCCTGGAGACCCGGGATCGAATCCCATGTCGGGCTCCCAGTGCATGGAGCCTGCTTCTCCCTCTGCCTGTGTCTCTGCCTCTCTCTCTCTCTCTGTGACTATCATAAATTAAAAATAAAATAAAAAAAAGAAAATCAACATTTACTTCCATTTGGGACTGATTCCATTCTTCGTCATTTTCTCAAAGATGAAATCTTGGGAACATTCTGTTTCTCTCTTCTTTTCTATTCTCGGAAAAGTATACCCCATTACTCCATTTACGTTACTGACATTACTAACTGCATGACATTAACTCCACCTCCAAAGAAGAAAGTAATGAACTGATGCACGTTATTTTCATTGGTCTAATCATTTCTCTGCTAGTCTGAGGATAATTTTGAATTTGGATTCGTGAATGATTCTTTTTTAGGTGGTTTTGACATGTTTAAATTGATTACATAGTGCATAGTAGGAGGCTCTAAAGCCTAATTAGGTGATGTTGAATATTAACCAAAAAGCCTGGAGTAGAGGCCAAGATATTAACATTAGAAGTATCAAAAGGACACAACTCTTCTTTGTCTCTTCCGTATGAGCATGGCAGGTTTTGTGTGTGCAGGTGTGCTGTATCTATACTTTTTTCTACCCAGAATCATTTTTTTAGTTACAGAATGTAACTGTCCTTTTGGTGACTTCCCTTCTCCCCCAAGTCCATTATAGCCAATCCATGTGTTTTAGATTGTGTTGAGCACAAAGGTTATCCTAAGAAGGCATTTAATTTAGACCAGGGCAAACAAATTTAGTTTCATAATTTTAGTTGGTGAAATCAGAAAAAGAGGAACGCTTTTCCACTAGAGGTATCAAGCTAGTAGAATACCATCTGGAGCTTCTGGTGGCTACATTTGCTACTGTATAGGAAGAGATACCTGTTAATTGAATGGATAAATGTAAAAGATAGTGACAGACATATTGCTGAGGATATTATTTGCCCATCTGGGTGTCACTCTTTCAAAGCTATTCTTCCCCGTGTTTCCATTTGTGCCAAATAGATTTCATGTTGGAGTTAGGTTTCTGTCACAGAAGACAGAGTCCTGATGTCCTGCTTAATATAGGAATAAAGATAAAATAAACATGGATGGACACTATCTAAACAGGCTAAAGTGTTAGAATAGTGACTCCTTGGCATTATTTCTGTATTTTAGAGCTGGTCAAGAGTTGATGAGATTCTATATGGTCCATGGTAGTAGAGTAGATAGCTGGATTTTGATATATGACAATATCTGGATATTTTAATACTTGGAAGAAGAAAGTATATACGTGGACATCAAATAGTAGACTTCATCATATATCCAATATATCCATCTGAGTTCTTAATCTCCTTTCCTAACATTTTTAGAGAATATCCCTCTTCCCTAATATTCAGAGAATTCATCATTCATTCACTTAAATTGTTGTTGTATTAGCAGATAATCACACAAGTTACTGGTTATTGGTTTAGGGAAGAGAGACTAAATAAGTTTGAGCTAACCTTTATTCCTTCTGGAAAGTATCCCCTTAGTCAATGTTGACAGTTCAGTGATTGGTCCCCAGAATTAGTTGAATGAAGATTCTTTCCGGGAATTTAAAACCTGGAATTAGTGAGAGGAAATTATTATTATTTTTTGATAATTGCACTGAAATATGTACGTTTTATGTGCTTAGTACTGCTGTGTTCCAGCATATAGATGGGGATGGGGGGTTAGGTTTTGAGGAATAGAAGAAATATGCAGAAATAAGACAAAGGCACAGTGAAGTGACCCCCTGTTTCCCTACAAGACCTATATCTCCAATTTTATTCTTGGACTCCTGAATAGGAGTTCATAAAACATTCCACTATCTCTTAAATAAATTTATCTATTTTTCTCAAAGTTTAGTTAGATCTTCATTATTTTAACCAAAAATAGGCCTATTTGTCGGGCAATTTACTGTGTGTCAGTGAAGAGTGTGATGGATAGGGACAGAGAGTGGTTAAAACTGTGTATCAACATTTCAAAAAGGAATTTGATAAACTTTTTTCATAATTTTTTTATGTTCAAGAGGAAAACTATGGAGTAATTTAACTCAAAGAAGTGTGTTTATACTATTTCTGTAATAGTGAGAAAATAGTACCTATTAATGATGGGTTTTGACCCTTCTAAATCTTATGTCACAGAGTTCCACTCTCATCTTTCTTCCAGTCGGCAGTTTTAAAGTTAATAATAGAATAAGGATATTAATGGCATGGTTGTCAAAAGCAAACACTAATATGGGAGGGATAAAAAGTTTAGGTTGACAGTATTAGAGTTTTTGAAAAATAATAGTGTACTAAAAACTACATTAAAATTTAACTATTGGGCAGCCCTAGTGGCCCAGTGGTTTAGCGCCACCTTCATCTCAGGGAGTGATCCTGGAGACTCAGGATCGAGTCCCATGTCAGGCTTCCTGCATGAAGCCTGCTTCTCCCTCTGCCTGTATCTCTGCCTCTCTCTTTCTCTCTGTCATGAATAAATAAATAAAATCTTTAAAAAAGTGAATAAAATAAAATTTAGCCATTATGCCCCCCAAAACAATCCCAAGAGACAAGTGAAAGGTAGGAATAGATACAACTGAATAGCAGAATATGCAAAAAAATATTAATTATTTTGGATGAAACTAAGTTCATTTAGGTCATCAATGTGGTAAAATCAATGGAAATGTTAAAGCAGTAAGTAGCAGTATTAATAAAAGTATTGTGCCTAGACCCATAGTGTAATTAGAATATAAATGGAAAGTTTAAACAGAAGGTTAACAAAGTACAGCACATCCAGAGAAAAATAATGATTCATGAATTTAAGGAAAATGTTGCATGTTTATGACCAAAACTTGAAATAGTGACTGGTTATTATGAAGAATTAGGTGGGAAGGGAGTGGAAAGGAAACATAACTGTGTGGAGAAAATGATATTTATTTATTATATTTATTAAATTATAACTGTATTTAAATACAAGTAAAACCTTTTGGATAGTACTTAGAAAGAGATAGATAAAATTCAACTCCTATAACAAAGATATATCTGGCAGTTGGATGTGTCTGAAAATGAAATATGAGGTGGGAAAAGTTGTGAATTCTCTATTTTTCTTTTGAAGCAGAGATAGTAAAAATACCACAAAACAAAAGCAAAAAAAGTAAAGGAGGGCCGTGAATTATGTGTAAAATTCATGAGGTGATTTCTATGTTTTCTTTCTATTCTAAATACTGTAACACTTATCAGTTTCACTGTACTGATTATACCTAGCTTTTGATAATGAACGTTGTGTTGTCTGTAAGAAATGTCACTTGATGTTAATTCAATTTTTGAGAACTTAATATTGGAAGATAGAAGATAATTTTCAGAGTCTGAGTTTGAGTCAAACTACAAATACGATGACAACAAATCTTTGCCAATGGAGACTACTTCATTTTAAAAACATATAATATCTGATCTGTTTATCTACTATCCCCTTGAGCCTTACTATGGTGGTTGTAAACACAGTTTTAAAAATAATCTAAAAACACAGAGAAGGGGAAGAACAAATCAGTAAAATAATTACAAGTTTGAAAGATAGAAACATTTAACAGAGGGAGTATTTAAAATCTGGGGATCTGAGAAGCAGATACACATGGGACTCACCCCCAATGTACCCCGAATCTCTGAAAGTCTTTGGCCCAAAACACTATGGCAGCTAGTTTATTAGAGTTCTACAGAGAAAAAGAATCAATAGGATGTGTGTATACATACAGAAAGATATTTATTATAAAGAATTGGCTCACACAACTACAGAGACGCTTGTCCGATATCTGCAGTGTCAGCAGATGGAGACCCAGGAAAACAGCTGGAACAATTTTACTCCTAAGGCCAGCAGCCTCGAGGCAGAGAAGAGCCTTTGGTGTGAATGAAATCCAATGGCAGTCTGCTAGAGAATTGTCTCTTCCTGTGGGTGACTTTTTGTTTGTTTGTTTGTTTTTGTTCTTGTTTTTTGTTTTATTTTAATCCATGCCTTTAACTGATTAGATAGGGTTTTTAATCTATGCCTTTACCTGATTGGGTAGGGTTCCAACATCATGGAAAATAATCTGCTTTACTCATAGTTTACTGATTTAAATGTTACTCTCACCCCAAATTGCCCTCCATCAAGTTGTCACATAAAATTAACTATCATCATCAGTAAGGTAAGGTGACACCAAGATGGAATAGAGGGAAAAGAAATTATTAACATTTTATACCAAAAACAGTTAGATACCCATGCCTAGCTATCTCTTCCTCATAGTTGGGTGATAGTTTTTTCACCTAACTTGAAGAATTTTGCTGTTGTTAATGAAATAGCTAATTTATTAGTTTAAATGACTCATTTAAAAAATGAATCTTCCAGGCTTTGGAAAAAGAGATGAAGGAATGCAAAGATGAGTCTTGTTGTTGTGGAACAGACACTAGGGAATTAATTTCTAGTTCAATACTTGAACTATTGAAGTTTTTGCCACCTTCCCTGCAAAGCAAGACAGTATACTATTTTGGTCACAGAAACTTGAGAAAAGCTTTTGAGATGAGAGAAACCAGAACAAGTACAGAAGGAAAATAAAGTTTCAACAGAGAAAAAGAGGAAAGATAATTATAGTACCGTATACTATTTGCTTAAAAACAATATTCACATAGCCATATGCTATAAATATTAATATTACTATTGATTATGTTATAGTTTTAAAATGACAATAAAGAATGGGATACAAAAATGGATTGAAGGTAATTTAGGTTGTAGGTTTTTTCACATCTTTCCCTTAACACATGCAAATACTTTCTTTCCCATCTTCCCAGTGTAAACATACTGTATAATTTGGCTGGTGCTTATTGTTTACATTATTTTAACTACCTAAATATTTTTACTGCTAAGTTACTCAAGTACTTCCATTCTTTTATGTTGCTTTTATTTTCCCAGAGTTAATAATTGTGTTTGCTTAGTTAAATTTTTATTTTCTTATCACTAAAACTTCTTCAAACTTTCTAATGGGATGCTAAAACTATTAACTATTTTTCTTAGCTATGGTCCATAAATTCTTACTTTCTGTAAATCTGTCAGGTACTAGAAGTCCCATTTTGTTTTCATTTCTTGATGGTCTTGATTAAGTTAATTAAACAAGAAGGCTATCAGACTGATGTGACTCTAATATCATGCCAACACACATAAGAAGCCAAAAATATAGGTCTGTAAACACTTCAGAGTTACAAAATCAAAATGCTAAGGGCGAACAATTTCATTGGACTTTCAAATATAGTCAATCAAATAGTTTTCTTTCTTGGCTTATGATGTAGTTTTGGAATATATATGTGAGGCTTGGTGAGATGAGATCGGGAGCTGATGACCAAGAAATAATTCTTGAGATGTCTTTGGTGCAAAATGGTCATTTTATGAAAGCAGGGGGACAGGACCCACGGCCAGAAAAACTTGCTGTCCCGAGGTTGTGAGGGGTGGCTACGTGGGGGAGATAAGGAAAAGAGAGGTTTCAAAATATTTTTTTAAGATTATATTTATTTATTCATGAGAGACATAGAGACATAGGCAGAGGGAGAAGCAGGCTTCATGCAGGGAGCATGATGAGGGAGTAGATCCCAGGCCTGAGACAAAGGCAGGTGCTCAACCACTGAGCCACCCAGGCACCCCTCAAAAGGATTTTCACATGTTAAAGAAGACTCTCAGGATACCTAAGGCCTTGCCATTGTGAAGTGAAAGTTGTTTTGCCTTCTAGCAAGGTATTAACATCAAGATAGTTGGGAGTTTCCTGGAGGAACATTACACTCTGCCCACTGTCAATGGGCTGCAGGTAAGGACATTCAATTGTATCTACATTTCCTTCTGAAAGCTAGACTATTGATAAAAATGCTTTGTTCTTATAAATTACTAAGACATTTGTAAACTGAGGAAGACTCATTCTTGCAGGATTGTGATCTCTATAAATTAACTATTTGTTTTTCCTTTCCTTAGCTTTAGGGCAGCCAGGAGTGCCTGAGGAGTGTCACACAAATCCCACATGCTGGTGGGTGGTTGCTGGGTGTCAAATTGTGCTTGGTCCTCAGCTAGCCTTCTGTTCTCTCAACACTTCCAAGCATTTTCAATTTTTTTTTAATTTATTTATGACAGTCACAGAGAGAGAGAGAGGCAGAGACACAGGCAGAGGGAGAAGCAGGCTCCATGCACCGGGAGCCCGACGTGGGATTCGATCCCGGGTCTCCAGGATCGCGCCCTGGGCCAAAGGCAGGCGCCAAACCACTGAGCCACCCAGGGATCCCACTTCCAAGCATTTTTAAAATTTTCATTTAAATTCAAATTTGCCAATATGTAGTATAACACCCAGTGCTCATCTTATAATGTGCCTCCTTAATGCTCATCACCCAGTTACCCTATCCTCCCACCCACCTCCCCTTCTGCATTTTTTATGTAAGTCTTTCTCCTGGCTCCTGTTGATGGAGCCCTCCTGATCATTTTCCAGTCTGGCACTGCCTGATGTGAATTGATTTTTGCTCAAAAAATTCTTAAAATTTGGGGAACCCTGGGTGGCGCAGCGGTTTAGCGCCTGCCTTTGGCCCAGGGCGCGATCCTGGAGACCCGGGATCGAATCCCACGTCGGGCTCCCGGTGCATGGTGCCTGCTTCTCTCTCTGCCTGTGTCTCTGCCTCTCTCTCTCTCTCTCTCTCTCTCTCTCTGTGACTATTATAAATAAATAAAAATTAAAAAAAATTCTTAAAATTTGTAATATGCCTCAGTTTATCTTTCAGTACCTTCTTCTTGGAGTTTCTCATCACCATGTTCCAGACTAATCTGGTTGAACTCTAGGTTGGCAAATGTTTTATTAACCTGAATCTTCTCTTCACCATTCACTTAGAAATTTGTTCTCTTCGCTATCCTATCTTTGTCTTGGTTTTCTCCCTTATTTGATGGAGCATAGCATCCAGAAGCTTCATGAGAAAGCTTGGGAGGTTAACTCTTTTAGGACTTATATGTTTGAAAATGTCTACATTTTACTTTCTTCCTTAGTTGACTTTTTGGATAATATACAATTCTAATTGAAAATCATTTAAGGCATTAATTATCCCACTGCCTTTTAATATACAATATTATTGTTAAAAATAATCATTTGGGTTCCATATTCTTTGTGTGTGACTTGCTTCTTCCTTGATATTGGATTTGTTTTTATTTTTCCATTAAATCTTCTGTGATTTTGATAGACTTTTTCAATTTGAAAATCAATATCTTTGAGTTTGGAAAATTTTATTTTATTATTACTTTTATTATATTCCTCTGCTTAATGTAGTCAGTTTTCTCTGAAAAGTTCATTCCTATAGGGAAGCTCCTGGATTGCATTCTAATCACTTTAGTGTTTTTTCTTCAATTCTCCCTCTCTAATTTTGATGGGAGGTATTTTTCTACTCTTTAGAGACATCCCCCAAATGAAAATACCACCTTCCAATCCTAAATCTGTTTACTCTCCTCCATTACAGCTCATTTTGTTATTGTTGTTTTTGTAATTTCATGCAAGCAGGGGCTTTCATTCCTTTGTGTTAGTCCTGGTACATAATAGAATTTCAAAAACCTTATTGCAATAACATTATCTCTTAAATTTATTTTCCAGTTATTTCTTAAACTAAAAAATTTCCACCATCATATTTTTAATTTGCAGTGGCTTTTTCTTTATTCTCTGAATGTGCTTTTTATGGCATTCTATTGGTTTCCTATCGATACAACATTTCTTCCCTTTTAAGGATCTCAGTTAGTAGGTGTTGGAAATTTTCTTCTACTCTCTTAGTGTCTCGTTTTTCTCTCTGAATTTATCTTGTTCTTTATTGGACTGAAACTTGTCTTCATGTTGTGTGTTTTTTCAACTGTTTACTGATCCTTGGCTCTCTGTTTATTTTTAAGAATAAGATTTTTAAAAAGCTATATGAATGGGCTGGGCTTACTGACTGATGTGTTTGAAGATTACCTGGTAGATAATGTATAGTCTACTAAGATTTTCCCAAATGTCAACATCAGCAGGTAATTGCTCTTATGTGAGATGTCTATATGTTGTCATAAAACCCTTACTGTGGCATCATAAATGCTGGTTGAAGAGGAAAGCTTCAAGTCCCTCCATTATGTTCATAGTAATTTTTGAAGTTCCTTTCTATTCAGCAGTCTTCACTTTGTAGTCAGGTAGGCCTGGCAGCGCAAAGTTTCAGTCTTTCTGATTAAATCTGATTCACCAGAGAGTGAATTTCCTGTCTTGGGAGGAGAGTGGCCTGTGTGCAGTTTGGATGAAAGCTTCTGAATACTGCACCTGCTTGTTCCACAAACTTTCAATAAATTACCTTATTTTTCTAGTCTCATCAGCACTCACATCTCTTAGAGATGCAGGTTCTTTTACTTCCTTAGTTGTTTTAGGGTACAAAGGTGAGTCACTTTGCTTTTTAATTGGTGGCAATGCTTTGGATTTGCTGCTCTGATATGTCAGTATCTTCTCCTCTATCTAGTTTTCAGCTTCAAAACACTGTTGGCTCTACCATTTATCATTATCTCCACTCCTGCTTGCTCAATGTCTTTAAAAAATGGTTTAATGGGACTTTTTTGAAGTTAGCTAAAATGAACTCACGTGTTCTTTTGCCATATTTAATTGGCCATCTAAGCATAGTACATAGAAATAGACTGCGCAAAAGAATCAGTTAAAATATTTCCAAATAGTTATTTCTACATATGGGGGCTGGGGTTCTGTGGAATGTAATATTGTTGTTGATTTTATAGAAGCCCTTTAGTAGAATTTGGCATATTTTTTCAAATTATATAAATATATGGATTCGATAGAAGTATAAAATGGTTGAGAAAAAAACTAATATTTCATTTTAAATATTTTATTTCTTTAAATTTGCATACTATCTTTTTGTTGTAATTTTCAAAAGCATGGTTGGAAAATAAAATGCTATTTATTTTTAACAAAATCCTGAGGTATAAAAATCACTTTCTAACATTGATTTTTGAGTAATCAACCACAAAGTATATTAGTATGAGTTGTAAGGTGGTTCCAACAAAGGAAAAGTGTAAGCTTGTCAATTTCATCTTTCCATTATTTTTTATTTATTTATTTATTTATTTATTTATTTTTATTTATTCAAAGATTTTATTTATTTATTCATCAGAGAGAGGGAGAGAGTGTGCGCACGTGAGAGAGAGGGAGGGGGAGAGGCAGAGACACAGGCAGAGGGAGAAGCAGGCTCCATGCAGGGAGCCCGATGCAGGACTCGATCCCAGGACTCCAGGATCATGCCCTGGACCGGAGGCAGGCGCTAAACCGCTGAGCCACCCAGGGATCCCCTCCATTATTTTTATATGTAAAATTTAGCATTGAAGATTTTAGTGAAATGAAGTGGTTCTACAAATTATTGGGAATTGTATATCCTGAAAAAAATAGAAGACAGGACCTCAAAATAAGTGTCCCTTAGGTCACCTGAATAGATATTTATATGTCTCTACATATGTTGCATTCTTGAGATCTAAAATGAATGTTCCAGTGAATATGGTAACTAACTAGACTTTGTTTTCACACTTGAAAACTGACAACTCAGTATAGAGTCAGTATATTTCAACAGATTAGCTTTTTACCCTCCGGTTTTATTGAGATATAATGGACATAGAGCATTGTATAAGTTAAGGTGTATAATGACTTACATATGTTGTGAAATGATTGCCACTAAAATTTAGGTGGCATCCATCATCCTAATGAGGCCTGTCTTGACATCTGTGGTGCAGGAAGTTACTTCTGTCTCACTCCCATGTTCTTGGATTTTTTTTAGTAATATCCTGTCCACAAATAGCTCTTAATTATTCTTCTTGGGAGAGGGAATGAAATTAGGAATGGCTTATGTTGTTATCTTGGTGATGTCACTCTGCTCAAGATTAGGTTTTGTATTTTTCCCAAGTATTAAAATATGATTTATAAAAAAATTAAATGATTAATTTTGCTTTTAAAAGCTCAGTGGGTGTGAAATGCCCCAGAGATCACTAAGCAGACACAATGACATCAGAAGACATTCAAATATACTGGGGGCCTTGAGAAGCCTCATCTGCTCATGAGATGGTATGCTTCCAAAGGCTTTTTGGATCAGCAAACTAATCATATCAGGCAGCTAACCAACCAGACAGTCAGCAAATATGTACAGGCACACCCTCTTTTATTGTACTCTGCAGATGCTTTTTTTTTTTTTTTTTTTTTTTACAAATTGGAGGTTTGTGGTAACCCTGCTCAGAACAAGTCTATCAGTCATTTTTCCAACAGCATTTGCTCATTTCATGTCTCTGTGTCATATTTTAGTAAATCTCCCAATATTTCAAACTTTTTTTATTATTATGTTTGTCATAGTGATTGGTAATCAGTGATTACAATTCACTAAAAGCTCAGATGATGGTTACCATTTTTTAGGAATAAAGTATTTTTAATTAATGCATATACATTGTTTTTTAGATGTAATGCTACTGTACACTTAATACACTGCAATATAGTATAAACGTAACTTTGTTTTTTAGAGGTGGGGGAGGGCCAGCAGGAGCAGGAGAGAGAATCCTAAGCAGACTCCATGCCCAGGGCAGAGCCCAACACAGGGCTCTGTCTCACAATCCTGAGATCATTCCAAGCCGAAATCAAGAGTTGGACATTTAACCAAATGATCCACCCCAGTGCCCCCTAAACAGAACTTCTATATGCACTGGGAAACCCAAAAATTTATCTGACTTACTTTCTCATGATACTCACTTTATTGCAGTGCTCTGAAATCTAACTTGCAATAACACCAAGGTTTGCTTATATGAGTTCTTTTCACTATTTCACTATGTTTTTTTATAAATAATTTCATTCTTGGGGATAATTTTATTCTTTGAAAATAATTTCTGTCCTAAGGAAATATGCTCTCAATTTGGTCCAGATATTGTCTTTTTGTGCAATGTGTAATGTGACTTGGTCAATATTGCCTCGGTATTAGCCAGGTTGCATCTCCTTTATTTTTCCTATCATCCTCTTCTTCCTCTTTCTTTTTATTTATTGGATCATTCTGAACATTCTAGCACTTTCCAACTCATGAGATGGAGCCCCCTATCGGTTTCCCCACACTCAACAGGGAGTCGGCTTGAAACACTTTCCCTCAGCACCTTCCCCAACTCAATGTGCTTTTTCTCTTTCTTTCTAAAAAGAAGATAAAAGAAAAGAGAAAAGAAAATCCTTACCAGACATGGATAGATTGACTTTTTTCTTTAAAAATTTATTTATTTGAAAAAAAATTATTTATTTGAGAGAGAGAGAGAAAGAAAGAGAGAGAGAACATGAGAAGGAGGAGGGCCAGTGGGAGAGAAAAATGTTCCTGCAAAGCATGGAGTCCAATGTAGAGCACCATCCCAGGACTATGAAATCATAACCTGAGTCAAAGGCAGATACTTAACCAACTGAGCCACTCAGGCACCCTAGACTGACTTTCCTATTGGTGTTATCCCAAACAAAAAAAATAAAATTACATTTACTTTCTCCTAAGTCTAAGGCTGTTTTAGTTGTTTATGTAAAAATTCATTTCTTAAGATTTATTCTGTGTTCATGGATATATTTAAAATTATTTTGCTTGAAAATTGTGAGTTTCAAGACATAAATACATTTTTGATCATCATGTTTGGATTCATTTTGAAGAAGGTAATTACTAATGAAACACTCCAAATGGTCAGATTTTGGAAGGGACGACTTTAGTTATTCAGCAAAAGTACATGTTCTTAGAAAAGCCTGTGAAAGAAAAAAATATTTTTAAAATGACTCTTAAAAACCTTTAAAGCAGATTTATGTTTTTTAAAAAATATTTAGTTTTAAAAGTTATAATCATCTAAACATATATAAGAATTGAAGATATAGCTATTTTTAAATGATTATTTATTTATTTTAACTACTCAGAGTTACCAGAGAATTCTATTAAACAGTTTCAAAACTTGGAATAATATTTTTTATCAAGTTTGATTCTTTTGTTTGTTTATTGATTTGGTAGCTATCATTTTAAGGTGTAGATAGTGAAATAGATGGTAACAGTGGTTTACTGCTCATGCTATCTAAAGTTTTAGGTTCCAATTACAGCTATAAAAAGGGATATTAGTACTTTCTATGTTATTGCCATTAAGGGGAAAAAAGCTGTTCCAGTAAACTACCAAGGAGATACTATTCTAGATTAAAGTCCTGGTATCAGTAACTACTTCTTCCTTTCAAATTCCAAGTTGAGAGTTCTAAAAAAGTGAGAAATGTCACCTTCTTAAATATGATGGTCTATTAATTATGTCACTGCAGTGAAGTTTATTGGTGCAATTAGTTGACAGATAGGAATATCATTCTTTATAAAATTGTGTGTAGTGGAGACAAGGTTAATACTAATTTAATATGCATTAATGATATGATTGAATGCATTCAGAGATGAGAGAGCTGTGATCTTAGTAAAATGGCACATTCTGATTTATTTAAAAGTTTGAAAATAAGAACATGTCCAAACCATGTATTTCTTTACAAATCCAGTACTGTTGGCAAGTCGAAAATGTGCAATTATCATTATTTTTCATTTATATGTACATTTTTTTGACAGCAACTTCTCAGTCATATGAAACACAATGATCTGATTGGAGAAAATAAATTAATTTTTCTATATCTGCACATGCAGCTACAATATAAAAATAGTAAGCATTTAATTTTAATCAAAAGCACAAACTAGGTATTCTAGCTTACAAAGTAGTTTTCAAATATGTGAAGAAAATGAGGAGAATATTAGCTTAACTTATAATCTAATCTTTAATGCCTTATAGGCAATGTGGTTAATTTACAGAGGATTTTAGATGTTTTTGCATAACCTTTCCCATTTTAGAGATGTGAAAATGGAGAATCCTAAGCAAGATATATAAATTGAAATGATTGACATGTCACAGAAACTAACAATGGCATTAGCATTTGTTTGTAGATTAATTATATTAATGGTTATAATTAGGATAATTTGAGCTTTTGAATTAATATAATGGGAGTTTACTTGTAATGTTTTAGTCCACGCTTTAATTCTGCCAACTGTGAAATGGAAGAAAATGTCAATACTAAGAACAAAGCAGAATTTGCATAGGAATGGAAACAGCTACATCATGACAAACAGATCTTGATTTAGCTCATGAGCTGAATAATGTCATGAGTTTTTGTACTTAGAAATTTATTTTTTAAATCCATATATACCATGAGAGATTGATGAAGACAGCTGCATTTTTAATTCAAATAGGATCAGCTGTTTGGCAAAGGAGGCAGAGCAAAGAAAAATTGCTACCAAGATTTAAGTGAAGTGAGAAAATCAAAGACAAAGTGAAGCATAATGAAATCATCAAGCAAAATACACATTAAATGTAACTTCATTCATTTCAGAAAGAAAGTTTGTCTAATTTGCTTTTCATTGTGCCTAGTATAGTTTATACCAGGAAAAAAAGTTTCCTTAAATAAATATTCCTCAATGAGGACAGAAGAAAATTGAAGGTTAGGGAAAAAACTTCAATGACTACTTAAGGTTAAAGAAAAAATTTCACTGACTATTTAAGGAAACAGTCCTTTAATTGTGTTGGTCAGCATGATTATCATCACAATATATTTTAGGCTTTGGACTTTTATTTCATTTTTTTATGACAAAATCTCCACTGGTGTACTTAGTCCTAACAGGTTTCCCTAAATCTCATTCCCTGTTGGGAGTATTTTATCTGACCCAGACAGAACTGAACACCTCAAATGAGCAGATATCAACACTAATGCTTTTCAGATGCCCTCTATTTGGAGTTTGGCTGAATTTTGCCTACTGTTTTCACTTTTATTTTTTAATTTTTAATTTTTAATTTTTTTTAGTATTCAATAATTTATCAGTTGCGTATAACACCCAGTGCTCATCACATCATGTGCCCTCCTTAATGCCCACCACCAAATTGCCTACTGTCTTCTGATAAATGCCTCCCATCCCACCTTTCCTTATCCACCAACATTCCAATTGGATCCTTTATTGAATCTTATCCTTGCTATCTTGTCTGAAAGTTCAAATATTGCTGAGAGCTGCCTGCCAAATTGTCTTCTCTGGCCACTTTTTTTTGGTTCATAGATTGATTTTTCTGTCCTACTGGAGGGTTCTCACTCTTGTCTCAGAAGCTTGACCCCCTCAGTTGCTTAAAGAAATTCAATTCCAGGGCATCTGGGTGGTTCAGTAGTTGAGCTTCTTCCTTTGGATCAGGTCGTGACCCAGCGTCCTGGGATTGAGTCCCACATGGGGCTCCCTGCAAGGAGCCTGCTTCTCCCTCTGCTTATGTCTCTGCCTCTCTCTGTGTGTCTCTCATGAATAAATAAATAAAAAAAATATATATATATATAAAAGAAACTCAGTTCTATTAGTGGTATTCATCCAACTCTTACTGGTCTTCTTTTTAGACAATTGTTGATGTTAGTTACACAGTGATAAACAAATGAATAAACATAGTATTTGCCTGGACCTTAGTGTATAGTAAGTTGTATGAATTATATACACATAAATAATTTAAATACACATGTAATTAAGATTTTAATATGATTAAAAGAAACAGGATTTGGTGTTAGAGACTACTGGAATCTAATTAGGTAGGTCAGTCCCTGAAATTTAACAAGTTACTGAAGTGTTAGCTATACTTATATTATTGCTATTATTACAATAATTATCAAATAATTAAATATTGCTTATATTATTACAATAATTACTAGTGGAATTATCAAGGAAATTTTATTGAGATGAAACTCTAATAATTGATCTTTATTAAGTGCTTAAAATATACTATATACTATTGTAAGTGCTTTATATATATTAACTTATTTATTCCTTAAGATATATTTTTGAGGTAGGTGATATTATTTGTCCTGCTTTATAGGTGAAAAAAAAGGAATATAGAGATGAAGTAAACTGCCCAACACCATGCTGATAATTGAAAGGTTGGGTTTGATATTATTATTTCTATTCTATTCTATTCTATTCTATTCTATTCTATTCTATTCTATATTTATTTGAAAGAGAGAGAGAGAAAACATGTGTGAGAGGGCCAGAGGCAGAAGGAGAGAGGATATCAAGTAGACTCCATGCTGAGCATAGAGCCATGCATGGGCTTGATCTTAAGACCCTGAGATCATGACCTGAACTGAAATTAAGAGTTGGTTGCTTAACCTACTGTACCACCATGGTGTTTCATGTATTATTATTTTTATTATTTGGATCACTAAAGGTGTCTGGCTCCAGGGCCTATACTATAACCACAATGTTATATCACCTGTTAAAGTGTTAAAACCTGAAATCCCATTTAAGTTGAGATGTGAAAAAATAGTAAATCAAGCCAGTGTACTACAATAAAGGGGAAACGCACATGCAATGTCTGTCATTTAGAGCACAGCTAGAGTGCAGTGACTAGAGAAAGCTGAGTGTTGAGAGAAGGTCTAGGAAAAATAAATGTAGAGCTCTAAAGGCAAAGGGAAGGCATAAATAAGCCATTAACCTGATCTAATTCATACCTTTCCTGTTTATTTTGTTTTTCTTTGTTTAATCATGCTGAATATTATGCAGAAAATGAGTTAGAATGGAGTAGCAAGAAAGGAAGTGAGGATACCAAAATAGGGACCATTTTTATAGTTCAAGAGAAAGATGGTGATGAACTGCACTGATTTTAGCAGCAGAAATATAGAAAGTTAAGCAGAGAAGAGGTGCATTTTAAAGGGACAATATATACATGGAATATTTTGGAGACTAAGAAATGAAGGCTAATGCCAAATTTTATGGCATACTAAAGGTCTTATTCTAATAGGAAGAGAAATATTAAAATTGAATTGTAAGTCATTGAAGAACATTAAGTATTCTAAATTTTAAGCAAATAGGTTAATACTTTTGCTAACTAGATAAATGTGATAGCTGGTTAATGTAATCATCAATATATGAAACTTCTGAATCCTTTTCTGAAAAATGAAGAATCAATAAAAGAATAGAAAGGTAAAGAATTATAAATAGGTTAAGGAAAACAATACTATAAAATATATTTTTATAAATTCTCTCCCTCATTAGTAAGATATGCTTATTTTAACATAAATGTCTTTAGTATTAAGGTAATAAAGGTATAGTTAATAGCATGAGGCTTAATAATCAATTATTCCAGATTTATTTGACAGATATAAATACAATCACAAAATTAGTGGAGGAAAGATATAGGGCAGCTGTCACATATTGGACTTTGGGAAAATACTTTATACTGTTTCTAAAATATTTCCTTGCACGATTACTTTTTTTAAAAAGATAAAAATGTAGTCTGAATAATTGTAGATAAAAACCATTAGCCAATCATCTCTCTGAGAAATGTTATTTTTGGTAGTCTTAGATCTGATATTATTGACACCTGAACTAACCTAATGGTCCAAAAAAAAATGGAGAAATAAATCAACCCAAGTTGAAATATTCTAGGTACTGTATTTGAAGACTTAAAGAGTGAAAATTCCAACGTTTTTAAGGGGTTAAATGTTATACTTACGAGTAGGCTTGGTCTCTCTGAAGGAAGATGAAGGTTGAAATTAATTTAAAAAACCTTCTGCTTTTCCAAAAACAACAATAAACACTTGCAACAGAGATATTAATGAGTAACACAACCCCACTGAGTATGGAAATGGATTGAAATATTTCAAACAGGAAAAAATATTAGAAGCAGTCAGATTGCTGTGAACAATATACATACACATGTCTGGTTGCCATGGTATTAGACTGATATTAGCAATAAGTGCTTTCTAAAGAAAACCAGTTCACTCCTTTGAAATATGCTATTTTGAAGAATCTCATGACCATATGTTCAAGAAAAACTCCCCTTTTCTTAATATCAATGCTTGACATTCTCAAGAAAAATTTGTTATCTTTAGCATTGAAAGTTACAGGCAGATCTAGGTACTTTGATAATCAATCTAGGAGATCTTCATGAAATCTAAAATCTCCAACCAGGACAGAGTTAAATATAGTGCAAATAAAATGCCACAACACAGACATGTGTCTAAAAAAGATGACCAAGGTGGGTCAAAATTTTTCTCACAAAACATAGCTCTGGCACAGAGAAGTATGTTGTGAAAATTCCAAAATATTATGGTATTCCTTAGAGCATAACTTTACATATATTCACCAAACTGGAATTAAGCAGGTGCAATCACTTACAAAGTACAACGATTTCCTTCAGATGCCTTCCCCATCTTGTTAAGGGTTAAACTTTGTTACCTGAATAGTGATATATACATACTTGTATTTATTTTCTCTATGGAGAGCTGGGGGTCAGGGATAGTGAATCTCACTTCTCTAGAACAGAATTTATCTATATCTGTATCTACCTGATTTAGGATTCTTATAGAATCTGTTAACATGTTGCTCATTCCTTCCTTATTTTTTATTTTTCTATTCATATATAATGGTAACATATATTATGTAAGTTTAAGATGTACAACCTATTGATTCGAGACATAATGCACTATGATTATTTTAACATAGTCAGGCATCCTTTTTTTAAAAAAATGCCTTTACATAAAGTCTTAACCTATTGTATTAGAGCAGATACGATCTATTTCACCATCCCAAATCTTGTGTTTCCAGAGTATATATATATTTATAATTCTCCTATAACTATTGTGATTTCTTGTGTGTGATTTTTAAAATAATATTTAAAATGAAAGTTTTTTAGGAAATTGTTCTTAAGCTAGGTTGAAAATTATTTTATGTACTGTATGTAAGTGGCACTGATAGATCAATTTTCTGAAGATAAAGAACTTCGGTAGAACCTAAGTGACATTCAGCATCTTCTCTTTTGTCATGTAATTACAAATGGACCAATCATCTTCTTGGCTAAGTTGTGACAGATTCATCCTCTACTTCCTCAAGCTTTTAGAAGGTGAAAGTTTTATAGTACTTGTTTCTTCCAAACTAGACTAAGATATATTTAAGGATTTGTCTTCTTTATTTTACACATGAAGTTTAAAGATAGCTACAATCCGTATTAAAGTGAGTAATTTCTGCAACTTTTAGTTCTGAAACTTTCTCACTATAGCACTTCACATATATATATATAAACACATCAAAATATGGTTGAAAATGTCATTGTGGAGTCTAAGTATAAAATTATAAATATACACATAATTAAATACCTTTGTAAACTCAGTGGATACTTTTATAGCCAGAAGAGACACCATGAAATAAACTTTGCTTTACTAAAAAAGTATAGCAAAAATGCCATCTGCTGATGCTAATTATTGATAGTCTTTACTGAAGTATGCAAGTTCATTACATACAATGTCAATATACTTAGCCTTCGGTGATAGTGGTAGGTTTAAAATCTCTGGGGACAAGTCTTTCTTCAGATGTGTTATTGGCCATGGTACTCCCACTGGTATGGTTCAGCCATACATTTGAGAAATATTAAAGACTGTCAGAATAGTCAGGGAACAGACTTACAATGAATAAAGAACTAGAGAAAGTTAACTGAAAATATGCTAAACGAATGAACATACATTAGTGTAGAGAAGTAAAAACTTGGGGAAGACTAACTATATTATGTGGCTATTGACAATAGATTCTTAGTAAATAGGTTCACATTTCATTGGGGAAGATTACTATTAATAAAAAGGACTAATCAGAAATGAGGTTATATAAGAAGCAGTAGGAAAATAATTTAATCTGATGGGTGACTTCATAATGAGAATTTCTGACTCATAAAATAATCACCTAGTATAAGTGGTGAAATATGGTAAGAGATATTTGAAATAAAATTTAAAAATGAGTAGCAAGCACATAAGAATAAAATTGGACACTGTACTGTGGGTCTTTTTTCATTAACACTTCAGTGATAATTGGTTCAGTTTAGCTTTGTAGTGCATTTGGATAAAAATTGTTCCCTAAGGTTTACCAACATGTACATAAAGTCCTTCTGTTCATTATTACAAACAAATATATATGCATAATTTGACAAATTAAATTTTATTCCTGCTTTTTGGTGAGCGTTATAAAATGAGGAGTTGCTGCTAATTGATGAGCAATTTCCTATCTTATAAGGCCGTCAGCAAACATAAGCCTGATATTGCAATTGACAATCTCACCAAATCCCATATTTCCTCTGCCCTTAGAAGAACAATTCCAGAGCAGGTGCTACATTATGATCGTCAGAAAGCCATTTTGTTTAACATGAATAATGTCATTCAGAGGGTTAGCCATCTGTTTGCTGAGTGTTTGTCAGACCTACACCCACTGCAGCATAAAAGCGATGCATGTGGGTGCCATAATCATGGATCTTCCAAAAAGCTTTTGTCTCGTGTAAAAATGAAGTGAAATTATTTTAAGATCTAGTTATATTAGAAATATAGACACTAAAATACTGTCTTTTTGTTGCGTTATGGATCCCAGAAATGTAAATCAAATATTGAGTTCGAGTTTCTGCATGTAATTTATGAGCTTAAAAGGAGATACTGAGCAAATTATAGTTCAGATGATAGTTCAATGTACGGTTCACTTAAATAGTTTGGTGTATGTGTGTGTATTTCTTAAATTCTAGATCCCATCTTAAAATTTTTTAGAACACTTATATTGGTTTTATAATGTTTATCAGGAAACAGTTAAGAATTTCCTTTCCAAAAATTAATCATTCAATATTTTTCATAAAATAATCTGCAAGGGAATTTTAACAAAGAGATGAGTAAAATGAACATTTCTTTGTTTAGACATCTCCAGTTATTGTAAGATTCCACAATTTTATCATTAGAACATTGTGATAGTCCCTCTAGGACAAATGCTATTAACTTCTGAGAAATAATAAACAGAAAATAATATTTGGGAAAAGAACTACTTATGAAATTTAGTAAGCACAACATTAAAAATTTTAAATATATGTTAAAAACAGAAAATAAGATTTTAGATTATTTATTTTACCAACAACTATTATAGAGTCTTGAAATGTTGAAAACAATGCTCCTCCTCCTAGCATAAGATTGCCAATGTGTTTAGGAAATGAATAGTAACAGTGCGCAATCTATTTTTCTAAGAATTCAAACTTATAAAGTAAAAAATTGTTTGGTAATGTAGTTTTGAATATTTTCAAAAATGCAGAAAAATTGTGAACAATTTGATACCATGAGATGCATGGACTTTTTAAAAGTATGTGAAAGTATATGAAACAGGTTCAAAGAAATTTACTTGTATTTATTAATTATGTCTAAATCATCAATATTTATTAAAGTAAAGAATCTGTTCAAATTAAGTCACTATTGGATTATTAAGAATAAAAGTATACAGATTTCATGACACTAAGATCTCCTGGACCGTAATTTCAATATATAAAACCAAAAATATTTAAAATCACCTTATATTTATGGATCTGGATTTAATAAGAGAATAATTTCAGGGTGGTTCACGTACCTCCTGAGGACACCTGGAATGCTGTTATGATGGTCATCACTGAATATGAACTAGTGTTGATGGGTGTTAGCCCTACCCTAGGTATAGGGGATATAGAAATGCGTCAAGGAAAATGAACATAGAGAAGACATGGTCTCCTTTTCAGGCTTTTAAACAACCACAGGCAAGGAAAAGAAATTCATTTCACAGACACTTCAAAATATCCTCATGTGTAGTGTGACTGTGAGTTTGCACATGAGTCAATCCACTATCCCTTGTCTCGGGAATCTAATTCCACTTGGGTAGGAATGAAGGCTTAAAGATAGGTTGGTAGGAATGAAGGCTTAAAGATAAAGGTAGAAAGTCACCCCTCCCATGTGATGATGCACACATAGGGTCTAAGCCCTGTTATGGCTTTCATTCTACACCAAGCACTGAGTGAGAGCATGTAATATGGAAGAAAAAGAGCAAACGTTAAGTCTGTACTAGAAATTTGAAGGCCAGAGGCAACATAATGAGGCTTGTATATATTTACTGACATGAAATTTTGATTTTTTTTTTTTTTTTGGAAAGTGATTAATTGAGATGATGAGAGCTCCGGAGGTTATGAGAATCTGAGATGGAGATATCACCAAATAGAGTGACCATGTCACTTAGGAATATAATGCGGACCAAGCGAATCCTCATTTTACTATTTAAATAAACTATTTTTAGAGTAATTTGCCACTAATTGTTCTTTTATTTTTTTAAAAGATTTTGTTTGTTTATTTGATATATAGAGAGAAATCCATCATGAGCAAGAGAAGGGTCAGAGGGAGAGGGAGAAGCTGGGGCTCAATCCAGGACCCTGAGATCATGACCAGAGCCAAAGGCAGAGGCTTAACTGGCTGAGCAACCCCGACATCCAACCACTGATTTTTAAAATTATAAAATACATGAAAAAAATCAATGATTACAAGATGAAAATTAGACAAATCTCAGTTCAATATCCACTTTTTTGAGTAATAGCTTCCCTGGTTTCCCTAAATAAAGTCATTCCTTTAAGGTGCTTGTACAGATCTTCATTGCAGTCTTTATTACATTCTTATTCACATTCACTTATTTTTAAAAGATTTGACTTCGGGCATCCCGGGTGGCTCAGCGGTTTAGCGCCACCTTCAGCCCAGGACCTGATCCTGGAGACCTGGGATCGAGTCCCAGGTCGGGCTCCCTGCGTGGAGCCTGCTTCTCCCTCTGCCTGTCTCTCTCTCTCTCTCTCTCTCTCTCTCTTCTCTCTCTCTGTCATCTACCTGTATATTTCAAATAAATAAATAAATATAAATAATATAAATAATATAAATAAATAATAATAAATAAATAAATAAATCAAATCTTTTAAAAAAATATAAAAATAAAAGATTTGACTTCTAGGTATGCCTGGGTGGCTCAGTGGTTGGGCGATTGCCTTTGGCTCAGGTCATAAACCCAGGATCTAGGATCTAAGTCCGGCATCTGGCTCCTGTGAAGAGCCTGCTTCTCCCTCTGCTTGTGTCTCTGCCTCTCTCTCTCTCTGTCTCTCATGAATAAATAGATAAATCTTAAAAAAAAAAAAAAAAGATTTGACTTCTTGGGGCACCTGGGTGTCTCAGTCAGTTAAGAATACAACTCTTGGGATCCCTGGGTGGCGCAGCGGTTTGGCGCCTGCCTTTGGCCCAGGGCACGATCCTGGAGACCCGGGATCGAATCCCACATCAGGCTCCCGGTGCATGGAGCCTGCTTCTCCCTCTGCCTATGTCTCTGCCTCTCTCTCTCTCTCTCTCTCTCTCTCTCTCTCAGTGTGACTATCGTAAATAAATAAGGGTTAAAAAAAAAAAAGAATACAACTCTTGATTTCAGCTCAGGTTGTGATCTCAGGGTCCTGGGATGGAGCCCCATGTCTAGCTCCATGCTAAGTTAGGGAGGCTGTTTATCTCTCTCCTTTTGCCTTTCCCTCTGTTATGCTCTCTCTCTCTTTCTTCAAATAAATAAATAAATAAAAATCTTTTTAAAAATAAAGATTTGATTTCTCTTGCTTACTAGGTCATCCACTCTCTGAAGTCAGAGACACTATTAGTTCTTCCACATATTTCCAGCATAAAATATGGTGCATAATACACACATAATATTTATTGAATGGATGGGCAATAAATAGGGCTATTCTAAATACATGTGTTGATATTATGAATTATAAAGGGGAGGTTAGCCAGATAATATTATAAATTTGCAATTGGATGTAAGAATCTAAGATTTTTGACAGTGGGAAGAAAGAAATTCTGTAGCTATACTTGCTGGACATGCCATAGTTTCAATCGATTTTTAGGAAATAACTTTGGAGGTAAAAGCAGCTTGAAGTATGATCTGGAAGTTTCATGCAAGTAGAATAATAACTGGTAATATTAGTTAATAATATGAAGCAATATATACAAAGAACAGGCAAATATTTTTTGATTATCAGGCTCATAATTAAAAATCAGCAAATCAGTAATCCGTTTTTAGAAAAAAATATATTATTTAGACAAATGCATAAAATATATTTTATATGAATTTCAACTTTAATTTTTAAATATAAGCCACTATTTTGCACTTTATATGTATTTTAAATACTTATAAATATATATAATACTTGTTTGTATATGTAATACAAATAGTATATATAATTATATATAATACTTATTTGTATATATACTTATAAATATGTATACATATGATATTAATCAATCCATATCTCTCTACTTGAATTGAATAGAAGCGACTAATACTTATTTCTCTACTTAAAAGAATCCAAATGAAGAAGTAAAGCAATTTTGCTGCATAAAATATATAGATTATTACAATTTAGTTTATGAAATGAACAAAATTCTTCATAGTAAAATATATATGCATATATATGTGTGTGTATATATACACATATAAATATATTTAATAATGTAAACATAATTTATTATAAAGCTCTTATTTTAACATTATCAGTTTTTTTTTTAACATTTATCAGTGTTATAGCAACCTCATTATACTGTGGAGAATTACCCAAGTGAGGTTAAGATGTCAAAACTCATGACTGTAGTTCAGACATCTTTTGGTATAATCAAAGGATTTTTTTGCAGAGACAGGAAAGTTGTGAAGCAAAGGCTACTAGAAGGTTCTCCTGGAAGAGGTGTAGAACTAGAGATAGCTGATGTCAAATGTGTAGGTGTTTTATAAAAGCCAAATCTCCCAGGCTGAAGATTTGAAAAAGACACCCACAGTACAAGATTCAGAAGAGGAGCAAGAACGCACATGTGTTCATGGTGTGGGTGGGGGTAATATTTATTATGACAGACAGGAAATGTTGCTTCAAGGTTGCTGGCACTAAATAAAAGGCAGCTGAAGTCCAAGTGTCTTCCTTATGTTCTCACAATCAGTACTAACAAGTTTTGCTTAGTTCTGTTTTTGTTTCATAATTGCATTTATAGTTTGGAGAGGTTGGAGTATTTGAAGTCATTCCTTTAATTGCATCACTTAGTACCTGGTTTAAATTTATTATTAAAATGAATTATAAAATGACAATTAGTTTTTAATGAATGAAATAGGTACAGCTAAATGGAAAGTGCAATAATGTGATTCCCTAGTTGAAAATATATCATTTAAAGTAGCCAAGAAAAAAAAAAAGTAGCCAAGAGAATTTAGTATTGTATCATGCAAATACCAAAATTTATTTGTTATTAAGCGTTATTTGGTATAGTTTCGTAAAAGTTCAGCGCTATCTATAATTAGTGTCTAATCTAAAATTTCTGCTGGAAAATTGTTTTAAAATATAAAGCTTTGTGTACATCAGACATTCTCCTTTCTATTCACAATGCTAGCCAAAGCAAGAATCCTGCATCAGAATATTTTTGTAATAAAAAGAGAAGAGAGAAGTTTTAATTGGACTATAGGATCAAGGCAAAATTTTATAAAAATATGTAGTGTTCATCATTTTCTCTTATTTAAATCTCACTAAAATAACATTTAAAATAGGATATATACGCAACAATAATGAGATGAGATCATTTAAATGTTAAGACTTTCTGGAAGCTGCAAAATGGATGTCCATCCATCTGAATTCAAGTCTGAACCCAATGAATTAGGGAAACTAGTAGTACTAAAGATGGATTTCTTTTCTTTTTTAGCATTTATTTACTTATTTGAGAGAGGATGGGGAAGGGCACAGGGAGAGGGAGAGAAAGAATCTCAAGTAGACTCTGTGCTGGGTGTGGAGCCCAACGTGGGACTCAATCCCACAACTGTGAGATCATGACTTGAGTCAAGAGTCAGACACTTAACCTACTGAGCCACCCAGGCATCCTGAAAATTGATTTCTTTCTTTTTTTAAAAGATTTTTTTTTATTTATTTATTTATTTATTTATTTATTTATTTATTTATTTAATGAAAGACACAGAGAGAGAGGCAGAGGGAGAGGCAGCTGCTCACAGGGAGCCGAATGTAGGACTCAATCCCAGGACCCAGGATTGCACCCTGAGCCGAAGGCAGATACTCAACCACTGAGCCACCCAGGGGTCCCTGGAGATGGATTTCTGACGTAACAACAGTAATAACAATAACAACAAAAGTGTGCCATTGCTTTGGGGGCTAGATAGAGTGTAGTAAGGAGTTAATTAGATATAGAAAGTACAGAATCCATTGGAAATCATTTGATAAAAAAATTTGTAATGACTTACACAGCAGTATCATACTGGTCAAACTTCAGGCCAAGTAATTATAAAACAGAGTAATAGGACAGTGCTTTCTTTTCATTGGCTATACCTGGCAAGAAAGTGCATAAAAGATATGAACTCACTTAAAAAAAAAGTCAGCGTGCAAGCAGAAATAACAGAAAGATATTAAATATTAAGAATTTTCAGTGCTCTGTTATTATATACTACTTCAAGCTAACAAGGTATTTTGTGGATGGATATTGGTTGAAGACATGAGATTTCTGGGTCAGTGACAAAGTTGCAGATATGGTAGTAGCCAGACTGTCAACATTTTGTGGCAGTGGCTTGAGCACAGATTGTCATGGGATGATGGAAAGAGGGCCAGATGACATTTGCAATGCAATGGATTGCATTATAGGAGAGGAAATCGTAGCTTGGAAAACGCAAATATTTTATGATAGTAAACATATGTGTCCTTTGCTGTTGAGGACACTCTACCTTCACTATCTTTCAAAGTAAGCATATCTACACTTTACTGTGAAGGGACGGCATTATATCTTCCAGGGCAGTTAGCTACGTAAGCATCATTGAGAAAATAAAGGGGAATAAAAGGGAAGTCAGTGTTTTACTCATGAGATGTGTAAAGAGGAATAGATCCATGGAAAACTAGTCTTCCGATAACAATAGGGTCTAGAAATTCAGAGTCTTATGGGGCAATTTCCTGTCAATTGTAAACATTAAAATATAAAATCGAGAAAATCTTTGAGTGACAAAGAACGGATACAACCTAACCCTCTGTCAAAGACAAAGATGTATATTTTCACATCTCTTGAACAGTAAATGAGTATGCTCAGCATACCCACAAAAAAGTCTAAGTAGCCAAAACAAATTGTGGTTATTTCTCCTGACACATTGGACTGACCAGTATCAAATGTATAAGAAGCTAAGTCTTTAGAAGATAGTACTGTAGCAACCTGGACTAAAAGACTATGATTGTTCAACCCATGAAATGATCCTTGGACCGCTGACTTTCTACAGATTCGAGAAAGGCTATGAAAATTGCTCAGGTACCAAGGAGGGCATATCCTCCAATGTCCTCTTCAAGTGTGGCCAGGAAGGCTAATGGAGAGAAAATAGTCTCTCTTAGGGTGAAACATCACCCACCAACACACTATGAACTAGAGAACTTCTCCCAGGGGAGGCATGCAGTCTACCCATGGAGATTATTGTCTTTCCTGTCATGATTTCAGAATTTCCATGGTGCAGCGGATGTGCTATTCCTTCTATTCTTGTGTGTGTTTGTCCTTTTTATTTTCATCTCATTGTGTTTATTCTCTTTCTCTTCCATCATAATATCTTGGGTGTGAGGGGAGCAAATAATTTGTATGGCCTTTTTATGTTGTTGTTGTTGTTTGCTAGGTCTCTAGAGCAAGAAAACCCACTGACTTCGATTTGTGTTTGATGCCATAACTAAATTCCAGCTTGTGCGGCCTTCCCGGAGAATGTATGAACATAATTATATACAGCAAAGAATGCATGGGATATTTTTGACAAAAAGTGTTGACCGTAGAAAACTCTTATTGCTTGCAAATACCTGCTCCCACTTCCTGAGGAGGATTAAACTTCTTTTGTCCCACTGACATTAGACTTGGCCTGGTGATTTACATTGACCAATGAACGGTGAGCAGGAGCAAGGCATGTCATCTCTGTACAAAAGATTTATGAACAAGTACATTGTTTGATATTATTTCTTTTCTTCTTTCATGATGAGTACCCAGTTCCAAGTAGATGTTGCTCTATCAGACTGGGTCTGGGAGGAAATAGGATATGAGACAGAGTCACTATGAATATCTTTCACAAGAAAGAAATATTTATTGATTTAAATCTGAGATTTGGGAGAAATTACAAGAGTATAACTTAACAACAGAATAATCTATCCTATTGTAGTAGCTTTGTATTGTGTCAGTTTAGCCAGGTTAGAACAGATTCAGAAGAGAGAAATAAAGCAACATCCCTCATACACTGATTATCAGACTATGGAACTGGGACTGATGCAGCTTTCACACATTGCTGTTGATCTGCTGGCTTACCTTGTTGGAGTACCTTAGCAGCTGGACCAAGGGTTTCCTCTAGCTCCCACCAGATTCTTTGTCCTCTCAAAGTCCTAAGCCATGTGTGTGCTTCATGGCAAAGGATGTCATCTTCTGCAAGTTCTCTATGTCAAGAGCTCTCAGATGGTAATAGATGAGTTAAAAATCAACTTTGTCCTTGTGAAGTCCAATTTGAGCTCATAGGTTCCAGTTTTCCTTATCTTTCTCCTACTATACACCTAGTGTTCCCAAACTTAGGTTCATCACTAGAATTTCATAGACTGCAGCAGTTCTTGCAATAGTTAAGTTCTAATCCTTGCAATGAATCCATTATTTCATACCACTCACAATGGATATGTTTTGGATTGAAGCCTAACTGATAAATTTAGCCTGTTTTGGTCATAACTATCATATGGTTTTGTGAAAGGCTTTACATTTATTATTTCTAATCTTTCCAATAATTCTTCAGAGGAGGCACCACTATTTGTAATTTAAAGATGACAAGCCTAGAGCAAGAAACATTGCTTTCCAAAAGTAAAGTAACTACTGAACCATAGGGCCTGCATTTGATCCCATGTTTTTGGCCACGTTCTTTAAACCAGACTAGGCTTTCTCATTACAAAAAAAACTTCAGTCATTTATATTGGCAATACTTTCCTGCTCTACAGCATTTTCATCTAGAAGTCATTTTGCACACCTTTACTGCCAATTTGCAATCATTTTTTGAAGTGAGGAATACAGAAGTGAAGTTGTATAGCAAAACTGTGCACCCATTTTAGAGGCCAAATAATGACAGAGGAAAATATGACCTACAGAATATTACTTTGCATGCTGCAGTGCATTTACACACAGTAATGAAGGCTCTAATATCTACTGGAGAGAGGAAAGTGACAACGAACATTAACGCTGAACTCCTGCATTCTCTCTCAATGGAGCATGAAATAAGGCATGTCATCATGTCAGCATATGCTGGGAAGGATTTGCTTAGGCTCTTATCCTTTCCGTACGGTGAATCTGCTTCATAGTGAGTCAGAATCTTCCACAGTATGACTTACACCTCCTCTTTTCTTTCCCTATTCAATCCTCTGCCTTTACAGATCTAGTGTGATACTAAATTGCTACCTTGTCAGAAACACATACAAACCTTTTAAGTTTCTCATTGTGACCATGAAGTTTTGTGAAAGGCAGATTATTATAGTGCCACAAAAATATTTTGTAAGAAAGAAAAAAACATTAAGCCATGGTAAAAATGCATTTTCATCAGCACCGCCCTTTTTCTCTACCCACACCATATAAATAATGATATTATTATGTTAATATATATCTTAAATTTAACTTCAGAGAATTAGCAGCACTATTAACTGCTAATGACAGTTTCAAAAATACCTAGGTTAAGATACCTAACCTTTTTAAGCCTCACATATACAACTCGTTTTTAAAATAAGGGAGTGAGTTTGGATAATCTCAAAGCTACATTCCAGGACTACATTTTATGACAACTTGTTTTTCTAGGCTTTGTCTCATTCCTTCCATAATTACTGAGCCCCTAAAAACCTTAGTTCTATATTTAATAATAGAAAAATATTATTTTATTTTGATTCTGTTTTAAGATTTCACAAATACGATCCTAAACAAGTTAGCATAAATTCTAAGGAAACTCACTGTGGAAAACACGTTCTATTAAAAAACAGTTATTATCATAGGACCACACTGTCTGAAGTTAGTACAATTAAGAATTCCAACTTATTCTTTCTACATTAACCTAACTAAATTGTTTTTTTTATTGTATTGTACAATTTATTAAATTGTATTTTTATTGTATTTATTTGAAGGACATTTTTAATAGTTTAAAATTCAGAGTATATGGAAATTCCAGCTAAGTTGGAAAATAGTTCAAATATATGTAGATCAAAAAAAGATGAAGTGCCTAAACAGGGTCTTTTAGTCTGGAATCCATGTGCAGGAGACAGTAAAGAGAGGTTTTCTAATGTACAATAGTCTTCAAAACCAAATGATATTACTAAGGTATCTTGATGGGGAGAAAAGTATTCTATGACCATGTAAATTTAAGACATTTCCTTATTGCATGTCCCTCTCATAGGTTTACAATGCTCTTTAATAGAAGTTTTGAGAGTCTATTCTAAAGAAATTTGCATGATTTCCTTAACTAATGTGATTTGAATTTGAAACCAGATTATATTGTTGACTCAGTTAAATTCCATTTCTTGCCAAAAAAAAAAAAAAATGCTTGGTGACAATAAATTCATCTCTAGGTAAAAAAACTATCCATATAAGACAAAAAGTAAAATAATGAGTCATTTGAATTGTATTTCTGTGACATTATGTTAAGAACTGTATTTTAATTTTTTTGAAAATTCTACTCTTGCACTACATTTTCTTTTTATCTTTTCTTCTCTTATATTGAGTATTGTGGACACACAATGTTACATTAGTTTCAGATACAATATAGTGATTCAACAACAGTACATGTTATGCTATGTTTACCACAAGTGTAGCTACTATCTATCACTATGCAATGCTATTACAATACCATTGACTCTATTCTGTAAATTGTACCTTTTAGTCCTAGACTTATTCATTCCTAACCGAATGTCCTATGTCTCCCACTCCCCTTCACCAATTTAGCCCATCTGTCTACCCTCCATTCCTATGGCAACCATCAGTTTGTTCTCTGTATTTATGGGTCTGATTCTGCTTTTTGTTTGTTTTATCTATGTGTTTTATTTCTTAGATTCCAGAGATAAGTAAAACCATGTGGTATTTGTTTTTCTCGGATTTATTTCATAGAATAATGCCTTCTAGGTCCATTCGTGTTGTTGAAAATGGCAAGATCTCATCATTCTCTATGGCTGTGCATTTTTATCTCATACCAGAAATAAAGTCAAATGCCCTAAATGGTTCTCCCATTTAAGAAAGGCTATTTGATTTTCTTGTAAAACAAAATATATATTACATTTAAGGAATATATAGTTCCACAGGTAATGGAAGTACCAAATCTTCACTAACATTGAAAACCAATGATGATTTTTAAAAACTTTTCTAGCTAGCCCCCCCAATCTACAAATACTTAATTTTAGGCCCAATAGCCAGATATAAGATAGCAGTAGATGAGATAGACATTGATTTGGGATATGCTTTATTTTTTTTTTTTAAGATTTTGTTTATTCATGAAAGACACGGTGGGGGGGGGGGTGTAGAGACACAGGCAGAGGGAGAAGCAGGCTCCATGCAGGGAGCCTGACATGGGACTTGATCCCGGGACTCCAGGATCATGCCCTGGGCCAAAGGCAGGCGCTAAACCACTGAGCCACCCAGGGATTCCTGATTTGGGATGTGCTTTAAAGATGACATTTACTATTTTAAAAATTTAGCTACGTGTGGTAAATCCATACTTCCCTTTTTAATTTTTTTTAAATCTGGGAAGTACATTGCTATATTTTGATGGCACATTTTCTTGCCTTTCAATCATATTTGAGTACCTTTCAATAGATATAACACATTAGAAGTTTAATAAATCTTTCTTTGTTGGGATTATATTTATAGTAACCTCAAGCCTTCTGAAATAGAGCTTTTTAGACAATCATGAATCCATGATTACTTAGTCCAAAAATTATTGAAGTATAACAAGTATTTCCTGGAGGAAATATGACTTTCACACTTTTTTCACAGTTGAGTATCCAATGCTTAAGAAATATGTATTTCTGGAAAATGATTTAAATGTGTATATATACTTGATCATTCTTCTGACTAGTTGGTTGGGGTTCAAAATGCACTATTCAAAATTTGCTTTAGTTTATAATTTTTTGTGACTAAAACAAAAAATAATTTCCATTCCTGTTATGCTTGGCATTCAGAATTGGTCAAAATCTTTGACACTTAAAAAAGTTCGACACTTTGAATAAAAAAGAGGGAGACTGTAAAATTGTGTGTCTTGAAGTATCCAAATATCAGATATTTCTTTACTAAATTTTGTTTTCACCAGAAGAGTTATCATTCAATAGCTATTGTGAATTTCCTAACCAGATTGTGGCCATACAGTATGAAATGATAAGGGCCAGATGCCTTCTCAACAGCAGGTCTTGAATGAGAAAAATCAGCTCAACTTCTGTAGTCTTTGTTTTTCAATCATGGCATATTCACATCACAGCTGGGAATCAAAGGCAGCTACTCATTTCAGGGAGGTCTCTTGCCCTTTATGCTTTCAAGAGAAAAACATATTGACCAGAAACCAAGGTGCTCACAGGCATTTGACCTTTAAAAGAGAATGAATCCTTGTAAGAATGAGATAAAAAAGTCATATGATCTATTTTCTTTCTTTCAAGTAAGCAGCTGGGTTCAGAGAAATGCATTTTATATGTCAAACAGTATTTGGGATCCATTTGGACTTCGGAAGTAGAGTATAATATTTTGATATGTTGAAGGATTTTGGACAATTAAATTAAATGTAACATAAATTAGAGCCTTTTTTCCTTAAGAAAAAAAACTTGCAAGAGTTGGGTTAGCTATAAATTTGTAAAGGAGAGAAAAATATTTTTTTCTCTGATCATCAACTTAAGAATAGGAAGACATTATTTCAGTTGCAAAGTTGGGAAATGTAATTACACATTATACCTCTGAATACATGAAAACTCAATGAATGACAGTAGCTTGGTCCATCTTTCTATTTTTTTTCTAACTTTTAAAACTTGATAAAACGTTACTTAAAAATTTAAATATATTCTCAAGATCCCAAGTACTTATGATATCTTCTTTAACTGAAAAATTGTTCACTTTTTATACAACAAATTTTTATGTAAAAGTTACCTAATTAACACTGAATATAGTGTATAAAATGTACCTCTTAGCTAAGTATCAGTGTCTATTGTTACAGCGCAATCTATGGAGCATATAACCATGCCTCTCTACTGTTGGTGAATGGAAACACTCACATATATCAATTAAAGTTTGGCTGAATAAATCAGAGTAAAGCAAGTCAGAAGCTACATATTCCTATGTATGCCTATGATTTTGTATATGTGCAGAAAAAAACAAAACAAAACAAAACTGTCATATTTTAAAGAATTAAGGGATACCTGGGTGGCTCAGTGTCTGGGCATCTGCCTCCAGCTCATGGCTGATCCTGGAGACCCAGGATGGGGTCCCACATTGGGCTCCCCACAGAGAGCCTGCTTTTCCCTCTGCCTATGTGTCTGCATCTCTCTGTGTGTCTCTCATGAATAAATAAATAAAATCTTTAAAAAAAATTATATTTGGAGTGCCTGAGTGGCTCAGTTTGTTAAGTGGCCAACTCTGATTTAGGCTCAGGTCATGATCTCAGGGTCCTGAAATCAAGCTCCTCATCAGGCTCCTTGCTCCATGAGGAGTCTGTTTGAGGATACTTTCTCCCTTTCCCTCTGCTCATCCCCCTGCTGGTGCTCTCTCTCTCTCTCTCTCAAATAAATAAATCTTTAAAAAATAGAATGAAATTTTATTACTAAAAATTGCAAAGTTGTACGTAAATTACTAAAAGTTGCAAAAGTTGTACGTAAATTTTGCATAGCTCTATCAGAGAAAAGGTTTTTGTTTTGACTTTTTATTACAGAATAATAAGTTCAACAGTAATGCTCAATGATCTAACTTTTTAAAAAAAGTGTTATTTAAATGAATTTTAAGGATTCTGTAATAGTAAAATATATCCTTTTTTAAAAAATGAAAATCATAAATATAATCAGTGGGGCTGCTCTATATGATTAGGTATATTTGTTTTATAGACTCAAATTTATTCTGAAACATTTAAATATATTCTTCCCATATCAGAGCATAAAGCTGTTTCATTCTTTCTAATAGCTACATGTATTATGCAAAGATATTATTGTAAATCTTCCATTCACTTGTAGTGAATGTGTAGATATTTCTGTCCCCTTTCTGTTTCAGTGATTATTACTATCTCCAAATACCAGTAAATTTCACTGAACTAACAGTTTTCCCTTAATCATTTTTGGCTATTCTAAGAATTTGTTCTTGGAAAGAACAGTATCACTACAATGTGACACTATTTCTCCCCACCCCCAACAACTTGTACAAAATTGACTACCAAATACATGAGAGTAATAAATATGCAAATATCTAACAGACTTTACCACAATTTTTTTTCAGTTTTTCCCAAATAAACTTATAACGCCATTCCTTCATGATATTCATGACATTCCACAACCCAGTCATCATGCAATGTTTTCCATTTTGCTATGAGAAGTCACTTGTCCATTCAATACTTATGGAATGAATTTGGGAGACATTCTTGAATCTACATGTCTCTCATGGAGTCTCAATGAGTGATGGATTCTTCTATATTCTCACTCCAAGACAGATTTTGTTTTCTCTCTTTCTACTGAACCCACCCTAGGATACTGTCATGTCTTATTTAGAATACAGTTACAATTTGTTTTCCTCCTTCTAGGCTAGTTTCTACAACTCCATTGATTTCAGCTTAGCGTAACAAAATCAACAGTTCCCACGAGGGAACTTTGATCTTTTTTACCTGTCTTCTCCATCATGAACAACAGCATCATCAATTGTGGAAATTATGGAAATTATATCTTGAATCCTAACTATCATGTACAACCAAATATGATCCATCTAGAAATTCTTGTGATTTTACCACAAACTGTATTTTAATCCTATACCAAATATTTAGTTATTATTTTATTGGGAGTTTCTCTTGCCTCTGTCCTGCTTTGCTATAAATGGCCCCTGGTGCTCCTTTGAAGTCTTTCCTCCACAAGAACTAACACAATATTTTTATTAAAATGTTCATAATCCTGTCAGATTTTTGCTAATACTTTTGATACTTTTCCATTGATTTTTGGGTACATCCAAATCTCTAAGTGGATCTATCACATTTTGAGCAACAGGACCCTGTATATCATTCTTATTTAAACCCAGTACAGCCACTTCAGACTATCTTTTTCTCCCCACTAAAATGCTTTTTGTTTCATTTACCTTTTGGCTTTTTAACATGATCTTTTAAATTAATTTTATTTATTTATTTGTTTATTTATTTACTTATTTGTTTGTTTATTATTTATCTTAAATTTCTCTTAAAACATTTTATTTGGACAAAATACAGAAGGTCTTTGGTACAGTGATTTTTGCTTTTTAGTTACTACTTCTGATATTTGAGGAATGTTGATGTTCCAGTGTCATGATATTCAGTTTCAGTAGAATTCAGTAAAACAGGATAGATTGAGCATGAGAGGAAACAAAATTCTACAGATACTTAGGGTTGAATATTCCTCTAATGAAATTATGGAGTCACCATTAGAAAGACTGTAGCTTTCCAGTGTACCAGCTTCTCTAACAACATCCATTTAAAAGCATGAAGATTTTTAGAAGCTTACTTTTGAAAAGTGTTGGAAAGCCAATGATTATTAAGAGTTACCTTATAAAAGCATCTCTGACAAAAAAAATAGTCAATCGAGAGAATAGATGAAAAATTTTAAAAGCCCCACAAAACCAGAAATCTGTGCTCATCAAGATTATTATATATTGAATTTTGGGAAAGAAGAAGTTCAAGTAGCTGGCCTAAAATCCATTTCTTTCCTGACCACTGAGGCTTGGAGATCACTCAGAGAAGCCAGGTGACCCAGTTCAATCTCTGTGCAATTATTTCATTTGAGAGGTAATCTCAAAGAGAGGCAATTGAGAAAAGGAAGGAAAGGCTGACAGTGCAGGGTGCATTACCAAGCAAGTTACCACTGTGGAAAACCGGAGATTAATCCTATTGGGGAAAGTTGAGGGATAGTATACAACATAGGAGTCAGGGTTTTTTCACCTAAAAGACAAATAAGATTGATATTTATTCATTAACACCCACTGGTCTTGTCTGAGAACTGGTACAGGGGAGTGTTAATTGCCCAATATTGTCCACTTGTCCTACACACAGGATTGGATGGCAGGTTCTTTTGACCAGAGGCATACTTCATGTGAAGAGTTTATAGTAGTGTTGGGAAGCTCTGAAATTTTAAGTGTGGAAGAGTAAGGGTGTGGAACAACAGCATTTTCTATACAACCTCTTAGGAATCTAAGACTTAAAGCATGTATAATGATGTAGTGTAGGATTTATTGATATGTGTTTGTTTTCTGTTGACCAAGCAAGCACATGAGAACAGAGAATGCATTTATATTTGAATGAAAAATTGACTAAAAAAAAAAAAAGAATACTGCAGTCCAAAAACATTCTATGTATGAGACAGTCTGGGAGCTAGTTAAGTTGATTTGTTGATAGAAATTTTAAATTCCTTGATTATATTTAACTGTATTACACTATGGTGGCTTAGGTCATCATATTTCCACTTTCCTGAATTCATTTCATCTGCTATAAAAACTCCCTTAGTGGCCTTAAACAAGAGAAATTACTCAGACTGTAATCAGCCCTAATTTCCAAATATAATGCTTGGCTACTTGTTGGCCAAGAATAAATTTGTCCAAAATAAATATTGCTATAAACATCATAAGCCCAGTTTTTAGAAGTATTGCCAAATGGTTTACAAGTGTGGCGGTACAAGTACATACTACGTCCAACACTATATACAAGTTTCTATGTCTCTACTTCATCATCAAAATAGAGCATCTTGGGACACCTGGGTGGCTCAGTGGTTGAGCACCTGCCTTGGGCCCAGGGCGTGATCCTGGGGTCTGGGATGGAGTCCCACATCAGGCTCCTTGTGGGGAGTCTGCTTCTCCCTCTGCCTATGTCTCCGTCTCTCTCTGTGTCTCTCATAAATAAATAAATAAATAAATAAATAAATAAATAAATAAATAAATAAAATCTTAAAAAATATATAGCATCTTAGTTCTTACATTTTAGATAGCCTACAGATGAGTAACAGCATCTTACTTTGGATTTAATTTATATTTTGCTGGTAATTGAGCAATTTGAACATCCTTTTATATGTCTGGGGTGTTTGTATTTACCTTTATATAAAGTGCCTACTTAAGTTTTTTTGTACACTTTTTTAATTGAGTGCTCTGCCAAATGTCTTATTGATCGACAATATATAAATTTGATTAAATGTGTAGCAAAGGACCATTTCTACTGACTAGATTGCATTTTCAATCACTTCATTATGTCATTTTATGATTAGAAGTTCTTATTACTTTATTTTAATACAGTTTAGTTGATTATAGTATTTATTTTATGGTTACTATATTGTTAATCTTTCTCATGACAATGGCATAAAATTTTTGTTGTATAAGTCTGCCTATAAACTTTGATGTTTTATCTTCATGTTAGATTCATTATTTGTCTGGAGCTGATTTTTTAAAGATGCGAGGTAAGGACCGGACTCTTTTCTCTCCAACTCTGCTATATCACAGTCATCCTATGGCCCTGTGATGGCTTGTATCCATTTTTTTTCATTAATTTCAGGTTCTCTTCTTTCTAGGTTTGAACCTTAGTATGTGGTCTCAAATACAAGCCCAAGAAGTAATTCATAGAAAATAAATTGAATGAACTATTGCCTGAGTGAAACATATGGATTTATAAAGTGCATACATTTGTTATTCAAGATCAAAGACTTTTACTCCAAAACATTAGAGATACTGTAATGTCTTCTAGAAACTAACCTAAATTTTGAAAGTACAATACCATTATAAATTTTGCTCCTGTCTGTTGGACTGTTTACTTCTTTTTGGAAGTAAACAATTTTTTTTCATCACTAGTTTTCTGAAATTTTACTATTATGGACTTTTGTTTTTTCTGAAATTTTGTAACATTTATTATTAATGATCAACACAAAAATTTGATATAAGATTATTTCATATATAATCACATTGATAAAAAGTTTGACAAAAGTTGCAAGCATATCTTAAATGTAATGATAAATGAATCAAAGGAACATAAAGATCTTAATATTAGTAATCATCTTGAGAAATGGGTAGAAACTCATATTTGCTGAGTTTTGACTCATATATGCCAACGTATTTATAATATAAAGGAAAGATTTCACAATAAGTTTTTTTAAAAGATTTTAAAAGATTTTATTTTTCATGAGAGACACAGAGAGAGAGAGAGACAGAGGCAGAGACATAGGCAGAGGGAGAAGTAGGCTCCATGCAGGGAGCTGGATGTGGAACTTAATCCCGGGACTCCAGGATCACACCCTGAGCCGAAGGCAGACACTTAACCGCTGAGCCACCCGGGCATCCTGGTTTCACAAGTTTTATATTGACATAATTTCTATTATTATTGTAACAACAGATTAAGACAGGTAGATTTTTAGATTCAGGAGAAATACTTTAGATTTCTCAATAAAATTTTATTCCTAAACTTACATCTTAGCTATATTTTATAAACTTATATCTTAATATAATATTCATTAATACACATTTCCAGAAATATTCGTTGAGGACCTATCATGATAGTTACTGGATTAAATTAGAAAATCCTTTCACAGCTCTTTGACAAAGCTGGAGATATAGTGGTATTTAAATATAAGGTGACTTCATCTTTCTTTGAAATATCTTGGAACAGTTCATCAATATTCTCATTCGTGTCATCACCACTCTCTGAAATGAAGACAAATATTGCATCATCTCTCCTCCTTTGTAGCCTTAATTGATAAATTACATAATTTAAATGATCTATGTAACATCAGGTTATTAGAAAGGGTTCATATCACCAAACACTTAAGCCTGTCCTTTTTCTTGCCAGGAGCAGATAATTTATCACTGTCGCTGTGGGATAACTTGAGAGACATTGAAATGTCATCTCATCTGCAGATATCCTTTTTTAAAAATCACCTTTTCATTAGGTCAAATGATTTATCAAATATTTTGTTCATTCAAGAATGTTTATTGACATTTACCATATATTTAGCACTGTGCCAGAAATCTGGAACAAGTAAAACAAAACAGTCTCTGCTCTCATTCCCTCATGAAGCATAGATTGAAATGAGATGACAAACATTAATCAAACAATTGTAAAAATTGCACATTGTGCCAACATGTAATGACTGAGATTACACTGCATGACATAAAGAGAAGTGCCATGAGATACAAAATAGATAGAGCTGATTATTGTACATGGGATCATAAACATACAACTCTGGCACCACAAGTTGCAGATATAATCTGGAACATATTAGGGAAAATTTGTAAGCAGAGAAGTAGTAAGATGAATGTAGTCCCCTGAACTCTCATTATTCTATTGCCTAGAACAAGCATAAATCTCTATGCATTCTAGTCAAGGCTTTAGTAGAGAGAAGCCATTCTGGGTGCACAGTTGAGATCATTCTAAATATGAGAACAAACCTCATCCTCACAGCATTGTTACTTAGGATAGCCCAAGACATAAGACACAGGTCAAAAGATCCCTAAGCCAAGAAATAGTACCCCAAGGCCCAATATTTTCATCCCAACAATAGATTCTTCATACCAGGACACATCCTTGATGTAAGGCACATTGACATTGGTCAGTGGCAGTGTGTTCTCCCTATAATTTTTTTAGGTCAACTGAGTCAGGTCTTGGCAAAGTTACCAAAAAGAGAAAGATAAATGAATCTTTGAGATCATCTAATATTGTCTCCACTGATCTAGTCAGGAAGTTCTTCTCTTAGGAATTGAACTGAATGTGGATAGAAAGAATTAGATAAGCAATAGGTCAAAGGTGATAAGGTAGGCGTTGGGAAGATGTCTATTTAGGCAAAGAGAAATGCGTATACAAAAAGTAAGATGGAAGGCAGCATGGTACCTCAAGATCTGCAAGAAGGGTAGAGGGTTGAAGTACACACAGAAAGGAACAGTGAAATGCATTAAGAATAGTGTGGCATGTGAAGCTAGAGAGTTAGTAAGCATGAAATCATGCAGGATTTGCAAACTGTACTAAGAACCAGTTGGTTATTATGAACAGCAATGGCAGACAGTATACTGTGCAAGTAGAATGCAGGTTGGGGAAAAATAACAAATTCAAAAAGAACATATTTGAAGACACCCACAGTGTATATCCAGAGACTAGTAACATTTCCTATAGTCCAGAGGAAATTATGGTGGCTCAGACTGGTGACAGAAATACATGGATTTGAGAAATATTTAGAAAAAACATTTTAAAAATAAAAGTTACTTAAAATGTCACTTTCTTGTTCAAGTTATCAGTAGGCAGTAGCTGTTCTTATAAAAATAATTAGAAGAGTTAAACATGGCTGCCTAATTGAATTCAAGTCTTCAAGAAAAGTCATTGCTCTTCAGTTTTACTCATGTAACTTGTTTGGAATCTGTGCATATACTACCAAGTAGAAATGGATGAATATATAGCTCACCATGAACCAATACTGGTATTCTAGCTGTTAAATAGGATTCTTTATGGGTTCATCTCTCTAGATGTGAAGAGTTAATCCTTGGCACATAATTAAATTTTCATATTTATAGATAAAGAAAAGCCTACTGTATCAGTAGAATGGATAGAATATTTAGTGTCCAAACCAGGACATTTTTGAGAATGAAAATGGAAGCATGATTAATAATTACATTGAAAATATCAGTCATATATCAGCACCGACCCAAGCAAATAAGGACATATGGCCACCATAAGTAGCAAATTTTGCTATCATTCCTAATAGCTAAACAGTTGTGCAAGACAACTGAATGTTATATTAGACTGGAATGTTATATTTAAACATAAAAAGGTCTTTGCCCAGTTAATCAATGTTCCTCTATCCTAAATGCACTAGAAATGTTATTATAATTCCTTTCTTATTCATAATGGTAAATGAATAGGCTAATTTTCTACTCACATGGGTCTAGAATTTAAGCAATAATCAGCTCTGTGGAAACACTTAATTAGAGTACTCTAAAATGACTTAATAGCAGACTTTTCAGATTTATTGTATAAATAGCAATTTGAAAACAGAAATTACTATAAATGATTAAAACTCCTGAAAGATTGTAGTTTTAGAGTTAGAGCTCTGATAATATAGCATATTATATATAGATGAAGATATTGTGATAAAATAGTTAAATTAATATAGAAATTAGAAAACATGTATGAGTCAATTTATTGCAATACCTCATTAATTTGTGAGCATCCTAAATCAATAGATTAACCTAAAACAAAGCTATTTTCCTTAACAGTCATTTTAGATTTACCTTATTTCAGTGTTTTTAAAAATGACATTATATTTCTTTATGAATGAGACTCTAAAAGAAATATAGGTTATAAAATACGACATAAGAATAAAAAAAAATTAAAACTCTTTCTTAAACTTGAGGCCTCATTCAAAGTCAATGAGTATATTTGGAAAAAAAAACAATCATATTTATCTATCCCTATGTTTTAATAGTCTTGTTAATTCTCAGCTTCAAATGTATATTACAAAAGAAAATAGAGTAGCTATTCACCACAAATCAATATATAGATCACATAGTAACTTGTGAGATAATAAACAGGTAAGCATATTCTAAATTGAATGGCAGACATACTGCCTTTGAATAATTAAAAACTCAAAATGAGTAAGGGACAGTTGGGCTAGTCAGGGAAAGATAAGGGGTTGGCCCCAGAGTCAGGCTCTCATAAAGCCTAAGGACACCGAGATGCAACAAAACCAGAGATAAAAAAGTAGACCTGGCCACCTGGCCCCAAATGTTAGGGAGTATCTTCCTTTGATGGTTACAAAGTAATCTCAGAGACTCACCAGACCCCAAAACAGTAATTTGTTATTCACTCAAGATGGTGCAAGAAATCTCAAGGCCATAAACACCCTGGCCAGGTCCTCTATAAAAGGCCAGCCAAGGGATTCCTGGGTGGCGCAGCGGTTTAGCGCCTGCCTTTGGCCCAGGGCACGATCCTGGAGACCCGGGATTGAATCCCACCTCGGGCTCCCGGTGCATGGAGCCTGTTTCTCCCTCTGCCTGTGTCTCTGCCTCTCTCTCTCTCTCTGTGTGTGACTATCATAAATAAATAAAAATTAAAAAAAAAATTTATAAAAGGCCAGCCAAAAAAACCTTCCATGGCAACCCTGTCAGGACCCCTTTCACTTCTGAGACCTTTCTCTGTATCCTCACTTAATTAACTTTTAAAAAAAATAATTAACTTAAAATATATATATTTATCTATTCATGAGAGATACAAGGAGAGAGAGAAAGGCAGAGGGAGAAGCAGGCTCCATGCAGGGAACCTGATGTGGGACTCGATCCCAGGTCTCCAGGATCAGGCCCTGGGCTGAAGGCAACGCTAAAGCGCTGAGCCACCTGGGCTGCTGTAAACTTCTATTGCTTTACTCACACTCCTTTTTCCACAAGATTCATTCTTTGACTCCGTGAGATAAGAACAAGTTTTCTCGCATCACCAACAATAAACTGCACGTAATTAGATTTCCTGAATGATTTTTATAAGATAGTCAATAGACATTTTAACTTCATAGATTATACAAAAGGACAATGAAGAACAGCATTGCTTCAGTAATACCTTAGATATGCAATAAATATTGTAATTTTTTTTTCAAATGGGAAAAAGTATACTTACATTGTGTACTGGTTTGAATAGTGTACCACAAAATTCATGTCCACTTGAAATCTCAGAATGTGACCCTCTTTGGAAATAAGATCTTTCCAGAAGTAGTTAGTTAAATGAGGTCATACTGGATCATAATGGGCCTTACTTAAATCCAACAACCATTGTTTTTATAAGGTGGCCATGTGAAGCAACACACATAGAGAACAACATGGAAAGACAGAAATAGAGATTGGAATGATGTATCTAGAAACTAAGTAATGCAAAAGATTGCCTATAACCCCAAAAGCTGGATGAGAGGTGGTAAATTAATTAAACAGGCCATTAGAGGTAGCTCTTATACGTTGGTAGCCTGCATAAATAAACCAAAACTGAAGCCTATAAATGGCTCAAAGTTAAAAAATCAAAACCTGAGGACAACCAGTCATGAACAGCCAATTGTGCTTTCCCAAATGAAGCAATCAATTAAGCTACAGACAATCAAAATATTTCCGTATTTAGTTAGCTTCTGCATCTTATTTATAAAAAAAGTTTTTTCCCTGGTTCCTATTGGAGGAGCACTCCGAACTACTTTCCAGTTTGGCACTGCCCAACTCAAGTTGATTTCTGCTCAAATAAACTCTTAAAAATGTAATACACTTCTGTTTCTGTTTTAACAGAGTCATGGAGCAATTTCTGTCTCAGGCTTGAGAAGGAATCAACCCTGTCAGTATCATTTCAGACTTTCGTATTCTTGAACTGTGAGAGAATAAATTTCTGTTGTCTTAAGCCACCAAATCCATGATAATTTATTATGACGTCCTTGGACTTAGGAAACTAACACATATTGTTTATGCATGGTCAGGAAGCATTTATTTATTCCAGCCACTATACTTAGAGCATAGGATTTGAGTGAATTCCAATGGATTTGGACAAGATTTAATGAACCCCAAGCAACAAGAAAAGGAATAAGCCATGGTTCTTGTCCTCAAGATAATTATAGGTTCTTTCAATCCTAATAAGCCATTTAGAAGATAAATGCATAAATAAATTCTTAGGATTGCAAATGTAGTTCCTACAAAAGCCTTATTTTCTTACTATAAAAGCATGAAATTACTACATGGAATGTCTTCCGTGTCTACACTCCTGTAAAAGTGTCTACACTTCCTGTCTACACTCCAGGTCTTCAAAGACTTTAGTTCCTCTCCAGAAAACTTATGCAAGTACTATCAATAACATTACACACCTCCATCAATGTTATTGTAACTTTCTCACCTTTGCCAAAATCAATACTAATTTCATCTGTTTATGGATGGATAAAGAAGAATGTGGTACATATACAAGGGAATATTACTCAGCCATCAGAAAGGACGGATATCTACCATTTGCCTTGATGTGGATGGAACTGGAGGGTATTATGCTGAGTAAAATAAGTCAGTTGGAGAAGGACAATCATCATCTGGTTTCACTCATATGCGGAATATAAGAAATAATGAAGGGGACTATAAGGGAAAGGAGGGAAACTGAGTGGGGAAAAATTAGAGAGGAAGACAAACCATGAGAGACTCCTAACTCTGGGAAGGAAACAAAGGAAGAGGAGGTGGGGGTGGGGTGGGGTGACTGGGTGACAGACACTAAGGAGGGCACTTGATGGGATGGCACTGGGTATTATACTATATGTTGGCAAATCGAATTTAAATAAAAAATTTCATCTGTTTAGAAAAAAAATCACATTTTACTCAGTCCTTATTTAGTGGCTAATTAGACTTTTGTGTTTCTTCTATAATTGGTGGCATAACCTATTTATATTATTTTTCTATCATATTTTTGGTATTTCTCTTATTTATTAGTATGGACACATTTTAAATAAGGATATATGATGCAATTTATGTTAATGATTGTGGCAATATTTTACCAAATTTTAATTTAGTTTATAGCTTTTTTTTTTAAGATTTTATTTATTTATTCATGAGAGACACACACACACACACACACACACACACACACACACAGAGGCAGAGACACAGGCAGTGGGAAAAGCAGGCTCCATGCAGGGAGCCTGACATGGGACTCGACCCCAGGTCTCCAGGATCAGGCCCTGGGCTGAAGGTGGCACTAAACCGCTGAGCCACCTGGGCTGCCCAGTTGATAGCTTTTGACACAACCACTCAACATCTTTTGAAAACTATTTGACTTTTCAAATTTAACATGTTCAAAGTTTATTGTTTCCCCTCCCAATTAAACTCCCTGAAGTTTTTCCATTTTTAATTAATAGAAATTTTATCTTTTCAGGTGTTGAGGTCAAAAATCTTGAGTGCTAAAATAAAAAAATTGAGGCACAGAGTTCCTAAAATCCTTGAGATTTCCTTAAATATAGAAATGTCTTTTGTTATTCATAAGGAATGCCTTTCAACCACAGGAATGCCTTTCAACCACTTCATTATGCTAATGAAGTGACTTTTGGCTGGTGTTTAGATAGCTTTAGGACAGGACTAGTCAATAGTAAAAATAACTAAGTGATTAGAGGGTTAGAATTTTAGCCTTACCCACAATATCCCAGGAAGAGAAAGGGGCTGAAAATAGAATTCAAACACCAGGACCAATGATTTAATCAATCAAATCTACTTAAATCTCTATAGAAAAGCTAAGGTTTGAGAGATTCCAGGTTGGTGAATGCAATAAATTTCTGGGAGGGTGGCAAGGAAAATTAATACAACCTTCCCCCCCCTGCCTTACCCCCCTGCATCTCTTTAACTTGATGTTTCTGAGTTGTATTCTTTAAAATGCATTGATATCATTAGTAAGATGTTTTCCTGGATTTTGCGAACATTCGATTAAATTATCAAACCTGACAGGGTTTTGGGAACCCCTGATTTATCATCAGTTGGTCAGATATAAGGATTGATCCTGGGATTTATGACTGGCATCTATAGTGGGGTCAGTCTTGTGGAACTGGGCCCTTAACTTGTGGGGTTCCATTAATTCTGATTAGTGTCAGAATTGAATTGAATTGCTGGCTATATAGTTGATATCAGATAATTTATATTCGGAAAAAAACCACCTATTCAGTATCAGAAAGAACTTGAGATTTTGTTATTTATTTATTTTTAAAGATTTTATCTATTTGTTCATGAGAGACACACAGAGAGAGGTAGAACAATAGGCAGAGGGAGAGGCAGGCTCCTTGCAGTGATCCAGATGTGGGACTCTATCCCAGGACCCTGGGACCTTGCCCTGAGCTGAAAGCTGACACTCAAAACACAGAGCCACCCACGCATCCCAAACTTGAGATTTTGGTATCATCCTCGAGTCTTATTGTCTTCGTGAGTTTGGGCTGTAACAAAAATACTATAGACTGGGTTTCCCAAACAACAAACATTTACTTAACACAGTTTTGGAGACTGGGAAGTCTAAGAACAAGGGGCCCACAACTTGGTGTTTGGTGAGAACTCACTTCCTGGTTCATAGTTGGTCCTCTTCTCACTATGAACTCAAATGGCAGACAGGGCAGGGAGCTTTCCAGGGACTCTTTTATAAGGGCACTAATAAGGGAACTCTACTCTCATGACTTAATCATCTCTAAGAAGCCCATCTCTTAACACCATTACATTAAAGGTTAGGACGTCATCATATCATCATAGGAATTTTAGGGGGTACAAATACAATTTTTATAGTACCCGTTTTTCTCTTAAAATCGACATCCAATTTGACAAGAAATTCTTTGGCCTCCACAACTAAAAATTACCCCAAATCTAGTAACTTCAGTACTTCTTGCTCTCTATTTTCTTCAACATATTAACCACAGTTTGTTTTTTTTTTTTTAACAATCCCAATTTTAATTTTATCTTCTCTGGGGGTGCCTGGGCCGCTCAGTGGTTGAGTGACTGCCTTCAGCTTCGGTCATGATCCCACACTCCCGGGATTGAGTCCCATATTGGGCTCTCTGCATGAAGCCTATTTCTCCCTCTGCTTCTGTCTCTCTGTGTCTCTCATGAATAAATAAATAAAATATTTAAAAAAATAAATAAAAATAAATTTATCTTCTCTGATAGCTCCTACATGTAAATCATCTGGGGATCTGTTTCTAAGGTACACTTTGTCTTTTTTTTTCCACATATGCCTGGAAATAACCATTTATATGACTAACATTGCACATGACAATTTATGGAAGACATGGATTGATGTTATCTCCTGCAAGAGAAAGTTCATCTTAGTCTGAGTAGACTGATAGAGTGTGGAATGTCACTTTGTTCTGATCTGAGCCAGAGCTTATTCAAGCTTGGGTTATTGTTTTGGTAACACTCTTGCCACCTAATTTGTACCAGATTTTAGAGCCTGGTCCTCCAAGTTTCCTAACTGAGATCCCGGAAGATATGAATTCAAATATTGCTTTCTAAGGATAATGGGACTCCTTATATATTCATTCCCCCTTCATCAAATACCTGCTTTGCTCTTTTTGCAGTTCAAAAATTTGACCAATGTTCTGAAGGGAAGGCCAGCACAATGTGGAGCTTAAATTTTTAGGTGTTCCTTCTCACTGGAATTTGTATTAATTACTAGACTTTCTACAACAAAATACCATTCTAGATGGCTTAAACAGCAGAGCCTCATGGCTCTGGAGGCTATATTGAGCTGTCTGTAGAACTGGTTTCTTTTGAGGACTATTTACTTGGCCTGTAGGTGGCTATCTTTTTCCAGCATCTTCTTATCATCTTGCATGTGTCAGTGTCCTCATCTCCTCGTCTTGTAAGGACACCACTCACCAGTCATATTGGCTTAGAGCCCACTCATAAACCTTATTTTACCTTAAAAATCTCCTTAAGGGTCTTATCTCCTAACTGAAGGTTAGGAGTTCAATATCATACAGTTCAGCCCATGAGTATCAACTCTCTCCCTCTAACTCTTGGCTGTCTCCACGGCTCTGAATTCTAGTTTTTCTTTTCCAAGGCCTAATGAGATTGCTAATTTTCTGATGGATTTTCTGCCACTTAGCAGTATCTCTGTGTTTAGGCCCTCTGGATTTTTCACTTCTACCTTGTCTCTGGGAAGAATGGGTAAATCTTGTAAGGAAAAAAATTATGAGCAGAAAATATGAGTATTTTACCATAGTACCTTTTTTTTTTTTTTTTTTTTTTAATAGGATCTTGGCTGGCCCTTCAGATCCTGTTTGGCTCATTATTTCCACAGTGTGCGCTCATTGCATGCACACACATCCACACACACACACACATCCCTAATATCTAAAATCTGTTCTTGCTCTCTCTTTTTTTTTTCTTTTTTCGTAGGAATATTGATATGCATTGAGTTGCTCTATATATCTGGGAACAATATAAGTCATACATACATAATTAAGGATCCATATTAAGTACATTTGAGTGAATAATTATGAGAAGAGGCAGAGAGAGTGTTGGATATAGGTATGTGACTCATTTGTTGTACAAAGAAGATGATGTGAACCAATAATCATAGCATATCACTAAAAATGTTGACATAATAACTATAAAAATGATTATGTACATAATATAAAGATCTAAAAGAATACAGGGATGCTTAAGGAAAAAATTGACCATCACATAAAATCTTACATCTGTCAATATTTTGGGGGTACAAATAAAATAAGATTCTTCCTACATTTTGTTTCATGTTAAACATGCTATTTTTAAACTTCATTTTTCACTTTAAATCTGGAGCACTTTAGAAAGTCAATATTCATAGAGCCTTTCTTCCTTTATTGAAGCTCGTTGTTTAATACACAGCACTTTTTAAAAACCAATCTCTTCAAGAACACGGTAGTTAGAGTGGCTAGTTTCAGCACCTATACTAATGGAAATATTCACCTGCATACACAAAGCTGGCTTTTGTTCTTTATCTTCATCATGAATATAAACCTAGGCCTTTCCCTTGATATATGAGATTCTATAACAAAGGAACCAACTGAATGGCCATCATCAGAGAGAGGAAATGTTTTATTTAATAAAGACAAAATGTTCCAGTGGAAAGAGTTTTCCATTTATTTTTCTTTTCAGTCAGTTTGTGATCAGGCAATGCAGACAAGATAAATTATCTGAGTCTGTAGGCCATGGAGGCAAATCCAAACTGCGTGAACTGAGTCAAAATAAATAAATGAGAAGACATTAAAAAGAGAGGGAATCACGAAAATAGAGAATCCTTTGTTGGGGGAAAAAGCATTAAATGCTCACTCTCCACTCTGTTCTGAGCTCAAATGTCTCCCATTCAATGCAAGCTCTTGGAATTGTTAGGTTTATGGCTCTTCTTTGGTTATTTCCCCAACTTTGTGGAGTTTCCTTGCATCTGCAGACCAATAATTACCTATTGGCAGAATGCTGGAATAATACTGCGGTCTTCTTACTGGTTTCCCTTCTCGCAGGAATGCCACTCTTGTGCTGCTGGTGCACGATAACAGAGACCAGTTGTTTCACATTATTTGCAGTTTTCTTATTTATAATGATAGGTAATGTCCAATCCTTGTCACTCCATCATAGCCATTAATAAAAATCCATAATGGCATTTTTATTCATTTACAATTTATTCTGATACAAAAAATAGAATTTATTTTGGTGCAAGGTTAAGATGAACTTATAGATGAATTTTGGATTATTAACAACTATCATCCATTTAGCGTAGTGCCTTTCTTATTTGTTTAAAATTTATTTTTGTTCGTTTATTTTAGTTTCTTATATTGTACATATCTATTCTTTAAAAAGTGTGTAGATATGTCATATTTGATGGATATTTCAATCTTTTTGATTAATGATAATGCTTACTCAATTTTGTTTTCCCACCTAATAAGTTATCATGTAAGAAATCATTGTTAAATTATTTTAAATTACTTATATTTTTGAGATGTTTTATGCATTTGACTTTTTTCCTCAACTTATCAGTGTGTTATGGTATAAAGACAGTTTTTCAATATTGAACCATATTTTTGTTTCTGGAATAAATTGTCTTTGTTAAGGGTAATGCTATCTATTACACTTAAATATAAGATTTCTTAAATATTATATAGTATTTATTCATTTGGGTTCTTAAATAATATTGTTCTATACTCTGAGCTATTTCATTAGGCTTTAGAGTTAAAGATTTTGATAACCTCATAAAATGGCCTGGCACTTTTTAAAATCCAATCTCTTCAAGAATACAGTAGTTAGAGTGGCTAGTTTTAGCACCTATACTACCTAAATTTTCCAGAATGTCCTTCACTCTACATTCTTGAGATAGTTTGGAAATTTCTTTTTATGTGATTATCTGATAGAAAATGAAAAAAAAAAAAAACCCTCAAAAAAGCAAAGAAAAGAAAAAAAAAGGAAACCACATTGGCTTCATACCTTTTGGGACTGATATTCATAGATATCCTTTGTAACCTATTCTAATGATACAGTTCTTTCAATATTTATTTTTTTCAAGACTATTTTGCTATATTATCTCAGTATATTGTTTTTCTAATGATCATTTTTTTCTTTTTATGTCATATATTTTTCTTGCTTGAATTTGATAGTAGTTTATACAACATTTTTGTTCTCAAAAACTCTCCATTGTGCTCCCCTCCCCCAATTCATATATTTGGAATTATCTTTCCCAATTCTTTCTGGGAAGTTATTAAGAACTTATTAAGACTACCAAAAGAGACTAACACTGATTCAAGGAGGAAATACTGGAAGGTCTCTCCAGGTTTCATGTAATATTGCACAAATCCAATAAGTTACACCACATACTTTCTAAATTTAGCAGTGTGTAACATGAACAAACAAAAGACAAAAACAGAAAAAAAAAAAAAAGAACACAAAAACCGGAGGTCTTAATTGAAGAGTGTTGTGGATACTGTAGATGTTATTATCTACATTTGTCATTATGTTCCAGGAGTACGATGAGAGTTATCAAATGGAACTGCATCAAATTAAAAAATTCTGTACAGCAAAGGAAATCATCAACATTGCCTTCAGTACAGGCAGCCTACTGAATGGGAGAAAGATTTGCAAACTATATATCTGATAAGTGGCTAATGCCTAAAGTATATAAAAAACTCATACAACTGAATAACAAACAAAACAAAACAAAAAGCTATTAAAAATGGGCAGAGGAAGGGGCGCCTGGGTAGCTCAGTTGGATGAGTTCTGACTCTAGGCCATCAGCTCAGGTTGTGATCTCAAGGTCCTGAGATCAAGCCCTAGGTAGAGCTCCAGGCTCAGCACAGAGTCTGCACGTCTCTCTTCCTTCTGCTTTGCCCTTTCCCCCACTCTAGTGTTCCTTCTTACTCTCTCAAATAAATAAATAAAAGATTAAAAAATGGGCAGATGAAGTGAATAGACATTTTTCCAAAGACACACAATAGCCAACAGGTACATGAAAAGTTGTGTAACATTATAGATCATCAGAGAAATTCAAATTAAAACCACAATGAGATGTCTTCTCACCTGTTAAAATGGCTATCATTGAGAAGAAAAGAAATAACAAGTGTTGGCAAAGATGTGGAAGAAAGGGAACCCTCTAACACTCTTGCTGGAAATGTAAATTTGTGCAGCCACTATAAAAAACAGTATGGAAGTTCCTCAAAGAATGAAAAATAGAACTACCATAAGATCCAGAAATTTCTCTTCTGCACATGTATTCAAAGGAAATAGAAAAAAGATGTAAAAGAACTATCTGTATTCCCATGTTTACTATATCATTTTTCACTATAGCCAATATAGGGAAGCAATCTGAGTATTGGTCAATGGATGAATGGATAAAGATGGAACTTGAGGGCATTATACTAAGTGAAATAGATCAGACATAGAAAGAAAAATGATATCACTTATACGTGGAAGCTAAAAAAAAATTAAAACTCAAACTCATAGAAATGGTAGAAAAGTGGTTGCCAGGGAGTGGAGGAAAATAGGGAATGGTTGATAAAAGGGTATAAATTTTCAACTATAAGAACAAGATCTGAGGATCTAATATAAGACATGATGACTATAGTTGGTAAGATCATATTGTATAATTACAATTTGCTGAGAGGAGAACTTAAATGTTCTTTTCAAAGTAAGTGGATAGGTAAACAGATAAAAAGTGAGGTGATAGACGAGTTAATCAATATGTGGTGGTGATCCTTTCACAATGTATATGTACATTAAATCACCATGATGTACATTTTACATACCTTATAATTTTATGTCAATTATACTTCAATAAAGCTAAAATTTAAAAAGAAACTAAATGTATAACAAAATTTTAAAGATAAAAATAGTTATTCTTTTTTAAAGGATTTTATTTATTAGAGAGAGAGCACATGGGCAAGTAAGTTGGGGGGGGGGAGAGGCAGAGGGTGAAGAAGAGAATCCCAAGTAGACTCCCTACTGAGCATGAAGGCTCAATCTCACATCCCTGAGATCATGACCTGAGCTGAAATCAGGAGTCAGATGCTTAACTGACTGAGCCACCTAGGCATCCTAAGTTATTCTTTACACTTGTCATTATGCTTCAGTGGTAAGAGAAGAATCACCATCTATTACAAGTATAAATAATGATAACCTGAGTGGTTTTTTTTGTCATATCAAAAGAAGGGCACTTTCTATCAGCATGACTTGTCCTGGTTCATGTTGACCTTGATTACCTCATCTGGATAGTATTTGTCAAATTTCTCCACTGTATTTACTCTTTTTTCCCATACTTTCTATATCGTACTCTTTGGAAAGAAGTAACCACATGCGGCCCACACTTACAAATGAGTGTTATGTTCCTCCATCTTGAAGATGAAGTATCTACATAAATTATTTAGAATTCTTCTGTAGAGGAGATGTGTCTTCTTCACTTCTATATCACTTCATTGATATAAACTTGATTTATATCAGTATGGAATCACTGATCTTTATTTTATGCTTTGGAGTATAACCCAATACTACTTTGTTAATTTTGTTGCTCAAGGGATTTAGCCATTGGGAGCTTTTGCCGTTGAAAAAAGTGATTCAGTGTCCCAGTAATATATTGCTCCCTCATCAATGAAAGTATCTACTTTTTGAGCACTTATTACTTTCTGATACTATAAAATATTCCAAACTTATCTTGTACCAATTCTAGAATCTACTATTTCTTCCAGGAGCCCTGATATATCAAAAAGTGGTATTAGAAACTGAGATCTGGTTACTGAGATCATTGGTACTGCGTGGGTTGTCATTACTTCTACGACTTCAGAGTTGACAGAATGAGGAAATATATGTGTATTTACTAAGCACTATGTATACAAATATCTATAATTATTTCTATACATAACCATCTATAATTAGTTAAAATAAATATGATTTTGTACTGATGTCTTCACCTTTACTGCATTATCATGTGAATCATTTTAGTCTCTTCCTTTTTCTTGTAAGTTCCCACTCTGCTAGTAAGAAATCTGGCTTCTACCACATGGCATATCATTCATCTATTTAATTGTTCAATTCATACTCTCTCTCTCTCACACACACACACACACACACAGGTTTCTCATGGGGAAAATTATCAATTAGAGGAAAATTCTTGCATACACTTTCTTTTTTTTAAAGATTTTATTTATTTATTCATGAGAGACACACAATGAGAGAGGAGAGAGAGAGAGAGAGAGAAGCATGAGAGGCAGAGACAGAGAGGGAGAAGCAGAGTCTATGCAAGGAGCCTGACATGGGACTCGATCCCAGGTCTCCAGGATCAGGGCCTGGGCTGAAGGCGGCGCTAAACCGCTGAGCCACCTGGGCTGCCCCTGCATACACTTTCTTTAGTTTACAGACTCTTGTTACTTAGGTCAGCCACTATTCCTTCCAAGCCCTTTATCATGTTGTTCCATATATCTGTAATACAGAGAGTTCTCAGAGTTTTTAGAACCAGCATTCTTTCTTGAAACCCCCAACTTCCAAAATATTTTTTAAAAATTTATTTATTTATTTATTTATTTATTTGGGGGAAGAGAGAGAGTGAGTGTGCACTAGACATGTAGAGGGGGGAATCTTTAAGCAGACTCCCCATTGAGCATGTAGCCAGATACAGGACTTTATCTCAGGAGCCATGAGCATGAGATCATGACCTGAGCCAAAACCAAGAGTCAGTCGCTCAAATGACTGAGCCACCATGCACTCCCCAATTTTTTTAAGCTGCATACATTAACTCTTTGTGCTTTTAAACTTCTGTTGGTTTTGGAAAATGCAAAATGTCATTAATTCATGATTACAGTATCATACAGAATAATTTTACACCCTTAAATAACAAAACAAAACTGTTTCGACTATTGATTTCCCCCACTGTCAAACTCAGGTGATCATAAATTTACTACCTATATACTGTTTTGCCTTTTCCAGGATATCATATAACTGGAATGTTATAGTATGTAGTCTTTCCAGACTGACTTATTTTATTTAGAAATACCCATTTAAGGTTTATTCATATATTTTTTCCAACGTGATAACTCTTAATTATATTGCTGAATAATATTTCTCTGTATGAATATACCACAGTTTGTATATCCATCGACTTATTGAGCATCTTCTAGATTTTGGTGATTATGAATAAAGCTGCTATAAACATTTGTGTGTAAATTTGTATTGGACATAATTTTCAAAATCAATTGGGTAAATCAATTGGGTAGGTACTTGGAGCAGTTATTGGTCATATAGTGTTTGTTTAGTTTGGTAGGAAACTATCAAACACCGTTTCAAAGTGGCTGTATCATTTTGCATTCCCAACAGCAATAAATAAGAGTTCCTGTTAATTTTGGCGAGTAGTTCTTGGGTATTATATTCTTTTTCTTTTTAAAATTATTTCTATGTATTTCAGTTTGGGAAAGTTCTATTGGCATAATCTTCACACCACTAATTTTTTTCAGCTGTTTTTATTTTATAAATTTGTCTGTTGAATCATTTATTTTTGCTATCTGCAAAAAAAAAAAAAAGAGAGAGAGAGAGAGACCTGTAACCTGTCCTCCAAAGGCTGCATACAGGGCTGGGTGTGTGGACTGAGGAGACTTCTCAAAAAGCTAGCCAACAGCCTGTCTCTGGGACCGGGGGCCCACCTGGACATGGTGTGCAGACTGCCAGTCCACTCAGGCCCAGAGACACTGAATGACAATGGCAGTGACCAAGGTTTTGTAAACTTTCTGGTATATTTTTCTCCATATACAAATGTATACGTTATGTTTCAGTTTTTGTGCTTTAAATTAAAAACAAGACATTTTCAGACAAAAAAAAGTGTTTTTGATTTCAAGTATGTCAAATATTTTGATCCTTTTTAGAATTTCCATCTTTTTTTTTGCTTATGTCACTCCTCTACTATTGCATGTTATTTATGTTTTCCATTAGAGTTCTCAATAATTAATCAGTTACTTTAAATTGCCCACGGTAATTTTAATATTCGTTAGTTATCTGATTCTGCTTCTTGCTTTGTCTCTTCAGACTGTTTACCTGACTTTTACCATAGTTATGGTGTTTTTTGAAACTCAGGAGTGATATATCAATAAATTGGAACTGAGATAAGTAGGTTTTTATGTGAAGTTACATGTAAATCAGGTTGTATTTAGTATTTGGTGTAGCCATATCCATGGGTGCCAAGGATTTCAAATCCCTCTGATAGTCTTGTTTTCCTCTCTCTTATTGTCTTTGTGGTTCCCTAAGAATTCCTTCTTTAATAAAATTTGAGCCTTGCAGCTCTTTCTTCTGTAATCCACTATTATTTTACCTGAGCTTTATTGCTGTGGCAGTAAAGAGTGGGAGAAAGGAAATATTCTATAACAAAAAAATATTCTATAACAAAAATCTCAGTCTTTTAAGTGATCTTGTCTTTCTGCTCATGTTCCTAACAAATATTTCTTACCTGTTTTTTTTTTTTCCTTATCTCCTATCCCTATTTAGGTAAGCAGGAAAGCTAGAAGGGGTTAGAATTGCATAATTGTTCTTCTGCCTATGTGAGATAAATCTCAGTAAATTATTTTTCAGTGGAGAGTAGACTTTTGTTATGCAGAATACATTGGTATATTTCAAAATGATTCTTTTCTCCTTGCCCCCACCCTCACCAGAGGCATGAATTGAGTTTTCTTGGCTCTTCACCATGAGAACCTGATAGATTTCTGGTGGTTTCAAACCCTCAAAAGTGAGAGTTCTAAGACTGTAGCCCCCATTCGTTTCTTGCTCCACACTCAGCCTCCAGGAATCCATCTGTGACTGTTTAAGTGTCTCTACCAGTTTATAGCTCCATCACTATCTGCTCCAGGTAAAGTAATCTCAGGCTCATTTCTCCATGTTTACCTGTCTTTCCAGATTCAGAGCACTGCAATGCTCAGATGAGTGCAAGAAAAGTCATTGCTTTTTAATTTGTTCAGCTTTTTTTTTTTTTTTTGTAAGGATGGCTGTGACAACTCCCAAACTTTTTTCATGTTGGAGCTGAAACCAGAAATCCAGATGGTTTTTTACATGTTCAAATTCTTAGTCTTGGAGCAAAAAGCCATCAGAACTTCATGACAGTTTATAGAGAGTATACATAGGAACCTCCTAAATACATATTTACAACCTCCTAAATGCAGAGGTCATGAAACCTCATTTTCTTGTTTCTATTCAGAAGAGTTACCTTTTTCCTCTAATGCAGTAGTACATTTCTTATAAGTTTTGCAAATTTACTCCATATATACACACAGGTAAAAGAAGCATAAAGACTAAATGGCCTTGGATAGAGAGAACTGCCTTTATACAAACGTCTAACAGATGTATGAGCATTCCAAACATTCAGTATGCACAAGAATTGCATTTCTGCCCAGATGTCTTCAGCTTTATTTTGTGACAACTAGCCTTAAACACATAGCCCAATGATAGCTTTATTTTTCATGATCTGGTATTCTCACTTTAAATGACAACATCAACAATTTGCCTGTATTATGCCTCTTTTCCACCTCATTATTGATTTGTAGTAAATAATTTTTTAAGTTTTACCTACATTTGCATTTTGATATTGACTGATACTATACCATCATTTTATCTTGAGATGAAATAGAACATTGTTTTTTTCCTTTTTCACTTATGGATGGACAACCACTTTCAGTTATTAATATGAGAGTGACCACTAAGGTTTCTCCCTCAAACGATGCTATTTTTTCCTTTTGCTATTGTATCACTGTGCCAGTTTATAATCATGTTTAATTTCATATTCAATGAATTACACTATAAACCTAGAGAATTCTGCTTGATGTATTGAACAAAATTTAAAACAAACAAATAGGCTATTTCATACTGAAATACTGATTAAGGATTATTTTGAAACTAGGAAATCCAACCACCTTATATCTACATTTCCATATGACAAAAATTGGCCAGACTGGGCTAAATGTTACAATCTTTGTATATTTACTACCAAATATATTATTTCCTCGTGTATGTATGTGTGTGTGTGTGTATGTGTGTATGCATATACTCAATTTACTGAAAATTAGGGAAATGAGCTTCTTCATTAAATACAATGTTTTTGTTGCATGCTATTCTTCCTTTCAAATTTGCAAGTAAAATTGAGAAAGTATTATAAATAAATCAAAAGAAATAATTTTTGTATACACTAAGGCGATTTTTAGTCTCCATTACAAAAATAAATGATGATTGTGATTTGGCAAGTAAAGTATTGTTTAGATAAGATTTCTGAATTATATCATACAAACTAAATTTACAAATTCTTTTATCCTCAGCTCAAGCATTTTTCTTTTAAGGAAATATATTGACACATATTTGTCTAGTTTAAAAATCAGGTTATTTTACTTTCATCTCTCTCAATTTGGCAAAGTCATTCCATGAATGAAGCTAACCAAGAAAAATATGCTCCTTCTCAGTATAATTCTATCCTGACTTATATTTGATTCTTAAATGTCTGGCATTATCTCCATATTGCCATTTTATGAAGATTTAACACATGAGTTCTTCATTGAGAATTGGTATCATGAACTCATAACAAACAGACACTGGCAAAGAGTAACGATCACACCGAAATGCTGTCGAACTCTATTGGCTCACCTGAAAATAGATGAAGTTGAGTCACAGATTCTCATGAATGATTTTCAAATATAATTAATAGTTTTTTTTTGTTTAATGTAGTTACTGTTGTGAATATCAGAATACTTCAACACTTAGTGGCTTAAAAATAACATTTCAAAATCTGTTTGAAAATTCAGAGAAAGTACAGTGCAGATACTTGTCTCTGCTCCACAATAGGTAGAACTGTAGTTGAGAAGCTTGGAGCCTAGGTGAGCTCCACTGCTTGGATCTGGAATGATCCAAAGGAATATTCACTCACATGTCCAGTGGTTACTGTTGGCTTTTATCCCAGATCATAGCTAGGGACTGTCAGTCTAAATACTTGCATATGACCTCTCCAAATGACCTGGGCTTCTTCAGCATGGTAGTCTTAGGGCCACCAGACTTCCTCCAGTGAACAACACAGAAGTTGCATTACTTTTATGACCTTGGCCCAAAAGTCACTGAGTGCCACTCATTCTCGGTATTACAAGCAAGTCACAAACATGGATAGTTTAAGAGGAATGGGAATAGCAATATCTATTAGTGGAGTCACAACCATGTTCTAAGTTATCCTATTGAATGGAAAATATTGTTACGATCTTTAGACAATATAATCTCCTTGCCACTCATTGCTTATAGAAAAACTTATAAATCATATCATTTCCATGTATATATGAACATATTCATATATATATAAAATCCCTATAATCCCTTATCTTCTTTGTTACATAGATAAGATTTTAATGTGTGAAAATTTTTTATAGTTTAGTTATTTCATATATTTTATATGCTTACTATATAATCCTGTTGCTGTTAAAATCTAAAATCTGCTGCTGCTTATTTCCCTGAAGATATTGGATTGTAGGATTTCTGGATGACAGTATTTGATCTGCTAAGACATTGGCACCTCAAACACAAGAGGACTTGTAGTAAAGTGTTGAGATTTAGAAATGTGATGTTTGAAGCAGTTATCAGAAATGATGTACAATGATGTACATATTTACCTTATTCCCCTGAGCATACACTTTATAGAATAAACCTTTAAAAGCACTTACTTAAAAGTTATGCCAATGAATTCAAAGACTTTATGATCATTGTATGTTATTAATCACTATGAAATCTATTTCTCAATTGCTGGGATCTGTTATCAAATATGCGTTTAGTGTAGTGTTATATCAAAATCCATATTGATCTCGAGTTTCAACAAACAATTCTGATTATGAATCTATTCAAATGGCTAAATGTAAGCATTCACAACTAATAAGCAAGAGTGCATAGGTTGGTTAAAATTTGCCTTCCATGTTTAACATAACCATTAGCATAATTGTTAATGATAATGGAATACAAATAAGGCATTGTATATGCTATACACTCAATATTATGCTAGGGGATGACATAGAATGGTAAAACAAGTAAACATTATATTTGCCTGCTATTTGCTCTGTGAAGTCAGGTCTTACTTAACCTTTGTAGATTTTCAGCTACCCTTGAATTGATTATTGCGTTCTAAACTGTTATGCTTTCTGCCTCAGAAACATGTCCCTCTTTTTTTAAAATATTTTATTTATTTATTATTGAGAGGCAGAGAGAGAGAAAGAGAGAGGCAGAGACACAGGTAGAGGGAGAAGCAGGCTCCATGCAGGGAGCCTGACATGGGACTTGATCCCAGGTCTCCAGGATCACATCCTGGGCTGAAGGCAGGCACTAAACTGCTGAGCCACCCAGGCTGCCCATCTGTCCTCTTAGACATCAGTCTTTTTTACTTCGTAACTACTTTCATGGTTTTCCTATTTTTATTTGTATTTTGAAAATGAATATTACAATGGACTTTAGCACAACCATATTCACTTTACTTAATAGTCACATATTCAGAACACTGTAAGCCTAAATGCTATGCAAAAAATTAGTAAAAAGTGAAAAGATCCAAGCTACTCACAAGTAGGTCAGAAATACAATATCGTTAGCATCCCTGAATTTTATTTGTCTTCCTTTTCAATCATCACACCACCCCTGTCATATACGTAGCCACTAACATCAGAGGATAGCATTTTACTTCTTTTTGTAATTAATGCAACAAGGCTGATGTGTATTCTTTCATATCTGCCTTCTTTGATCAATGTTTTATGACGTAAGATTCATTCATGTTGTTAGTGTTCATTGTCACTGTTTTAGTTTACTAATATGTCAAATACATGAAAATGGATTTACATACCAATACTTACATATAATCCACTCTAGTCTTGATTGGGATAGACAGGGACAGAAGGGCAGAGAGGAATGAGAGATGAGAAAGAGAGAGAGAGAGAGAAAATTTTGTTGTGTTATGTGGAATGCAAAGGTACAATTTTAATATGTAATAGACATTAGAAAGTTTCTAGAGTGGTTCTAAAATATGCATGCCCAATAACAGTAAACACATTTTCCAGTTATTTTGCAATTTAGCATTTCCAATTATTTTATTTCAGCAATTTTGGTGAGCATTTACTGATATTTTACTTTGTTTTTTTAGCTTATAGCTCCATGATTTTAAAAATATTGAGAAAAATTTTATGTCTGTTTATTGTCCATTTGGATACTAGGTTATATGCAATTTCTTTTTAAGGCTCTTGTCTGCTTTTCTATTGGGTTATATTTTCTTATGATTTTAAAGGAAAATGTAGAGTGTATAGTCTTTTTTGATTATCTGTGCTACAAAGGTATTCTCTTGCAGTTTTAGTTTTGCCTTTTCACTGACTTAATAAGTATAATTGTTTACAATTGGTCTCTGTTTTAGTGCAGTCAAATTTATCACTATTTTTTAAATTAATAAACCTCCCTTTCTTTCCAAAAGTCTATAAAAGTATGCACCTATAGTATGGTTTAAGCATTTTACTGGTTTATCTTTTGGTTCTATAAAATATCTGAAATAAAATTTTGCCTCTGGTATGAGGAAAGGGACGAGATATAGCTTTTCACATTTGGATAACTGTGTATTGATCCATGTATTGAAAAACTTTTCTCTTTTTTTACTTATATTTTTGTCATAAGCCAAATGGCCTTTTGCAAGTCTGTTTGGAGAGACTTCTGATCTGTTACTTCATTATTAATCATTGCAGAAATACCTTACATTTGTAACTAATTTAGCCCTATTATAAGCCTTGATGTTCAGTAGAGTAATTCCTCCAACTTTGTTAATCTTCTTCAGGATTCCTTTATTCTTGGCAGTTTTCATTTCCATATAAATTTAGAACTAACATCAATTTTTCTTAAAGATTTTATTTATTTATTCATGAGAGACACAGAGAAAGAGAGAGAGAGAGAGAGAGAGAGAGGCAGAGACACAGGCAGAGGGAGAAGCAGGCTCCATGCAGGGAGCCCCACGTGGGACTTGACCCAGGGTCTCCAGGATCGCACCCTGGGCCCAGGCGGCGCTAAACCCTGAGCCACCCAGGGCTGCCCAGAACTATCAATTACAACAACCGAAGACTACTGAGATTTTGATTGGAATTGAATTGAATTATAGATTTATTTTAGAATAATTGACATTACAGAATAGAATCTTCCAGTATATTAACATAATCTACCATCTCAACTAGTGGTTTATAGTTTTGTGTGTGTGTGGTACACACACACACACACACATTTTGTTAAATTCATTTCTAAGGATTGGAAGAACGTTAGTGTTTCTTTAAATAGTACATTTCTAAAATTTTATTTTCTATTTTTTTAATAAATATAGACTTGCATTTTATATTTGTATGTTAACCTGATATATTACTGAATATCATAAAATCTCATAGCTTGTTTTATTATTCTAAGCTGTCTGCATATAAATAATGCTATCTACAGATGTTGATAGGAATTCATTATTGCTTTAAAATTCTTGTGTTGTTTTCCGTTTTGTTTTGTTTGTGTTGCTGTTACCTTACTGCCTTCTGTTATTTAATTCACCAGGATATCTGATACTATATTGAATAAAAATGGTGAGAACAGAAATACTTTCCTAAGAATTCAACATTTACCTTTATGTAGTTTGTTGAAATTTATTTGATAATACACTTGATAGGCACAAGGGAATTTCTATTTTTAGTCTTTAAGTAAATTAAAATGGGTGACTTGGACTATCATTTTTGGTAATGTAATAAGTATGCAATCATTTTATTTTTATCTTCTCAAACATTTTGTACATATAGATATCTTCTGTGACCTGTCTACTAATTTTTTTTTCATTTTTAAAATTAAACAAATCACATGTTTCTTAGTGGTTGGTTGCACCTTATTATACAATCTGGATAAGAGTCTGTTGTTGGATATATGACATATACATACCTTCTCCATTCTTGACATTCTTCTTACCCTTGTAGTTATATATGTTGATGAATAGCAATTTTTTTTCTATTTTTTTTGGAAAGAGGGAGAAAGCACACATGCATGGGGCTGGGGGCACAAGGAAAGGGAGAGAGAGAATATTAAGCAGTTATCCATGACCAGCACAGAGCCCAATAAGGGCTCAATCTCACAGCCTTGAGATCAAGACCTGAAAGAAATCAAAAGTCAGATGCATAAGAGACTGAGACACCCAGATGCCCCTGAATAGCAATTCTTTTTTTTAAGATTTTATTTATTTATTTATTTATTTATTTATTTATTTATTTATTTATTTATTTTTTTTTAATGATATATTTATTTTTTATTGGTGTTCAAGTTGCCAACATACAGAATAACCCCCAGTGCTCATCCCGTCAAGTGTCCCCCTCAGTGCCCGTCACCCATTCACCCCCACCCCCTGCCCTCCTCCACTTCCACTACCCCTAGTTCATTTCCCAGAGTTAGGAGTCTTCATGTTCTGTCTCCCTTTCTGATATTTCCCACCCATTTCTTCTCCCTTCCCTTCCATTCCCCTTCACTATCATTTATATTCCCCAAATGAATGAGACCATATAATGTTTGTCCTTCTCCAACTGACTTATTTCACTCAGCATGAATAGCAATTCTTAATTGAATATATTCAAGTTCATCAAAGTTTCCCTTGTGGCCAGTGGCATTTTGTTGTGCTTCATTTTTTCTTACTTATTAAATCTTTTCTGTCTTATATTTCCTATATTGTAAAGTCTTTATTGCTTGTCTTTTTGAATTGGACAAAATTATCAATCTGGAAATAATTTTTAAATACACAGTAACATAAAATCCAAGATGCCTTTATCCACATAGGTATATGTTATTGAACTACAATCATTACCTGAACAACAACAACAACAACATTTATTTATAACACTGCTGGGTAACATATGTCAGGTAAATGTTAATTTCTAGTTTTATCTATCCTTGTACATAAACAAATTTGTATTATATACTTTGCATTTATCATAAGTCTTGATATTGACAATAAGTCCTCCAGCTTTTAATATTTTATTGAACTTACTTAATAATTAAAGAAATATTCATATTTCCTATTACTTTTCTTGTCAATTAAAAATACTTATATAGGGATCCCTGGGTGGCGCAGCGGTTTAGCGCCTGCCTTTGGCCTGGGGCGTGATCCTGGAGACCCAGGATCGAATCCCACGTCGGGCTCCCGGTGCATGGAGCCTGCTTCTCCCTCTGCCTGTGTCTCTGCCTCTTTCTCTCTCTCTCTGTGTGTGTGACTATCATAAATAAATAAAAATTAAAAAAAAATACTTATATAAAGTTCTTTGTGGTATCTTATGTTTTTCAATATCTACACACTCTTAAATTATTTCTGGTATTGGTAATTTGCAATACATTTTTTCTTGATGAGTGTTGCAAATTGTTCAGCAATTTTTAAAGTTACATTTGATGAATTTTGTGGCTCATCTCATATCCTATTGACCTTATCTCTATTTCTAAATGAAACTATAATAAATATTCAGTTTTCCATCCACTTTGTGCTGTGTCTACCTTGAGCACACACACTTTTCTTATTCTTGCAGTAGATTCTAAGTCACTGACATAGGACACTGAGGTAGGGGACTGTTGACAGATTCACATATTGGGTCTATACTGTCCTTAAGGAGCTCTCAAATATAATAGAGTGGAAGCCTATAAATATTTATTTTCAATCTTCTTGTTAGCAATTTAAAGAATTGTTGATAAGTATAAACACAATTGAGTCTTATTTGGACATAGTGGTGAACAACTTGATAATATATCCTTGATATTGTTTTTCCTAATTTCAATGTCTCTGGAATATCCCTCATTATTGCTTTGATGGATAATCTCCCAAATAAACTGCTGCACACAAGTTATTGTTCTAAGATTTATTTGCAGTGGAACACATACTAAGATATTAGTGTTTTGAAATCATCAGCTTTTAGACTTTTTTAAACTTACTCTGCTGTATTTTTAAAATTTCTTAATTTTTGCTCTTTTCTATACTGGTCATTTCCTTTTCTTTCCTTTCTATTAAATTGGCTGTTTATTTCTGAGTTTTATGCTTAGATCATTAATCATCATGTTTTCTTTTTCCTGATATATAGATTTAGAACTACAAATTTCCTAGCAAACATCAAGGTGTGTTTGACAAGTTGTATTTTATATAATTTTGTCTTCATCTAAGTAAAAAATATTTTATAGGTTTAATTATGATATTTTTCTCGATGAAGGGAAATTTGGAAGTGTGTTGTTAACTTCCAAACAACTGGGGACTTCCTAGTTATTATTTGACTATTTATCTTAGCTTAAAAAACTGTAGTCAGACATCATATGTTGTATTATTTGAGTCTTATGAAATATATTTTTACTTTATTACCTTTACTCCTGATTTTTTGTGGAATATTTGAAATTAGGTAAATGTGCATTCTATTGCTGTTGCTTGCATAGTTACATGCACATGCATTAGTAAAATTTTGTTAGGCATTATATTTGAAGTCTTCTATTTCCTTACTGAATTTGTCTGATTTTTCTTTTTTTTTAAGATTTATTTATTTTAGAGAGAGAGAAAGAGGGAGAGAGAGAGAGAGAGCATGAGTGAGAGGAAGGGCAGAAGGAGAGAAAGAATCCTAAAGTAGACTCTTCCCTAAGCCTTGGAGTGTGACACATGGCTTAATCCTAGGACCCTGAGATCATGACCTGAGCTGAAACCAGGAGTCGGCCACTTAACTGACCAAGCCACACAGGTACCCTGATTTTCATAATGCATAACTGAGACTATAGATTTGTATATTTCTCCTACTTCTATCAAATTTGATTATCTATTTTGACAACTTTATGAGATATAGTTTATACACAATTAAATGCATATATATAAAGTATAAATCTGAATTGCCATTGACAAATGTATATGCCCATGAATCCATGACCACAATCAAGATAATGAACATATTCATCATTCTCTAAAGATTCCTAGTGCCTGTCTATAATCCATTTCTTTCCTGCCATTTTGTCAGTCCCCATATCATTTCCAGGTAAACAATGATCTGCTCTATGCAAAATAGATTTGTGTGAATTTCCTATAATGTTATGCAAATGGAATCATACAACTACTTTTTTTCTGATTTTTTTGACTCAACATGATTATTTTGATCTTCATCCATATTGACATATGTATCAATAGATAATTCCTTTGTATTATTGAATAGTAATCCACTGTATGAATATTCAAGCTTATCTGAACTGTTTCCAATTTCAGATTATTACAAACAAATCTTTTATAAATATTTGTGTGGAAGTCTTTTTGTCTTGATATATGCTTTCATTTCTTTTGGGTAAATACCAAAGAGTTAAATCATATCATATGTCTATCATATTATAGACATATGTTTTACTTTTTAAGACATTTCCAACTATCTTACAAAGTTGCTGTCCCATTTTATACTCCCACCAGTAGTTTGTGAGAGTTTAGTACCTCCATATCCTCATCTCATAGTGAGGGTACAAAAAATATTAGGTTATGCTTACTAAGAAAAAAAGTTGTTTATCTTCAAATGTATTTATTCTACTTCTAATCTGGTTTATGGAATTCTCTTTATCTTGAATATCTTCCCTTGCTCTGTCCAGTAATTCCTACTTTCACAATCAGTCTCTGACCTACCTCAAAATATATCTCACCTTCTACTTTGTACAATGACTCTATTTTTCATGTTCTGAAATCCCCATGCCATAGAGGCCTTCTTAGTTCTTGTATTTCAGTCTCTCTTACTAGATTAGGCGTTTATTGCAGGAAAAAGTCATGTATTATTTACCTTTTTCACCTGCTTTAGAGCTTCACACATATTAAGAGCTCAATATATCTTGGATTGTTAAATAAAATAGTAAACAGAATTTTATAATTCTATGTCTTGTTGATTATCTGTAAAAGCTTATAAATGAACATTTCTTAGTAAATGTAGACACATGGAATTGCATTGATTACTTTAAGACTTGAACCATTCAGAGTGCAATTAACAAATAAAATGAGATATCAAGATACTTCTGAGAACATGATTTGATTTAAAATGTAATCATCACTCACTCATGACTGCCACTGGAGTTTAACTTATTAGATACCATCTGCTGCCTAAGCATCTAGGGAATATTTTTAAGGAATATCTTTCTAGAGGAAATGATAATCTTGTGCCAACTTGTTTATCACTTATCTGTTTGCTGGCATTTAAACCTTGTAACAACAAAAATTATAGTTGAGTGCATAAGGCAATAAATGAAAACCAAATATGATGAGAACACAATGAAAATGTAAAATGACTTTTTCCACCAGATTCATTACTTCTATATTACGATAAGCTACACAAATATGAAACTAGGTTAATGGCAATAGAATAGTGATTCAGAAGGCAAGCTTCATTCAGAAAAGTGCTAGTTTGAGTGTGGGCTATCCCTTTAAATATAACTGTGGCCTTTGACAATCGAGAAATCATTATACCTTTAGCTTTTTCATCATAACAATCTTATAAATTATGGTAGTAAGTATATATATTTATATACTCGATTATTTTATTTGTGGTCCACAGAATTTGGTAACATGGCTATTTATGAAGGGGTCCAGGATATGCCACCTCAGAATACTTTGTCCTAAGGATTCTTATGATCTGAAAGTAGTGGAGAAACAACAGATGTGGGGAGTTCTCTGTCCTCTTTTCTGCCTAAATGTAGGATATAAACCTCTCTTTGTGAAGGTTTCCCTCTCTACCTTAACAAAAAGGGGACAGTGACTCATCACCAGACACAGAGCTGGAAGCAAGATGAGCCTGTGTAAATACACTACTAAAACAACCTTTATCTTTCATATATATATAGTAATCACTTTACCATAGTTTATGGTCCCTTGAAGCCCAAACTCCTTTTCTTTTTTGGAATTTCATGTTTCTGTGAACTCCAGTGGATGTAAATATTAACAAAAGTTGTGTATCTTTTCTCCTATTAATCTGTCTTTTAATTCATCAGCCCCAGACACTGAGCCTAAGGAGAGTAGAGGCAAAGTTTTCCCTTCCCTAACAAGATCTTTAAATGTCAGACATTTTTACTTTAAAAATGGGTCTCTCAACTAAGAATGAGATGCTTTTACAAAGTTTCCAGAAAATAAAAATTAAAGGCAAAAAATAAGTTTAAAAAATGAATATTTTTACCTAAGTCTGAAATGTTTCTCATTACTAGAAGCTATTCATCTTGCGTCCTCTATGAATCTTCACAGTTTTGATATATGGCAGGCACACTGTGCTCAATAAATGTACTATATTTGCAATGCCTTTATATTCTTTTTTAACTATTAATCCTTTATTTTTCAAAGCAATCATATTGGTTTCCTAAGGCTGTCATAACAAATCACCACACACTTGATAGTTTAAAATAACAGAAACTTATTCTCCCATAGTTCTGGAGTTTGCACTGCTACTAGAGAATCTAAGGAGGATTTCTTTCCTAGCAACCTCTTCTAGCTTCAACTTCCTTGGTTTGTGGCTGCAAAATTCCAAGTCTCTACCTCCTTCTTCAAATGGCTTCCTTCTGTTTGTGATTCTTTCTCTAAACGTCTCTCTCTCTCTTTTTAAACTAAATGTCTCTTTTAAGGATATCTCAGTAATGGATTACTTGAAATCAAGTACTTTCCCTAAAGTGCTATGGACATCTTAATTTTTCAAATGTGTTTGTGTTCTTATATTCCATCTTGATCATCTCTGACAGTAGGCATTAAATCTATGTTTGTATTCTAATAAAATTGTTCCTGCTTTTGGCTGCTATCTATTGAATATACACAGTGTGTCAGGCAATCAACTAAACATTTCACAAACAAAAATTCATTAACTATAAGAAATCAGAGAGATAGCCATTTTACAGATGTTGGGACATAAAACGCTGGGATATTTAGAGACATTTTGTGACATATTAGAGGTCTCCCAGTAAGGTACAGAACTAAAATATGGAACCCACCACTGTTTACAAAGTTTTCTTAGCCACTGCTATACTCCTTTATTCCTGTTGTGTACTTCATTTTGCATGATCTTGAAAGAGGGGTTGGTCAGGGTTTTTACACATTCATGTGGGATCTGTACACCATGTTTTTCTCTTGTGCTAGATCAGAAACTGCTGTTTCTTTGTTGCATCTTCTCTATATTGTTCTGTCCTTTATTTGCAACTGTATCTTGATATGAAGCAAATTTCTTATCTACCTAGGGAAACTTGGGCTTTCCGTTTTACCTGTTGGGTCTTCCATTCTGCCATGGACTTTTTCTAGGCTGAAGCCTGTTTCCTAGCATTATTTATTACCAAACTATGATTGAATTCTCTGCTTCTTTCTTCTACGCCTTGCAGATTTTTAGAATTTCCAGACTTCCTGCATTCTGAGGAAAACTTCACATGTTCTTTCCAAAGCAGGGGTATCTGAACACTTTTGCTCATGTACCATATCTGAAAAACTATTAGCTAATGTCACCATATGTGATTGGGTGTACATGGGGATGCAATGCTTTGCTATAAACACTAATTAACCATGCACAAAAGTAGAAATAATAAAGTTAAAATCAACAGAATAAACAGAGATTTTCCGCTATTTTTTTCCATTTGCCACAGTGGATGGACTAAGTACAACCACTGTAATTTTTGCTTTGAAGTCCAATATGCTAATAACCACAATCCTTTACTACATGGGCACAAGTGGCTTTGGTCTGTTTGACCACCTAATCTCATGGCAGTACTGGCCTCAGCCTGACTGTAACACCTCCTATCACTTGAATATCAATTTGTTTGATTTTTGTCTATATACTTCCATAGAAGCAGTTTTACTTCTGTGTCTACCCTGTAATACTGAGAGCATAAACCAATTCTCAGAGCTCTGCTACTACAATATTTTCCATTTCCCATACTCACCAGAAACAAAGTCTTCCTTTAAGTTCTTTAGAATTCTGAATAATTTTTTTCAGGAGTTGTCGAACAAGAATTAAGACTAGTGTTTAACATGAATGCTCAATTCATTATCACAGATAGTTGCAGAAAAAGTTTTAAAAATCATATTAGGGATCCCTGGGTGGCGCAGCGGTTTGGCACCTGCCTTTGGCTCAGGGCGCGATCCTGGAGACCCGGGATCGAATCCCACGTCGGGCTCCCGGTGCATGGAGCCTGCTTCTCCCTCTGCCTATGTCTCTGCCTCTCTCTCTCTCTCTGTGACTATCATAAATAAATAAATTTTAAAAAAATTAAAAAAAAATTAAAAAAAATCATATTAAAATTATATAACTTTTCTAGTTTCTTTGACAGTAACCCCATAACAGGTGTCTCCTCATGGGAAAATTATGGGGACTTGCACTGAATATATGCTGCTGTTTTAAACTATTTCAATGAGAAGTCTCACTCGAATCTCTACTTCATATGAAAGCATTTTCAGCTTGTTCTTTGACATTGATTTTGTGGAAATTATGACCTTCTGAAAATTGTTTGTGGCTAATCTTAATACTGGATCAAGTAAGCACAGACAATTAAAGACAGAGAAAAGTTGCTTTTCAGTAGCCATTGATTCAACCAAATCCTGCCATCTATATTAAATGTAGAGATTTCTAGATCTCTCTGTGTTAACATCTGTATGACTAGGATGGATATGGAGTGATTATCTCAAGAATTTTGATAATAGTATTTTTGGAACCTATCAAATTAATTTATCAGGAGGTAGAATGGTGCCATTTTGTCAGCCATTCCTGTATCATCCACTTACTCATCTTTCAATAGGGTAATTTAAAAACTGTATACAGAAAATCTTTAAAACAAATTTATTTTTAATTTTTATGTGGTAAAATTTTATGTATTTCAAAATATGTTACCCTAAAAATCTCTGTACTTGCTTCTTGTTGGTCCACAGTAGCCATCGTCCCAACTGTAGAAACAATTTCTTTTTGAAAATCCTCCACCCCTGGTCTCTCCTCTTAACAATATGATGTGGACAGTTTGGTGACTTCCATTGAGAACACATGACACATTTGTCAGTTCTAAGCAGAATTTTTTAAAAAATATATTTATTTATTTATTTATTTATTTATTTATTCATTAGACACACAGAGAGAGGGAGAGACAGACAGAGGAAGAAGCAGGCTCCTTGCAGGAAGCCCAATGCAGGACTCTTATCCCCAGACTGGGATCACAGCCTGAGCTGAAAGCAGATACTCAACCACCGAGCCACCCAGGTGTCTCATTTTTTTTTCTTTTTAAAGTTTACGTAGTTTGAAGTCATAGTTTGAGATCTAGGTTTTAGTCCTCATTCTGACATTCACTAGCTGCCAAAAAAAAAAAGTTACTGCTTTTCTTCTCAGTGTCTCTATTTTCCTTTTAGCAAAACAATGTTTTTTGACTGCTTAATGACGATCAGGCTCCTTTACTTCTGTTCGTCAATGTTGAGGTAGGACAATCCTAGGTGTTACATACTTCTTTAGAGATATATACATCTCTTATTACAGATGATTTAAAAAGTGAGCAACTGCACATATCTGGCAAGAAGAAGGTATTATAAAATAGATACAAACCCATCAAACTGTCTTTTTTTAAATTTATTTATTTATTTATTTATTTATGATAGTCAGAGAGAGAGAGAGAGAGGCAGAGACACAGGCAGAGGGAGAAGCAGGCTCCATGCACCGGGAGCCCGACGTGGGACTCGATCCCGGGTCTCCAGGATCGCGCCCTGGGCCAAAGGCAGGCGCTAAACCGCTGCACCACCCAGGGATCCCTCAAACTGTCTTTTTATATTTTATGCTACATGAATTGATCTGTCCATACAATTATTCATCGGGATATGATTTATTTATAGAGAATCAGCTACAGACTTGAACATATTTTTCCCTACTTCTTGAATTTAAGATTACTGTATCAGATACTCTGGTTTGTATATTTTGGCATCACTGAATAAACATCATTTATGCTTATGTCTTGAGTAGTTTATGTCAACATTTTTATATGCCAAGTTTCTTGACATTATTTCTAACATTTCATAATTCAGTGGCATTATAGTCAGTGGCAGAGCTCAGTGTTACATTAAACACAACATGATATTTTCCATGACTGCTTTGTTTTCTCTTTATTTATAACAGATTTAAGTAGTTTTATAAAGCTATGGTTTTCCAGACATAAATAAGATTCAAGAATTACAGACTACACATTAACATCACTGGTTACAAAGTTAACTTTACCAAATACATATATCTGACTGCACAAGTCTGGTGTTCTTGCAAAGATTCTATCATCTATTTATCTCTCTATCCATCATCTATCACTTCTTGTGAAAGAACTTGAGGCAACTCCTTTTATGTAGATAGCTTTAATTAATCAGAATATCTTAAGAGAGGCTTCATAACATTTAGTTACTTTAGTCTATGCTATTATTTAAGTTTTAATGGGAAACAAATATTTAATAATACATCTTTTAAAAGTTATGGTTTTATTGTATTTAGCACAGAGAATTAAAGTTCTCATCTTTTTATTCTCTCTAGAGAGACCAAATGTATTTCCTTTTTCTTGTCTGAAATGGATATACTAAATCTAGGATTTTTTAGTGTACAATGAACACTAATGTATCTCAAGATACAACAAAACAAACAGTGTTTTCCTGGAGTGTAATTAAGCCAAAGATATTTTGTGTTTTATGACAACTAAATATTTCATTAAGAGTTAAACTCATAAAGTCAGAAAGCCTATTTTTTAACATTGGTCCTATCATTAATTTAGTAAAAGATTTATTTCTTAGCAATACCATTCTAATGGAGATAAAACATTTTTTTGAGTAATACTGTTTCAAAAACCTAGTATCTATTGGTTTTTTATTATGTGGCAGGCACTCATCAAAGCCAAATGATGCATTACTAACTTGTTGAATGCTCACAGAACTGTTAGATAGCTACCTCTTGTGACAGGACTGAGAAAATTGAGGCATGAAGATGTTACGTGACCTGCCTCATGCTTTAAACTGGTAGACTCATGTGCCAGGACATAATGCTACATTGTCTCATAAACCAAAGGCTGTAAAATCTTTAAGTGACTTGCTAGCTTTAAAATTCAAAATAAAAAGTGTACCTCAAAATAAATAAATTAATTAAATAAAACCAAAAGTGTATCTCAAACACATGGACAGATTTATCACTTAGCAAGTTTCAAACTGTTGTAGCAATTTTGATATCTAGCATGAATCATTGAACTATAGAATACAGGGCAAATCAGCCTATTTGTGTATGAGCAAGTAGGGAGGGGTAGAGGGAGAGGGAGAATCTTAAGTATATTCCATGCTCAGTGTGTAACCCAATGTAGGGCTCCATTTCAGGACCCTGAGATAACAACCTGAACCAAAATCAAGAGTCAGATACTAAACCACCTGAGTCAACCAGGAACTCCTAAAAATATTTTTACATCTTTCAATATCTGGAAAAAAACAAACAGAAGAAGAAGATTTCTGTTTTTGAAGTGAAAATTATCTGAAATATCTGTGTCCATAAATGAAGTTTTATTGAAACACAGCCATACTATTAGTTTACGTTGTCTATGGCTATTTTGAGTGGTTGCAAAGTAGGTATTTGGCCTGCAAAATTGATCATATTTATTATCTTGTTTTTTTTAAATTTTTTTTTAATTTTATTTATGATAGTCACACAGAGAGAGAGAGAGGCAGAGACACAGGCAGAGGGAGAAGCAGGCTCCATGCACCAGGAGCCCGACGTGGGATTCGATCCTGGGTCTCCAGGATCGCGCCCTGGGCCAAAGGCAGGCGCCAAACCACTGCGCCACCCAGGGATCCCTATTATCTTGTTTTTTAAGAAAAAAGTTACTGGTCCTCAGTCTATAATGCCCACCAGGAAAGAGTTATTTATATTGAATCAGTCATCCCAAATTAATAATTTTTATTTTATTTTTAAAAATTATTTATTTATTTGAGGGTGGGGGAGGGAGGAACAAAGCAGACTTGGAAAAGCAGATTCTGAGCTGAGCATGAAGCCAGATGTGGAGCTTAATCTTACAACCCGAGATCATGACCTGAGCCGAAATCAAGAGTCAGACGCTCAACCAATTTAGCCACCCAAGCACCCTAATAATTTTTATTTTAAATATACATAATTTTATCAAAAGACACTTATGGATATGTAGTATAAAGCAAGTACCTGGACATCAAATTATACCATAATAGCAATATGTGTGAAAAAATTAGAAGAGTTAAAAATCTAAAATTTAAGTATTGATTTCATGTTAAATAACATTTCAAAGAAAGGCTCAGACAATGTTGGAACATTCAGAAAAATATCTTTCATGCAAAGGAAACAGTTGTGATTTTAAGGCTGGGCATTTTTGAATAGAAGTGGGGAGTGGATGCTACTTCAGGTTATGTCTTGAAACTCTTTACAAGACAAGGTGGTGATGACTAGCATACAATGAGACATGAATGGAGGGTTGAACTCTGGTGAGACAGTATTGCAAAAGACAGACCTAAAGCCTGTCTTTCCCATGTGGTTGTGGTTCTTCTGCCTCTGCCCTTGTAAAAATCTTTTTAAATCTCTCAACAAATAGTTCAATTCTATTGGAGATAATTATAGCATCAGATATATTTTTCATTACATATATGAAGATTATGACTTTCCTTGTGCCTTTAACATTGCTGGGTCATCTTCTTGTTTTTGGAAAGTTCTGTATCCTATTAACCTCAGCAACTATTTTACAATGTCTGTGTTCTTAAAGTTCATAAGTTCAATTTTGTCTCCTTTATTTACCAGATTATTCTGGTTTCCTTTTTATAGGCAATGAACTCTATCAAGAAGGAATTCCTTCAGATTTCTATTTCCTACATATTTTTATTTGTACTAGCACTTCGGCATGCCAGTTTCCTATCAGTTTCAAGGGAAGGCATCCATCTCTTCTGAAATACAGTCTACTTACCTGGCATGGAATCCCGTTTTCTGCCCTCTCCTTGGGAATTTAAATCAATTTCATGTAGCTTCAACATACCTATTGGCATTTTTCCTTCAACATGCAAACACACACATTAAAATATATCCCATAATCATTGGCATCACATAAGACTTGGACATAGATCTTTCCTTGTTCTTCATATTCTATCTGAGCAATTTTACTTTGTGTCTTAGACTGTCATTTATTGAAGATATTTCTTAAAATTTCTCTCATTCTCTCCCATCCTACTTTGGGCTTTTAACACCTTAAAGTATATTAGCTTAAAATATAACCTAACAGTTGCAAACTTCTTCCAACTTGTAACTCTTTCCTTTTTCTCTATCTCAAAGAACAAAAGCAACATCTCTTTTGTTTCAAAAAACAAGAAGCCTCAATTTCCTTCCAAATGCCTGCTTTTAAGCTTCCACATTAATATTTCAAGATGTTTTACTGCTAGTATGCCCCATAACTATCTGTTTTCACATTCTGATTTCCATTTTTTTAAAGATCCTATTTTCTCTACGGAATTGTTTTACCTTTCTCACAGATTTCTCTGCCATCCTGCTCAACTTCATGTGTTCTATTCCTGTCACGAACATCTTTCAAACCTTAGAATATGATTACAACATTAATATTGGCACCTATGTGCTTATTCCCATAATTTTCCTTAGCATGCGGAATAAAGATCTAAAATCCTATATATGATTTGCAGTCCTGTTATGAACTCTGTGCTGGTGATTCTTCTCTCCTCCTGTCCTTTCTTCACAATTTATGTTTTGGTGTTTTTCATTCCTGACTATGCTATGTCTTCTTATAGCTCTGTGCAAGACATCTGCATTAGCTGATTTGCCTAAGAGACTCTTGTTTGTCTTCTGTTTTGACTTCAAGCCTGTATTCTCTGTGGAACCTACTTTGATCTCTCCAGCTATACCTAGTATAAATACATCAACATTCCATGTTTACTGAAGATATGCATTGCATATAGCTTTCAAGTTAATTTATAATTTGTTTTACACATGTCTATTTCTCATTAGATAAGAGCTCTTGAAATGAGGACATACAGTGTATTCCTCTGTGTGTTCTGACCACATAGATTTTAATGCCATAATTCAGCTTTTAATTTGGTAAAAACAAAACAAACAAAGTTTAAGTGAAAAGTGTGAGATCCTTGGCTCTCATCTTCATAATTTATTTCAGTGCTTACTATGTCAGACATTACATAGAAAATGTAATGAAAATTATCTCTTTAATCCATGCACCATCCTTTCAGGGTAGACAGCAATATTATTCTCACTTTATAGATTATGAATCTAAAGATCTACAGAGATTGCCTTCAGGCAACAAAAACTATCGTCTTAATAGTAGACTATATTCTTTGATTCAAGATCAATTCACAAATTAAGTTTAAGTGCAGAAGACACACAAGTTTGTTACTGACAAAATTTTTATAAACAACAAAACTACTTGTTTCTCTTCTTGAATTTCTAAAGCTTATCATAAGGGTTCAAGATGCAAGGAATGTGGGCAGCATATGTAAAAGAGACATATGGATTTCACTGGATAGTATAATGGTCATTACATAGGTTCAATATACTCTTAGTCTGTGATAAAAGTGTGAAGGCTGAGAAAAATTAAGGCCATTCCACCTCAAGTTTAGCATTAGCACAAGTACAGCCATCTTAGGCCCTTGTGAATAAGAGCTGAACTTTACAGAAAAAACTGCAGAATGTCCTCGGCAGGGAATCCCGTATCAGAAAGACAACAGAGCCCACGCAGGTGGCAGAAAGTCCCGTATTAAAATGAGAACACAGCCCAAAGCTCTTGAAAGCCCCATGTCAGAATGTAAACAGAACTTGAGAAATTCCTCCACCCCTTCTGAAAATCGCCTAGACCAGCCCATAAAAAACCCAGCTGTAACCCACCTCGGGTCAAAGTCCCTGCTCCGCTCTGTCGGGTATACTTGGACCCATGCTCGCGCTTGCTAATAAACCCTCGTGGGCCTGCATCGGTGTCGGCTCCGTGGTGGTTTCTCGGATTTGCAATCTTGGGCAGAACAAAAAGAAGCAGCATGACCTTGGAACTATTGGAGGTGATTATTTACCTCTAATTGCAAGAGGTTAGATTCCACATAAAGGACTGCTTTCAGTAATGGATATAATAATTTTAAAGACATATAGGCTAATTGGGTTATTTCAGAGAAAAAAAAAGCAAACTTAACAGCAAGGAAATTTATACCAAACTTGCAATAAATTTGAACAACTCTGGAATATTTAACTAGAGTGCAGAAAGAGCTGCTTTCCAAATATTTAAACAACTCTCATGTGGAAGAAGATATGCATTTTGATTTGCTTTTTATGGCTTTATGTTTAGAAGTAGGTCCAGTGGTTGAAGAAAGGATGTCTTAATGATTCATTGACTTCACCCTAGTTGAAAGTGACCAAGCATATCCAAAATGGACATGTAGTAGGCTAGTACAAGTTTTGTTCTTAGAGGCATTATTGGATTAGGTGAAATTTAAGAAATACCTCAATCTTATTTTTCTATAATATTGAAATCATATTGCTATTGACTTACAGAATTTTTAAATTTCCTAAGCATAATGCCTATACTGCAATTGTAAATAATTTAACACTTTAAAACAAGATTTAAGTTCAGTGCTTTTAAAAAATGAAGTGTGGCTTTCTTTCAATGTAGAGACTTTGATAAGGACAATGAATTGCCATGACATGCAACATCACATCCAAGTTTTAACGTCAAAATTTGATCTATTGTAAAACCAAGTGAATTGTTATTCAGAGAAATGGAAAATGTATTTAAAAATGTCCTCATAAATCTGTTTCCTAGATTGTAGTCTACATCAGCTTTTAAACATCTAAAATGATGGAAAGTAAGCACTATAAAATGGCCTAAAATTATATTGAAATTATAAGAAGTATCTTTCATAGTGTAATGTATAATAGACACCCTTTCATAGTACTATCAATTTTGTGTTAAGGTTAAACATAAAAAGAAAACTTTCTGGCCTTATTTTACTATTAATAAATAATTTTTTCAGGGGGAAGAACACTTATAAAAAGAAATTGACAAAATAATTTTCAAATCAGAAAACAGTTTAAAAAATGTAAGAAAGCTAGAAGATTAAATGAAAGTAACCATGTAACAGGAAAGCTGCCTCAAAAGAGTTTATTTTTAAAGTTAAACTCAGATAAAGATCTTAATTAGAAGTAATTTCATTAAAAGTTGCAACTATTAAAATTATTTTGAACACATGCATAGAGCTATTATTAGTAAAGTTGTACAGAATTCTCTTTGTTGTCTGAAATCACTCAGCCTGAGGGAGTTTCAAATTAAAAAAATAAAAAGGTCATACTATAAATAAAAAGAGAGGATTTTGTGCATCATAACAGTAATATGTAGGAAGTAGGAAATATTTTTATACTAATCAAGAAAAATAATCGAGACATAGGAGAGTAAAGTTTAAAAATATTAATATGTTTTAGACTATTATTCAAATGAACTTAACAGCTTCAAAGCGCATGTCACTCTGTCTGAGAACTTAATGTTATTTTTAAAAACGTAAATATTGGTTGATAAATGTTATTCTCTACTGTCTTAGTAGGAAATTTGGTTTCCCTTGAAAAATAGTCATCCTTTACTAGTGATGAATCCCCATGGGTCTCTGACTTTCAAGACATAGTACTCTCACATATTTGAGAGACAATAGTATATTTCTGGATGGCAGAACAAATTTATTCAGTTTTTAGAATGTAGCAATAAGCAAATTGAAACACCATTAACCAGGTGCATGGGCATCTACTATAAACAGAGCATAAAGCAAAGGAACAGCTGAGCATTGGTAGCTCTCCAACAGGGGATGCTAATACATGGAAAACCACTTTCTTCACCAGCAGGAAAGCCATTGGGACTGCAGGATTCTTCTCAACTCTGCACTAGTAATCTCTATTATTTCATTGGAGTTAATCCAAAAGATTAAATATATTGCCTATCATAGCTCTAAGGGTTGGGAGTTCAATGCAGTCTAAAAAAATAGATAATAAAATTGGTAATTAAATAAGCAGAGTTGTTAAGTGATAGCACTATAGGTAAACTTTTATATTTTCATATTAATTATCATATTTTTAAACTTGAATAGGTTTATATTAAGACAATTTTTGGGGAGGAGAAATTAAAAAGTTCTTACTTTTGAGTGGTAGTGATTTGCCCCTTAGAAAAGTTTAGTGATGACCACAAGAAACAGCTCACTTAGAGCTCAGTAGGTAGACTAATAAGGAGTTACGTAGAGTTCTCATAAAGTTCCAGTATTGCATCATAATAGATTTATAAGAAATGTATAAAAAGGAAAGAAAAAATATACAAGGCAGTAAAAGATCTTCAAAGTTGTTAATATTAGATGTCAATAAAATGCTCAATTAGAAAAACAATGTTTTATGTCCTGAGGTAGGTCCACTTTAGATAATAGTTGTAAAATAAACAATATGTTTTTTTTTCTTTCAAAAATTCTGTTGAGTTCAATAGAACTTATTGAAATTTGGACTAATCTTTTTTACATATATGTGTGAAAATATAGTTGTGGTAAAATTGGAAAAAAATCTACTTATGTATATTTTCTAAACATCAAAGGGACTCAGAATGTGATTTTGTATCTTTTTTTCTTCCTAAGAGCATTGAACATTTAAATATATATGGTCATTATTTTACATCAGTATTTCTGTAAATTTGTAACTGAGAAGCTGGCATTTTTAGTTATAATGTTTGCCAACACATCTTGGTAAAATTCAAATCCTGAAAATACAATACTTCAGAGAAATTTCCTTTTTCTTAGAATAGAATTATTGAGCTATCCATTATTTTACATCATACACACGTACTTAAAATTGGTTATATAAAATAAATTATGAAAGTATGTTTTTTTATCAGAAATTGAGTCTACTCAAATTTTACTGTTATTAGAATATTAGAAAAAACATACTTTCTAAAATGATACAGTTTACTCTTTCCAAAACTCAAACAATCATGAATTTTCTAGTTATGTCCAGTATATGGAAATGGCCAATTCCAAATGTCTCCTTGGCATAATAAATTTAATTCATTAGATGGAAATGCTAAACTAAAAAATTCTATGAGGTCCCATAGACCCTATAAATGTGCCCCTCACTCACCACTAAGATATAACTACCTTTGAAATAAAATACTTGTAATATTCTTTGCTGCAATCACTATTCACTAGAGATTTTAGCAAAGGAAATGAAAGTCACTTTTAAGTATTTCTACTTGCAGGCTACAGACAATTTTAAAAATTCTGTATAACATGATAAAGTAATCAATGGATATTCAAGACATCACACACACAAAGCTTATTTTCCTATAGCAAAAATGATTTTTTCTTACAGGATAGCAAATACTTTAACAGTTAATATTTCATTCAAGATCATATGGATGCATCCTGCTTGCTGAGACATCTAGATATCATTCATTACCAGCTTTTTTATTGGCTTGGTGAAATGCGATTGACATACAAATAAATGGCATATGTTTAAAATGTCAATTTGAATATATTCTACATATTTTTACTCTTGTGAAACCACCTGCAATATCTAGAAAATGAATATATAATGCTCACCACCTGTGGAGGTTTCCTTGTGCCTTTAAGCAATCCTTCATTCCTATTTCCATTCCATCCCACCCTTGACCTCAGGCAATCATTGATCAGCTTTCTGTCACTATGGATTAGTTTTAGTTTTCTGTAATTTTATATAAATGGAATAAAAGAATTTGTATTCCTCTCTTTACCTGGCTTCTTTCACTCAGCTTAATTATTTGAGATGCATTCATGTTGTAGTGTGTTAGAATAATTCATTTTTACATGAACGTATCACAGTATATTTACTCATTCACCTGTTGATAGAAACTTTAGTTATGTCTGTTTTAGGTTATTATAAGTAATAGTGCCATGAACATACACAGACAAGGCTTTGTACAGCATATGCTTCTATTTCTGTTAGATAAATGCTGAGGAGTGGAATGACTGCAATATGTGGCAGATATATCTTTAACTTTTAAAGAACCTGTCAAAATGTTTTCCAAAATGGTTGCACCGTTTTCCATTTCCGTGCTCAGTGTGAGGAAGTTACAGTTCCTCCACATCTGCATCAACACTTGGTAGGATCAGCAATTTTAATTTTAACCATTCTAATAAGTGCATATTAATATCTCCTCGGGTAAAAATTAGCATGTCCCTTAGAATATGTTGTTTCATGTATTGAGCACATTTTTTGTTTGTCTTTTCAGGCAGGAAGGTGAAGTTGGTCCAGTTTCCTCCATTTTGGCCAGAAATGGAAGCCCCCACTAGCAGAAGATTTTATAGGTTGGAAAAAGTAAAAAAAATAAATAAAGTACAAGCCAAACAACCAATATGAGATTATAATATTGAACGTTAGGTGATGCTATTCTTGTACTTAAAAAAAAGAAATCACAAAAAAATGGAAAACATAAACTCAATAAATAATCACCTCTATAAATTAATTGACTTTGTTTTCCATGACAGGTATTAATCTATGTGTCGATTAGTTTAGAATCAATCTTTGGAATATGGGGATTGTGTGATATAGATGTACTTTGTTCAACTTTGATTATATTTCTTCTTTAAAAAGTTTTTTTAAAGATTTTATTTACTTATTCATGAGAGACACAGAGAGAGGCAGAGACATAGGCAGAGGGAGAAGCATATCCTGGGAAGTCTGATGTGGCACTAGATCCCAGGACCCTGGGATCATGACCTGGGCCAAAGGTAGATGCTCAACCACTGAGCCACCAAGGCATCCTAGATTATATTTTACTCTTTACCATTACAATGATATTCTTCTTTGGGCCACTCCCACTATAGTGTGATCAGACTTTGTGCTAGGAGGCACTGAAAATTAAAACCTGAGTTTCAAGACAGCGGAGACTATTCTGATCACTGATACATCTCTATTACTTAATATGCTGCCTGATATATATCAGTCAGGGTTCTCCAGAGAAACAGAACCAGTAGAATATATACAGATATATAAAAAGTGATTTATTATGACAGATTGGCTCACATGATTATGGAGGCTGGGAAGTCCCACAATAGATCTGCAAGCGTCGCTCAGGAAATTCAGTAGTGTAGTCCAATCCAAAACTGAGGGTCTGAGAATCAGAGGTCTCAGTGGTGGTAAGTCTCATTCTGAGTCTGAAAGCCTGAGAACCAGGAACACCAATATACAAGGGCAGAAGAAGATGGACCCCCCAGATCAAGCAGAGAGATCAAATTCACCTTTACTCCACCTTTCTGTTCTTGAGCCGAGCCCTCAAAGGATTGGATGAAGCCACCCATATTGTGGAGGACAAGGCACTTTACTCAGTCTACCAATTCATATATTAATATCTTTCAGAAACATCCTCACAGGCATGCCCCAAAATAATGTTTTACCATCTATCTGGGATTCCTTAACCCAGTCAAGTTGACACATAAAGTTGACTATCATACACCATACCTAGTACATGAAGGATTAAATGATAGTGAAATAATACATATTCTAACATAATATATATTCTAACAGTAGTTATAAAATAATTCAATGTCACTGATGTTTATTATAATTAGAATATTTAAAAAATTCCAAGACATATAATTTTCTTGGGTAGATTTATTAGTCTATATCCAGTTAGATATGTCTGCATTATTGAAGATGTCTTTTAACAGAGGATAAGATCACATTGTATATAATATTATAGTGATACTACAGTATACAATACTATGCATATTGACTATGGCTTGATTTCCTTTCTAAATACCTAAAGAGTCTATTGTAACAACAGGCATTAAGAGCATAGAGCATATGTTGACACTTATTTCTTAAAAATATTTTATTTATTTATTTGTTGAGAGAGAGAGACATAACAAGAGATAGCGAGAGAGAGCACAAGTGGAGGTGCAGGGAGAAGGAGATGCAGACTCCCCACTGAGCAGGGAGCCCAATGTGGGGCTTGCTCCCAGGATCTCAGGCTTATGACCAAAGGCAGAAGCTCACTCAACCCACTGAGCCACCCAGGTGCCCCAACTGAGTCATATTTTTTAACAGTGCTTTTCTTTACTCTTTTCATAAATAAAATTATTAATAAAACTTCTTTTAAAATTAAACATCCAATGTTCCATTTTAAATATCCCTATAAAAATAAATATCCCCATAAGTTTTTAATATAGGAAGTATTTTTGTACCAACACTTTAAAGCAGGATGAAACAAACATAAAGCAAAGCATATACCATTAAACAGTAGTAGCCACATAAAATTAACTATATTTAATCATACCCTGAAAGAGAAAAGAGAGTAGTATTCTAATTTGCAATTATTTTCAAATATTAAAGTTGGTGTTTTTTAAAATCAAGGATTAAGATAGTTTCTGGTTTCTGTTTTTCAGTATTTTTTTTAATGGATTTCTTAACCACTTGGTGTAAAGCATGTTGTAAATGAAGTATGGTATTTTCTGGAAGCCCATCAAGGTATTCAATCTTTTTAATTTAAGTATGTTTTATTTTTGTAAAACAGTATATTAAACATAGTAGTTTAACAAAAAAGGCAATAACCTCATTGCTGATTGGGATCTTCAGAGTAAATTCTGGAAAATATCCTAACAAGTAAAATACTAAACATTACTGAGGTCATTATTATCTGACAGTGGAATCTCTATTTCACATACATGCTGAAATTGCTTTCTGTTTTCCACAGAGAGAGGGGAAAAGATCTTTTTCCTGAATTCTTTATTATGCACATTCAACAATGCCAATCAGTATATAAAACAGAATGGAGACCAAGAGCCATGAGGGAATACGGGGAAGTATTCACTAAGTTATCTAAACTTAGTGAGTGAACATGAAGTGAACGAAACATGTGCAAGTCACTGGGAATGTGTTTCTATTTGCATGTATAAGGTGTGGGGAAGCCAAAATCATGAGGAAAAAAACAACTATTTCAGTTTCACATAGTTGAAAACATAGAACAACATGGAGTACACATTCAAGTTCTAACAGGGAATCTGTTTTCACTTAGTTTTGTTAGTGCATTCAAGAAATTTGAGCAGTACACAGGGTTTGGAGTTATAAAACAATGGTAATTTTGGATATTGAGAGAGACAGGCCTGTGAGCCTTTATAAGTATGAATAGAAGCCATTCCTGAAGTTATAGATTAAAAAAAGACATTATTTGCATATAAAATAAGTAGTATCATTTAGCTGACATCTTCTAAGGATTGTCAAGTCTGCAAAACCTCCTGGTGATTGCTATCAGTAAAAATTGTCTTTGAAAAGAGTTTTGTTTGATTAACAAATTAATACGGAAATAGGAAGCCTAAATAAAAGAAAATGACATCTTGGCACCGATATAAATGAGGCAAAGTCAGTGTAGGAGTCACAATTCGTAAGATTAAGAACCAGAAAAAAAAAAAAAAAGAACCAGAATAGACTTGTAGCCATATTTTGCGAAGGCCTCTCATTGTTCTGCAGGAAAAATGGGGAAATTATTAGCTTGTTTTGAGTGCATAATGATTATATATTTTTTCTGTACTAGAAAGAATAATGGTTTCCTTTCAAGATGCAGGGGTCCTAACATCTGAAACCTGCTACTATGTTTGTTACCTTACATGGCATCAGGGAATTTACAGGTGTGATATAAGTAGGGGAGATTTTCCTGAGTTATTTGGATGGGTCCGATCTAACTACATGAGTACTTAAAAAGGGAGGACCTTCCCCAACTATGGTAACAGGGAGAGATGAAAAAATGGTCAGGAAGATATGTTCCTGGCTCTGAATATAGAGAAAAGAGCCCACGACCGAAGGCATACAGGCAGCCACTAGAAGCAGGAAAAAGTAAGGAAATGGCTTCCCTACTGGAACCTTCAGAAAGAAACACATGTCTGCTAACACCTTGATTTTAGCTCAGTGAGACCCAGGTTGTATTTCTGACCTAAGCAAGTGTAAGATATTCTATTTGTTGTTTTAACCCACCAAATGTGCTGTAGTATATTACGGCAGTAATAGTAGTACACTAATACAGTTCTTTATACAGTTATGTAAACTAATGGTACAATAAACTACTATAAATGCTTATTATGTATGAATTCAGATTTCCTCAACTAAAATTGACTTTGTCTTTTCAATTACAAGAGCTTAATAAGTATTAGAGAATGATCAAGCTAGGTATCTGTGCTATTTAAGTCCTAAGGGACCATTACCTCTCAAGGGTAGAAGTTAGTACCTCACGCACTCTATTTTCTATTGCTGCTAAACAAATAACCACAAATGCATGGATTAAAACAAAATCCATTTATTATCTATAACTTTTATGGGCTGAAGTCCAGTAACAGCATGGCTTCACTGGATCTGTGCTTAGAATCTCAAACAATGGGGAAATGAAGATGTCTGCAGGGCTGTGTTGCTGGTGCCAGTTTCTTGTTGGCTATCCACCCAAGCTTCTAGAAACCATCCATACTGTGTGGTGTTTACCACCTTCTCCCATCTTCAGAGTCAGATGTGACTGATCAGGCCCCTCTCATGCTTTGAATAAGTCCTGTTTCTTTCATTGTACCTCTGCCTTTCTGCCTCCCTTTTGCACTTTTTAAAGGCCCATTATGGTGACACTAGACAAACCCAGGTGATCTAAGTTCCTCTTACCAAGGTATGTGACCTTTTTTCCATCTGCAGAGTTCCTTAGCCACATAATATAACATATGCTTAGGTTCCAGGGATCAAGGAGTGGACATCTTTGCAAGGATGGGTGGGGAGATTATCCTGCTTACCACACAGTTTATGCAATGCCTTGTAAACCAGTTTAGGCATCTATAATCACAGAAACTGATGTAAGCAGCAAATTCTGTTATATTGACAGCTTGCTGTATTGGACAAAGGAGAGAATAATGCTGCATGAACAATCATCACCTGGAAATTGAGGTGATAGTGCATGTGTGTCAGCACAGCTGTGCCGTTTACAGTCTTTTCAGCCTAGTATTATCCAAACTTTGGTTTCTTGACTCCTTTATCAGTACTGTCTAAAAGCCTCATATACTAGTCCATGACACTACAGGGGTTATGAGACAGGATCCTACCTGGTGCTGCTCTGCTCTGTAGAATGTTAGAAGTAGAAACAAAAAATAGATAATCAATAACACTTGGTGGATATTTGAGGGATAAAGATACGCAAGTTTTTTGGTCTTTTTTTTTTTTTTTAATGTCAAGGATTACCTAACATTTGAAAAGGAAAATTTATGATAACAATAGATTTGGAAAAGTAGTTGTCACTATTCATTAAAGAAATTCTTTTCTTTTCTAAAGATTTTATATATGTATTTGAGAGAGAGCAGAGAGTATGAGAGAGCATGAGCAGGGGGGGGAGAGGTACAGGGAGAAGCAGAATCCCTGTAGGAAGACCGAAGTGGGACATGGGGCACGATTCCAGGACCCTGAGATCAGGACCTGAGCCCAAGGCAGATGCTTAACTGTCTAAACGACTCAGGCATCCCTAAAGAAATTCTTTAGTAAGTATACAGATTTAAGGTAACGTCTGTTTGCATATGAAATAGCTTAACATTGAAGCTGTCTTGTTTATCATCTTATAATAAGGATAGAAAAACACAGTGATCCTTGTAAGAAAAGGAACCCAATTCAAAAATATTTCCACCTAATACTCTGGCTGTTTTCTGTTTTTGGTTTCTATAATTGTAGTAGAAAGTTTCATTTTGAATATTGGTGATTTTTAAGATTACTCTGATGACACAACAATAAATAGTTTGTCTTTCCCAAGAATCAAAGTTTCTAAAATGCAGGGGGCACACGCTATGTTTATTTGCTCATTTTGTACAAAATGGGGTTTGGGTCATATTGAATTCCAAATTTTCTTCCTCTTGAATACATCTCAGAATGACCTTACCCTGTTCCCAAAGCAGTCTGCACCCAATGTGATTGTTCAAAGTGAGCATTTGAGTCTCTGCTTCCATTTGACTTTAGTGTTAAGTACTGGTCTGACATCCTTATACCAATCCAGTTTTAAATAGGCAAAATGTTGTGTTGGCTGATGACATATCTAGGGTTACTATGCATTGCAAAATCACTGGCATAGATTCTGAATTGCCATTTTTTGGCTCAAATATGCAGAGAAATTTGCACTTAGAGAATATATATATTTGAGCAAGACTGAAACTGTAATAAGTCATTAAGACCATGTTCACCATGTTTAACGCTGAATAGTTGTGGCAGATGGTAAGGCACTTCTACAAAAATGCATCAGTTTGTTTGTGCTTCCAGAGGAAAATGATAAGATTGAGACTGGATTTCCCAGAATTTTTTTTTTTTTTTTTTTTTTTTTACAGAGCAGTAGATACATTTTTTGAACTTCTATAATGGAAGATATATGGACATTGAAATTTGGGCATCTATTTGGGTCTATGATTTTGAGAGATCAGATGTTTCAGAAATTAAGTGAAATGAAAAAAAAAGTCAAGGGCTATAATTCTTACAGATCAATCTGTAAAAATAAGTAAAAGTGGTCTCTCTGGTCATTGAAAGTATTACCAGGCTCTTTTCCAGTGTGAATCAGTTAGATCTCATTCTGAATGATTTCCTTATAGAGATGGTGCTCCATAATATATGTACAGTTTGGGGGACATTCAGTAATTATTTCTTAAATGAAAATAGGTCAAGCCAGCTACGTGTACACTAGCTCCTAGCAATACAAATTGAACAAGGTGGTCATGGAAGTTGTAAAAGGACACTGACCATCATAAAGAGAGAGATTGTATCTGTGGAAAACAGAGTAAGGGAAAAGTTTGCTTATAAGGCTGAGCATGTGGTTGGGTCTGTGGTGTCAGAGAAGGTTTCTAAAGTTCACTTGAGTTTTCAAGAAAATTATTTAGCATGAAAAAATAAAGCCAGAGGAAACAATTGACAATATGGGCTAATGCCCTATTTAGCTACAAAATCTTTTACTTATTCATTATCAGGCAATGACTTACTGATATGTTAAAGAGCTCTCGAATCATACTATTAATATCTCTTCTGTATCGTTTAAGATTGGCCATCCTCCTCCAAGGGAATTATTTCATTTTATAGTGTTCTAAAAAGGGGTTTCAATGTTTAAATCTGTGGGTCAAGTCATATCTCTGTGGGGATAGAAGTTAGGTAATTTGAGATGCTATTTGAAATATTTTGGATCATTTTCCCTTGATTGGTACCTGGAACAACTGTGCCAGAAATGTTGAGATTTTCCCATAGGGCAAATGTGACACTGTGACCCCAAAGAGGTAAGATTTAGGTATATTATGCTCTGATCTCATTTGTCAACTGTGGTACCCTTCACATTGATTGTTTTCTCTATTCATGGGATAGCATTTCCCATTCATAGACCAATCAGTATTGTAAAATATTGTATGCTTTTCCAGTCAGTAAACTAGAAATAAGTATGGTTGGCATGACTGCTATTTCATAGCAGAAATGAAATCCTGGAATTTGTTTTAAATGACAGGAGTCTAAGATTAGTTGCCAAGCTTTAACTAAGATTCTAGAAATGGCACCGTGAATAGGCATTGCTTTTGATAATACATATTTCCCTCCAGAGTAAGTGAAACTACTTAGAGTAATGCAGGAAAAATGTTCTAGAAAAAAACAAATTGAAAGCATTGAAGATAACGAGGGGTCTCAGGCATGAGCAGGGGATTGAGCAAAGAACATTTTGTAAAAAATCTACGTTAAGTTCTGCTTACTGTTCAGTTCAACTTTTGATAGAGCAGCCTCTTGCACTTTTGTTTAAAGGCATCCTAAAAACATAAAGCATTCTCTAATACCTTCACAACTTTTGTTTCCAAAACATATACAACTGTGAGGTTTTGGAAAAAAATGATTTACCTTACTTAATACCTGGCGTTTCTTTGCCATTTTATTTAAAACAATGCAAAGTTCTTTCAACTGCAACTGCTAATTTTATTCAATGTTGTTACTCCCAGGTGTACCGTATTCCAAATGGGTTTTTCCTCTTGTTGATAAATGTCTTAGCTTTTAGTTTGACTGTGGAAATAATGGAGAAAGTAGTCAATCAAAATGTACTTCTGTGCATTCAAATGAACCTTTTGGAAAAATGAATAAGATCAAAATCTTTAAAAGGCCCTAGTATGTTCACTGACTGCAGAAGTGATTAATCTTTTTACCTTTATGTTGGCAGGAGCCATAAAGTGCATGCAATTAAAGTCTATAATGACATATTTCTAAAGCATGTACTGTGAAGCTGTCCAAGAGATGATAGGATAGAAAAAAATAGGATATGTGCACAATGCTCTGCAAATAAGATTTCCTAATGATTGTGTTCAGCACCATACAATTTGGACACATTCAATGGTTTTCAAATATTTGCTTGTAATAACTGTTTTTCTGCCCCCGAACTGTTAACTTGTAGAATAATGAAAGGCAATACTTCTTTTTGATTGTTTAACTGATTTCTAGTTTCAGTGAATAAACACCTGAAGCAGAATTTTAAGTGTGATGATTAAGACACTCTTAGTAAGTGGCAATATTTTTACTGTTTTGTACAAAAGGGAAAGGCTATTACATAACAGTTTGTTATAAATTATTCAAAAATTATGCATAAAAGGATTCTTACTTGGATCATTTACAGATCTTTTTATCTTTCTATTATTTTGTACCTTTTGCAAAGACTGCTAGCTGTCCTCAAGTATATACAATAAATATATAGTAGATATAATAGCATTTAAGCTAAGAGGAACTTAAAGCTAATTCGGTAAGGAAAACCTTGAAACAAGGTGGTTGACGTTACTTTTGAAACGGCATTCTGTACTTAGCACGTACCTTTCGAGATAGAGACTATACATGTTTAAAATGCTAATGTCATGGAGTGAAATTATTACACTTAATGCTTGATAACTACCTTTTGATTTGCTCTATTTTAACTAACATAATTTCCTAGAATTTAGAGGAGGATAAAATATAGGAATATAGAAAATTGATTCTTTTGCACTGATAATAAGCTTTTCATAAATCAGACAAAAGTGTGATAGCTGTCAGCTTTGGAACTATGGCTTTATAATTCCAGATTGCAACTTATCACAAAAGACAGGAGGTATGAGAGTGTATACAGTGCTAATAATTATATAGAAAGGTAAGCATCACAGAGAATGAGCTGGAGGTGGAAGTGTCCCAAGGCATTAGCAATATTGTCAATAGAAATGGTTCTTCCAGAAACATGATCCAAGAAAAATTCAATGCCCTGGGATATTTTCTTCTTTTGTAGCTTCATTTTATATTGGAATATTTTGCTTTTTATTTATTTTTTATTTTGAATTTCCATTTTGAAATAACTTTTGATGCACACAAAAGAATATATACAAAGTAGAAACTATACAAAGAATTCTCAAATACGCTTCAGACTGCTTCTCTAAATGTTAGCAATGTTCATAACCACAGTGCAAAAAAAAAAAAAACACAGTGCAGTGATTGAAACTGGGATATTAACACTGATGTAACAATATTCTCCATTCTATAGACCTTATTCAAGGGCAACATGTGTCCTAATAAAGACCTTTCTATAGGCCACTATTTAACTCAGGGTAACACATTCCATTTAGTCATCATTTCTTCTTAGTCTCCTTCAATCTAGAACAGTTACTTGTCTTGTTTTTGTGATATTGCAGTGTTTGAAGAATATTGGCCCATTATTTAAGAATATCCCTTCATGTCTGGTGTTTGTTCAAAATTAAAATCAAGTAATACATTTTTGACAGGAATACCACAGAAGTGATTCTGTGTCTTTCTCGGTATCTTATATCGGGAGGTACATGATATTGACACATTATATTACTGATGATATTAATTTTGATCTCTTGGTTAAGGCAAGGTATTCTCTACACTACTGGAAACTTAAGTAGTAATTTTCATTCCAAAATGTGTTTAAACTGGTTGATTTCTCTATTTTTTTCCCATAAATCATTTAAAATAAGATGGCTGACTCTTACAAGTCAAGGTAAATAACAGAGATGGGATTTTCCTGTCAATATTAACAAACAGACAACTGGACCAAACATATGAAGAAGCATTATTTTTTTATAAGTGGGCAATAGATAGTGCAACATTATAGTTACATAGGGGATGGAAACAATGGATGGAAGCCTGGTGATTGTACCAGCTCAGTTCCTGAAAAAACTTTTCAGGTTACTTCAAAAACAATGGAAAAAACGATTGGCCAGCAATTCTTAAGTAATGTAATCAAGAAATAAATATTTACTATTAGACCCCGAAATTTGGGGATTTATTTGTTCACCTGCAAAGGTGACTAGCACATCAGGATATGTTTGGAGATAGTGATATCTTTTTAGTGGTCTATAAATAGATTTTCACGTCTCATTTTAAAACCCCAAAGCACTATTTTGTCTGGAAAAATGACACTGAGAAGAGTAATAACAGAATACAAAGAATCCTAAAAAGTGTATAACGAGAAATGTATGCTAAGGGATGGCATGCTTGTCATTCCTCCTAGAAGGTTATTCCTGAATGGTTTAATAGCCAAGTTATAATGTGACTAATTAGAAATCTTGAGAACAACAGATTCTATGGTTTAGAAAACAATTCTGTCTAAACTTTTCTACATAGTTTTCCTTCACTATTTTCAAGTGGCCAGAAGATTTCCCACAACAGCCATGCTATAGATTTTAAAACATGGCAGAGGTGTGTAAAGTATGACAAAACAACACACACACACTACTGCTTTATCAGCAATTGTCACTAATTAGCAGTGGGATTTAAGTATATTTTTCAACTTGATAATCTGTCAGTTTCCTTCAAAATACATTAAAATAGTAATACATTCAACAAGTGAATTTTAATACCCCACTTTACTTTTAAATAAAATTTATTTTTCTTTATATGAACTGGTTTTGATGGATAAATTGCAGTATTAAAGAGAGGAGTTGACACATTAAAAGGAAATATTGCACAATTCATTACAGAAGTAAATTTCTAGGCTTTTTTCTGTCAATTCAAACATAACTGTCAGAAGTCATCTTCTCAGTCTACACTGTCTTAAAGGAAGTTAGGAAAACTCAGATCATGATAAGTAATACTCAAATTACCACTGAAAAATGATTTATAAGTAGCACAATCTATGCTCAATTGTAAAGACACACAACATTGTAACCAAAAGGGTTAAAAAATGAACTGTAAGCAATTCAAAATTAAGTATTTCAATTACTGGAGACAATATAAAGTGCCTTAGAGAAAATTCTATGATTGGTTTATTTCATTAAATTTTAGATAAAATAGGGGCAGCCCGGGTGGCTCAGCGGTTTAGTGCTGCCTGCAGCCTAGGGCCTGATCCTGGAGACCCGGGATCAAGTCCCATGTTGGGCTTCCTGCATGGAGCCTGCTTCTCCCTCTGCCTATGTCTCTGACTCTCTCTCTCTCTGTTTCTCTCATGAATACATAAATAAATAAAGTTAAAAAAGAAAATTCAGAAAAAAATTTAGATAAAACCATGAATGTATTACAATTTTTTTAAAGATGTAGGGCAGTAATTTCCAGAGATTGTAATAAAGTACATACTCATAGAGACCTTAAGATTAAGTGTATTCAAGCTAACCTTCCCCCCCCCCAATATTTAAGAAGAATGTAAGGTTTTATCCATTCTTCATTAAGGGTAAAGAATGAAACCTTCCCTGCATTTAAATTAAACAAAAAAAAAAATCTGGGGATATACCTGAGTGACAATAGTTCAGGGGAACTTGTCAGACATATTTTAATCAATCAACATGAAGGGAGAGACAAAGGATTGAATAAGAATTTCAAGGTATACATCCTCTCCAGCCAATTTAAATTTAACTTCCTCTACTGATTTTTTAATTAGCTAATTTACATATCAGTGGCTTTTTTCTGTTGGCATTTTCTGGATATTTGGTATTGTACCTTTATTAAATCACTTGCAGTAGCCTCTCACTGAATATAGTATATGAATCTTCTATGCTATCTTTTCAACTTAATTTATTGTTTTTTTTTTCCTTTCTCTAGTTTACATTTAAATATCCTTCAAAATTCAGCTAAAGCATCACAATTTTCAGGAATTCCTTCCAGTACAATTATTTTTATTTAAAATTTCTCTCTCATATTCTGACAGTAACCTGTACCTAGCATATGTACCTAGGTGACAACCAATGTACTATTCGTGGATCTTCTTTATCAAGCTTTAATTTACTCAGAATAATAAGAATTCCTAGACCCTCCAATTGTTATTTTCAGGGGAAAAAGTGAAGTTTTATATTCTAAAATATTTATATAATGAATATTACAGTCATAAAGCAAAGCTTAGCAAAGGGATAATGACATTATGTTTCTAGGTAAGATAGAGTAACAGAAGTGGATTTATACTCCTGCCCTCAATCAATTATAAAAGAAATGATAAAGTAGTTTTCAAGACATTGGATCTCAGTAAGCTTATCATAGTGATCCTGGAGACAGGAAACCAATCTGTGGAACCTAATAATTATGGTGTTCCTGCCTCAATAGAGTTTCCAGAACTTTGTGAAGAGAATTTAAAAGATATCCTGAATTGTTTTGGACACAGAACTGGGGCACAGGGAAATCATTCTGGGTGGAGTTCATAGAGCTGAGAGCTGGAGAGGAGTATTCAGTGGAGAGAGAGAAAGAGGAAGATACACAGAGACAAATAGGTTGAGAGACAGAGGAAGAGAGAAAGTGGGGAGAGAGAAAACACTGGAGATGTGTAGGGAGTCACCTGTACACCCATATTATTCAGGACAGTGCTGATCATGATGTGCATGAGAGCAAGCTCCTCAAGTCTGGGAAGAAGGAGAGAGAGAAACACGTGAATGGATTAGAGAATAGTACCCAGGACTACTGCAGAATAAGGGAAAGTATCTGTCTCTAGCATTTATGCTGAGAAATGCATAATTCATGGATCATTGGTAAATTATTCAGCATTCATTAAGTGAAGAAACTGGTGACCATGGAATAAAGTTAAAGGTTTAGTTAACATTATTACATCAATATTAATTTCTTAAAATGATAAATATACCATGGTTATATAAGATGTTAATATTAGGGAGAATTGTGGGAAAGGTATAAAGAAACTTTTTGTTCTTTAGTTGTTTTGAAATTGTTTTGTAAATTTAAAATTATTTCCAAATAAATATAAGGAAACAAACAGCCAAGTCCAAATGAAAATGAGCTTTTAAAAAAGACTTAACAGCCCATAAAAAATATGATATCTAAATGGCTAATTAACAAGCAAATGTACTCAATTTTATTAGTAATTATAGAAATGCAATTTAATACCACTACATCTCTATTGAAACAGCTAAAATAGAAATAAGTAACAATAATAGTAATGCAAATAAAGAAAAATTAATAATATGCAGTAGGTGGCAGGATATGGAAACTGGAACTCTTGTATACTCTTTTGGGGAATGTAAATTGGCACAATTGCTTTGGAAAATTGCCTGCAAATATCTACCAAATTTGAACTTGAGCTCTCACTATATAGTATTAGGTCAAGTCTTAGGTGTACACAAAACACAAATAAATATGCAGCATGTATGTTCTTTAGAAGAATTTTCATATGTGCATCAAAATTGCGCATATTTAAGAATGTACCTGCATTCGAGAATGTTGTTTGCATTCACATGCCAATAATACACAGTGCTGTATTTACCTTTGATGAAGTTCAAACAGGTAAAACAATTCCATGATGCTAAGTCAGGAGACTGGCTACTATGAGCAGAAGGGTAAGAAGTAAGGAAGGGTTCAGGAAGGGGGCTTTTAGAGGTCAGTAATGCTCTGACTTTTGAACTATGTTATGGTTACATGGATGTGTCAGCTTTGTGATCTATTAACAAGCCATATATTTTTTTATGTCTGTCCTTCTTTCTATGTATTCTATAATGAAAAAGTTTAAATATACTCAGTACAAATAAGTTTCTAAATTATTTAATCTCATCTTCAGGTCTTTTTGGGGGAGGGGGGCTTTTTTTTTAAATTCCCAAGAGTGCCAATGTAATGCTTTAAAAGGTATGAATATCTTTGAATAACTATTGGAGGGAACATTACTAACTGCTAGGAAATCATTTCTACAATGTACTGGGTTGAAAGATTCTATTTGGCTTTATATAGATCTCTCGTTCCCTCCTATAGCTTAAAAATATACAAATATCTATCTGTTTTAGATACATTGCCTACCAGACTGTATCCACAAAAACTAATTTTATTTTATTTTAAGATTTTATTTATTTATTCATGAGACACACACACAGAGAGAGAGAGAGAGAGAGAGAGAGAGAGAGAGAGAGGGAGAGACACAGGCAGAGGGAGAAGCAGGCTCCATGCAGGGAGCCCGACGTGGGACTTGATCCCGGGTCTCCAGGATCATGCCCTGGGCCGAAGGCAGGTGCTAAACCGCTGAGCCACCAGGGATCCCCCACAAAAACTAATTTTAAATGAAAGTCAGATAAAAGTGGAAAGGGAGTGCATCCATCCCAGACCCATTAAAATGGTACTTTCATATACAAGCTTAATTCTTAATTTCCATGAGACTATATTTCTGCCTTGCTATTGACAAAAAGGTCAGGGCTAACCTTTTTATGTCTGCAAAAAGAAATAATATGGCCTGTAGGCAAATGATACCTTTATTTTATTTTTCTTCAAATTCTTCCAGGAAAACATCATGTCATTAATTTGTCAGATTTATCAAAGACTGTCTCCTGGGAGATTAAGAAAAAAAGCTGCCATTAGAAATTTTTCCTCTATTCTGCTTGGTGACTATGATTAGAATTTCATTTTTTTACAGCCAGTGCTGGATCCAGGTTTTGTGAGGACTGAAGCTTATATAATTTTCCAGGGACCTTGTCAAAAAGAGAAAATACCTTATTTTTGCAGATTCTAAGAAACATAAGGTTTTGTGATCACATTGCTAGAGCCCCTTCTGGGGAACTGGTACAATTTAAAGGAAACTTCTGTTTAATAGTAAATGCTTTTTCACTCAGTCTAGAGCCTTGAGATGATCAGGTGTCAAAGGGAGGACAGCTACAGGGGAGAAACAAGCCGTGTTAATAAATGAAATGATCTATGTGTTAAAAAATAATAATGTAAGTGTAACTACAAATTGCAGCTTGCAGCCTCATTGTCTTTGAAGTAATAATAAGGGAAATGTGACTTTGACACTCTGCCTAGGACAATGAAGAATGGCCAGCATTCAAATCCATAGAAATTCTCATGCAGTTCATTTTCCTATATTGAACAAATCAAAAGAGTGTAGATTTTTATTATGTAAGTTTCCATTTTTGAAAAAATAGTTTTGAAAAAAAATTTGCAACAAATTCATTTTCCAAGATAAATGTTTCTTTTTGAATGTAGAACATTGGACTTTTACCAAGTCTAGCACACATGAAGGTAACTAGAATTCGCCAAACATGATCCTATGACTAGTCCCAGCCAAGGGTTGAGGGCAAAGTGGTGAACTGATTCTGAAGGTTTTACTTTTTGTAATGATGTAAGTGAGAAGATAGCCATTTTTTTTAAAATTGTAGGAGACTTCTTGAGATCTGAAATAACAAATTTAGAGAATTGTGATAAACTGGAGAAAATCTGTGGTTTGCCAAGAAACTTGAGGTGTGTACTGTTGTTATTTGGTCTAAACTCTCTTCCCCCTTGTTAACCTTAAAAAAAAAAATGAATCCAAGATACTGAGTTATGAATCCTACTGTCTCAGACGATCAACTTTACTAACCAAGAATGCATGGAGAGACTAAAAATCCTAGTGCCATGTCCTGAGTTAGATGTGTCAAACTCAATCAGCATAGGGATTTGAAATGAATAAGTACAACATAAGAAAATGGAGCAGCAACAGTATTTACAACATACTTCACAGGTGATGGTTATTCAGGGGTAAAAAATAGGGTAAGCGTAGGCAGATGGATTCCAAAGAAATCAAAAGCTTGTTTAAATGCAAATGTTTCCAGGAAGAAAAAGCGTTCAGAGAAGAAATGATATATAAATAAATTTCCTCTCAGCAGAATGTTTTCTTCTTCAGGTTTACAAGAGGCAGTCTCAGGTGTCTAATGGAGATACACTGAAGAACTAAAAGTGGATACCTTTGCAAAAGGAGTTTTAGTGCCTCTAAAAGCCTGCCGTCTGAGGCACTTTATCTACTGAATTGAACCTACAACCAAATTACAGTCTTACGTCTCCGCATTTTGTATACCAATCTTGACTTCAAGATGAGTTGGCACTTCAAGGCATAAAAGTGTAATTTAGTCTCTTTTAATCCCCACTTAACTTCTGTGATAACAAGCAACCGCTTAGTGAGGTAATTAATGAGAAATTATACTTTTCTATTGGCAACTTGGGATGTATTTCCTAGGACCAAAGCAGTAAGCCCCGAATCATAATTTGATATCAGTTATTTTCTATCTCAGCTATCTGGTCATGCACCGATATTAATCAGTAACCTGAAAGGCAGGAAAGAGAATACCTCTTGCTTATCAAGAGGTTTTTTTGAAGGGAGGGAATAAGTGAAATGTATCCTTCTTATGAAGGTATATGTTCAGTTAAATTTCTTATTTTTTGCATATGGTCTTATTATTTCATGTACTATGCATTTGTTAGATCATCTAATTTTATGCAGTGCAGGGAAAATTGCTTAAGGAAAAAAATGATGAAATCTTCATACCTCACTCACACTTTTCTGCAGTGGATAAAATGAATATTTAGCAAAGCGAGCTAGCAGTTTGCAAATGTGCAATTAAAATCCTGGCTCTTCTCTAATTATGTAACACTTAAGTTAAATGGTCTTAATAGACATATAATGATAGCTTTATAAACCTACAGTTACTTATAATCAAATGTAATTTCTATTTCAGTTTTAAAGCACCCATTAAATGTCTATTATGATTTTTAAGTAATTTGGCAGACATTTAATGAATACTTTACAAACCTAAATAGTAATTATTTCAAGAGACAACTGTTAACATATAGGAGTAACAGAACTATTCATTCGAATACACAGCTTAAAACTAATTAGTGAAGTATATATGCAATACCCAATGGATTTACTAAGGAAGAAAATAACAATTTTTTTTAAAGATCTTATTTATTTATTCATGAGAGACACAGAAAGAGAGGCAGAGACACAGGCAGAGGGAGAAGCAGGCTCCATGCAGGGAACCTGATGTGGGACTTGATCCCAGAACTCTGGGATCACGCCCTGAGCTGGAGGCAGACGCTCAACCACTGAGCCACCAAGGAGTCCTGAAAATCAGAATTTTAAGGCAATTTCTCTCTTAAAATAGAAACCATGTTTTCTAATTTTGTTCTATGTCCTGTGATATAACCTGTCACATTACGAAAGTGTAACACTAGAAAGCCACATCTTCTCATAATTCTGTGTATATTCTAGAAAAAATTATTTTTGTGCCAGGCAGAGTAAAAATGTATTTTATACATTAATTCACTGTTAAAATTTAGTGATGTTGCTAGGAAACTAAAAACTAATATAGACAGTTTTTCATTGCATGTTGTAGGTGAGGAGGCAGCTTCCAATTTTTCAGAATATTCCTGTTAATTTTAACAGAATACCACTATTTCTCACTACATATAACAACTATAAGTTGGCCACATCTTTTCACAACTAAGATGCCTTAGATTCTTTGAAATGACAGAGGAAAACTGTGTGTTCTAGTAGTTACTGAAATCTCCTCATAAAAGAAATCAGTATTTTTGGCCAGTGAAGTTTCATTCACAAGCTTTATAGAAGGATTCTAAGGCCTATTCCATGGATGATGCACTTTATGAAAATTGAAATTGCTTTATTGTTTCTATGAGATATCATCATTTCAATAGTCTAAATTTCAAACTCTGAGTGATGTAATTATACAAATACAGATAATTATTGAAAGTGAGACAAAAGTTTTAGTGTTAATGCTTACCAGTAAGTACTATATTTTAATTATGATTATAGTATTATAAGTTAATTTCGTAATCCAATTGTTTTTATAGACATGCCGCCTCAGTATTGGGGTCATTTGTGACTTTTCCTGTCCTAATCCTCCTTATCTTATATGACAAGAAAAAATAATTAAAACATTTCTCCCTCTGTACTGGCACTCATCCCATAAAATCAAACATTTAGTTATTAGAAAGTACCACAATATGAAATAGCACACACACACACATACATATATATGCATATACTTATACATGAATGTATTTAACATTCAAGTATATATACTTCTATATGAATATATAATACATATAAGAATATATCCATCACACAGGGAATATATATATATTATAGATAGATATGATATATACTATATAGATCATAACATACATATTTGCATACTTCTATTACAAATTCAGGAAAATCTATCAAATTTATCCTGAAATATATGTAAAATAATGGTTAAACATTTTATTATTATGTGTTAATCCTTATATAAAGAACATCATATGAAGTAGTACAGTGTGGCATTTAGACACAGAGCTAAACATTAAACTATTATCTTATACTTTTTTATTCATTACAATGTTACAGATTAATAGACATCACATTTATGATAAACCCAGTAGTTAGGTGGATTAATGTGACTGCCGTTCAGCAGAGATCTGCACGATTTTTGGATATGTCAATTTGTCAGATATTTGGCATATAGATCATTATTAAAGCCACGTAATTATGTGAGATCAAATAGAAGTTGTATAACTAGAGAAAGGGAGAGTATCAAAGACAGTTCTGTGGTATCCAACACTAAAAGGTCAGGGAGTAAGGATAAACCAGCATAGAATACTAAATACATGCCAGAGGGATAGAAGAACATCAAACAGAAGTAGGTCACTGGGAGTCAAATGAAGCCACTCTTTCAAGACACAGGGGTTACATTATATGTTATTGATATATAAATAGTAATAATGTGTTGATATGTGTTACATGCTATCATGTTATAAAAGCACAAAAAATGTGCTTATATGCTACTTATAGGTCAAGTTAAGGATTGCATCTTAATCATTAGCTTCAACAGTGGGAAATTAATTTGTAGCTTGATAAAAGGAGTGTGGAGAGGTGAACATGAACAATTGATGAAGAAAGCTCAGGAGATAAAGGGAGGTTAAGAAACTTTGGCATAAATGGTTCTTCCAAAGTGTGTTTTTAAAAGAAAGTTAAAAAAATGAGACAGGAGCTGAAGGTAGAATAGGAATTGAAAGACTGTTCTTAAGAATATAGATACAATGATATATTTATATGCTGATGGTAAAGATCCCCTAAAGTGGGAAAATTAAAAAGCATGTAGTCAAAGAAGTCAAATATTGGAGTAAAATTTTTGCATAGGTAAAGAAGAGGGGATAGCATGCACAGATGGAAGTGGAGCCTTTAGCTAAGAGTTTCATGGTTTATCCATATGAACCAGAGAGCAAGAAGAAAATTTAGACATAATTACTGAGAGTTGGATTGATGTAGTGGTGAGATCCTGTAGAAGTTTTCTTGTGATCAATTCAATTTTCTCAGTGAAATTGGAAGCAAGATGATTAGCTGAGAATGAAGATGATTGAGGTGGCTCTGGATATTTTGGGGAAAAGGAGGAAGTATGAAATAGCTTTCTAGTAAAATGAGATGAAAAATGAACTGAAAAGTGTAGTTTGATTTCTGAGGAACAATAATGCCCAACTGCTCTGAAGTCAGCAGTCACATACTTAAATTGAGAGCAATCAACACAATGTGTGTTTTTTCCAGTAACATTCAGCTGCACAGGCACATGCAAGAAAGTAGACAGGGGATTCGATAGAATACTCACCCAATATATAAGATAATGCAAAAAACTCTGTGTGTGAGTGTGTGTGTTCTCATTGTTCTACAGGCTCCATAATACTTTATGTTGTCAAATTTTTAATATATTTTGGAATAAGATGCTCTGGAGGAAAAAATTATGGTAGTTAAACTTGGAATTTTCCAGTTTCTCCAGTACAACATATAGAACATATTCATTTACTAGTAATGTCAAAATAAACCACCACACTCTGGGCGACTTAAACAATGGAACTTCGTCTCATAGTTCTGGAGGTTAGAAGTTGAGCAGCAGAGCAGCCCTGGTGGCTCAGTAGTTTAGCACTGCCTTCAACCCAGGGCATGATCCTGGAGACCCAGGATCGAGTCCCACATCAGGCTCCCTGCGTAGACCTTTCTTCTCCCTCTGCCTGTGTCTCTGCCTCTCTCTCTCTCTCTGTGTGTGTGTGTGTCTCTCATAAATAAATAAATAAAATCTCAAAAAAAAAAAAGAAGTTGAGTAGCAAGGTATCAGCACATTGGTTGGTTCCTTCTGAGGACTGTGAGGAAGGATCTCACAGAGTCTGTTCCAGGACTCTGCTGGGCTATCTTGATCCTGTGTCTCTTCACATGACATTATTCCTGGGTGTGTTTGCCTTCAGATATCCCCTATTTCTAAGAATACCAGTCTTATTTTATTAAGGCCCACCTCTATGACCTCATTTTAACTTGATTACTTCTGTAGTGAACCTGCATCCAAATAAGGTCACATTACCAGTTACTATGGGTTAGGACTTCAATACAGGAAAATTGAGAAAAGGAGAATGGATATACTGTTCCTTGGTTGGTTGCAATTTTTTAGAAAGTCTTTGCCTTCTTTCTGCCTTCAAGGCAACTTCTGGTTTGAATGGAAAGCATGGTCTCTCAGAATAATCAACCTCTTCTTACTCATTCATAGATCTTGTGTAGCTTCTACTTGCTTGAGTCTTTGCCGAACTGTCATGCATTGTGTATCTACTGGAATTCTGTGCTCATAGGACATTTCAAACACTGTATGTAAATGGAACAACAAGGAACAGTGGACAAGCATATCCTACACATCTCCTCCACTCACTGTCATGCTCCAGTGACCCAATAAAACTTCACTTACAAACCACAGATAAATGATCAAATTATTAAGAATTTTTAAAGTAGGGGCAGCTGGGTGGCATAGTTCTTTAAGCATTTGCCTTTGGCTCAGGTTTTGATCTTGGGATACTGGGATTGAGCCCCACATCTGGCTCTCTGCTCATCAGGAAGTTTGCTTCTTCCTCTCCTTCTGTCCTCTGTTTCCTTCTCTCACTGCCTCTCAAATAAATAAATAAATAAATAAATAAATAAATAAACAAACAAACAAATAAATAAATAAAATATTTTAAAATATGAATATTAGTGACAGAAGAGAACTAAACCAAAAATAGGGTCCTTCTGAGTATGGAATCCTGTGTGACTGGATCACAAGAGCATGAAGTTGGCTCCAGATGAAAGACAGAATTATTTCCCCTTAAGTTCTGGAACTAAACAGAGACATCTACTCCCACAACTGCAATTCAATATTGTGTGGAAGTTCTAGCCAGTACATACGAAAAGAAAATAAGTTTATTCAGGTTACAGCCCATACCATTAAATAATACCATAAAAAACATGAATACTTGAGAATAAATTGAGCTATTTAATAGCATATGGTATCTTCTATACCTATTCACTGAAATCTTCACCACTTTGCTGAGAGAAAGGTCTATATGAATTAATACATATAGCATGCTCCAATTGGGAGACTTATGTTACTATGATATTAACTCTTCCCAAATATATCTGTAGATTCAATGCAAAGTTAATCAAAATCTTAGTAGGTTTCCTTGTAGAAATTATTAAGCTAACTCTGGATTTTGTATAGAGATTAAAAAAACCTACTACATCCAAAATGATTACAAAGAAGAGCAAAGCCGCAGGAGTAACATCTTTTTGTATACAGTCTTTTTAGGCACTAGTCATTAAAGCAGTGTGGTATAGATGGACATATACATTTGTGGACAAGTGGACATATAGACAATGGAAAATAAAGAGAATCCTGAAATAGGTCCAGACTTACATGCTTAATTTTTTCAGGTTTTCTTTGACAATGATGTCATGGTCATTCAGTAATGAAATAATAGTTTTTGACAATTTGCCCTGGAACAAATGTAAACATTTTTAGGGATGGAGAAAGAAGAATGCTAACCTTACAGCATCCATACATGTGCACACACAGAGATACAAAGAATAAATGGAGGATTAGGATGATGAAATGATCAGCTATGGCCTACAGAACAGCTATGGCAGTGGGGGTTATACTTCTTGCCACTGATTATTTCCTTATAAGATATTTTCTGCCTGGACATTGTAACTAGCTGCAGTTTGAAGAATAGACAAACTTATGGTGAGTCTCCCTTAAATGAGAACTTTAGCCAGTTGTTAGTGCTCCACTTACATTTTGTCATATCCTTCTACCATATTTTCATGAAGCCTCCATTCATGTTGCCATTCCCAGGAGTCAGAGCCTGCAACTCTATCAGGTAAGTATGCAAAGGTGGCCAGAACTAGATATGTCTGCACAGCAGAGACAATTGACTCAGAAGTTTTGTCCTTTAAATAGCTCCTAAACAATGACTATGTGCACAGGGGTACAAACACTGAGGTTTTGCCCACACTTTATACAGATCATCTTTGAAGGATCGAGGTAAAGGCATTCTTTGTGGCCTTTTTCAAATATCTTGCTCTTTCTGGACACTTCTCATTTCCTGTCTCATTTCCCCATATATCTGTGAATTTTTCCTGAAACCATGTAATCATAAATCACATTTGTGTTGGGATAAAACCCCACCAATCCTAATTCATGTAGGACAGTCAGATTTTAGGCCTATGATCCATCATATTTTCCCATTTAACTCTTAGAATGTTAAGTTTGTATGGTAACTTATATATGGTCACCATATTATAATGGAAAGTTGTCACAGCCACAATCACATGCCACTCAGAAGAAAGAGTATAGAAAAATCAGTAAGATACTCTAGGAAAGAAAGTGTGAGGCAATGCAGGTTGACCTTGAAGTTTAAAATCAAAAAGACATTTTCAACACACAAGAAAATGTAGTAAACACTCCTTGCAAGAGCCTTCTTGAGAATATTAAGAAAGGATGAACTCCAGATAGAAAGGGTAGTTGTCAAACAAATAAATAAGAGGAAAAATAGAGTTGATTGATAGATTGGACTGTGAATTGCATGTGTGCTCCAACAATGTGGAAATCATCCATCAAACACAAAATGGGAACAGATGGGTTGGGTACATAGCTAGAAAGTAAAATTAGTTTGCAGATGGCCTCATTATAATTCATAGGTGTCAAAGAGTATTATTTAAAGGTAGCAAATCAAATAGTGAAAGATGAAACGTATATATACAAATAAAGAAATTAAAGTGATGAATGTTTACTCAATGTGGGTATGGTATAATTGTAGGGGGGGAGAAAAGGATACAATTTCAATTTAACGGGGTTTAAAATAGGGATTCAAAAAAGAAAGAACATATTTCATTAATATAGAATCATTAAAATAACTTCTAGGGCAAAATTGCAAACTTCCTAAACATTAGAAACACAGTAAAAGAAGACAGGAAGCACATGCATATTGAATGCTTTATCTATTATGACTATTAATTTTATGTGTCAACTTGACTAGCTACGATGTCCAGCTCTTTGGTCAAAAACTAATTTGGTCAAACACTAATCTTCTAATGAGATAAATTCTGGTAATCAGTAAACTTTAGGTAAAGCAGCTCACCCTCCATAACATGGGTGGGCGTCTGTTGAAGGCCTTATGAGCAAAGACTAGAGTTTCCTAGAGAAAAAATTCTGCCTCAAGATGGTGACATAGAAATTCTGCCTGAGTTCCAGCTCGCTGACCTGCCCTACACATTTCAGAACTGTCACCTCCAACAATCACGAGTCAATTCTTTGACATAACTCATTCTCTTTCATTCTAGCTCATATTCTGTCTCTCTCTTCTGTCTCTTGAATTTACATCTCCCGCAAATCCATATGTTGAAGCACCAACCCTTCATGTGACGGTAAGTAGAGGTGGGGCTTTAGAAGGTAATTTAGGTTTAAATGGGGTCATAAAGGTAGAGGAAGAAAGACCAGAGTGCACTCTCTCTCTGCCATGTAACGATACAGTTAGAAGCCTGTTGTCTGCAAGGCAAGAGGGCTTACCAGGACCCAAATCTGTTAGCACCTTGATTTTGGACTTTCCAACCTCCAGAACTATGATAAACAAATGTTTGTTGTTTAAGCCACTCAGTCTATATTTTTGTTTGTTTTTTATAGTGGTCCAAACTAAGACATAAGCTTTCATTTTTATTGGTGATATTAATATTGTGGTTAACAGCATTTCTTATTGAATATTGTAGAATTTAGGCACTTAGCTTTAATGTTCCCAAGGAAAGAGAAATGTGGGGATATAGGCTGTACCCTACAACCACTTTTTGCTGGGACACTTCAAAACAGAGCATATAGATGTAAGTACTGTGAATAGTAAAGCAGCCTGAAGCCTTGAGATCTAGAAAAGAGAAATAAAGAGCTCGTAGGGATCCAGCCAGGAACTGGAAAACAGTTTAATAAGCAGTCAGTCTAGATTTTTCAAACAAGAAGGAACAGATAAAAACACCTGTGTGTCGAGGAAATCATAAAGTTTTCCAATGATATTCCACGTTATTGAATACAGCATTTATAACATTTCCCCCATAGTTTATGTGTGCATATGCCAATGTTTTTATTCAACTTCTTGATTTCTCAAAAACTTTGTCTCAGTTTTTCCAACAAGTGTTTATCTTTAATTAACCCTGTTCCTTTTTCTTTTGAAGCTGCACGTGCCCACTGAAGAAATTCTGTGAAAGCCCATGCTTCTCTTCACATTAAGTTCATCACTTTTATCTAGTAAAAAAAAGTAAGACTTTTATTCTCCATTTTTCTTAGTTGATCTAGATTAATAACTAGAAAATGAGCATTCTGCTCCCCTTCACACATGATATGCATTTAATGGAATAATTAGATCATCATCACTCATATTCTCTACTGTCATTGTGATTGCAATTGGTAAAAGTAAATGTGCCATAATTAAACCATATTTTAGTAGATAAATGCATATTTTTATTTACATGTTAGTTACAAAGCTATGAAACATATGCTGTTAAGTATATGCTGATGAACATGAGTTATTCCTGACTTGATGTTCACTCAGATGCATGTAATCATTTATTGTCATTTTAAATATTTTCCTTATAATGATTGTTGATTATAGTCTTTCTATAAAAGTTATATTTTGTTGGGTTTATTTTGTAGATTACCTTCCACATGTATTAATATCATTCACTTTGAAAATACTTAGGTATTAAGATATATGTATATAAGAATAATAAATATTTCATTACATATCCACCCCTTTTAAATAAATAAAACATAAACAATATGACTGAAGTCCCTTGACTAGTTATTCCCAAATTTAATAATTCCCATATTTTGTTTCATGCATTTCATTAGACTTTTAATATGTTTGTTGCTAATAACATGGTTTTATATTTTATATGTTGTACTAATTTCATCATACTGGGTGTGAATTCCCTGGCAACTTTATTTCCCTCAAAACTATGATTCTAATATTCATAATTAGAGCCCTACTTCATTCCTTTATACACCTGTTTAATATTGTACATCTGTTTCATATTGTACATGTGAAAATGCCATAATTTATGTAGACATTTTTCAGTTCTTAGAATTTTTAAGTTATTTCCAGTGTTTGGCTATCACAAAAAATGCTGGTTTAGACATTATAATATATGTATCCTAGTGTTCTAAAATTGGCATTTCTCTAAGATTATCTGAGATTCTGAGATTGCTGAGTCTAAGGGCTGGAATATCTTTTGCTTTCACAGATTTTGTGGCATTGTTCTTTAGAGTGTTTGGACCAATTTTCACTCTACCGGCAGTTATACAAAAAATTCTATTATATGATATACTTGACATTTCATTAGTTTTTGTAATAATTTAAGCCTTTTATTTTAAAATAATTTTTATTTATGATAGTATGTTTAGAGGTAAATGCAGAAAATTTGATAGCTCAAATGTATATGCATATATAAATATACGTATATCTATTTCTGTATGATTGTGTGTATCTTTTAAGTACCACCCAGATTAAGGTCATTGCACAATTCCAACATCACCAAAAAGTTTGCTCATTCTCTCCAATCCTGAGTCTTTAAAAACAATTTCAAGGTGAAGCAACCATCATTCAGACTTGTACCATTGGTATAAGGTTGCCAATTCTTTAGTTTCTTAGAATCATATACCTGGTGATAATAATCTATGCTATTGCATGTGGAAGTAGTTTATTTGTGATGCTATGCAGTTATGTCATATCCTGTCACATGAAGATTCTAAACATTTTTAATTCAGTATATTGCTGATAGATATTTACGCTATTTTCACTTATGAATATTATAAATAATGCTGCTATGAACTTTTTTGCACGTGTTTTGGTACAAATGGAAATACACACTCATTTCTTTGTAGTTTATATCTAGAAATGCTAGTTTGTGGGTTAGATTTATTGTGATGCTTTTAGCTTCAGGGTTTTAGCAGATATCCTATTGCAGATTTAAGGAGAGCTTTTCTAATATTCATATTTTTTAAAGATTTTATTTTTTTAGAGAAGTTTTAAGTTTACAACAAAATTGAGAGGAGAGTATAGAGGATTCCCATATGATCTCTGCCTTATACATGCATAACTTCCTCCATTATTGATATCACTAGTCAGAATGGTGCATTTTATACCAAGGATTAACATATATTGACATACTATGATCATATATTTATATTATATATATCATATAATCATATAATTATAATCACCAGAAATCTCCACAGTTTATCTTAGGGTTCGCTTTCACTCCTGGTCTTTGCATCCTATGAGAGTGCATTAAAGTGTAATAACATTATCATATAGATTACTTTACTGGCCTAAAAATCCTCTCTACTCTGCCCATTCATCTCTCTCCACCAAACCCTGGTGACCACTGGTGTTTTTACTGTTTTTATAGTTTTGCCTATTCCAGAAAGTCATACAGTTGATATCACACACTATGGAGCCTTTGCAGATTGACTACTTTCACCTACATGCATTAAAGTTTCCTCCATCTCTTTTCATGGCTTGATTGCTCATTTCTTTTATAGCACTGAATAATGGTCTCCTGTCTGAATATACCTTAATTTTTTTATCTATTCATATATTGGAGGATATCTTGGTTGCTTCCAAGTTTTAGCAATTAAGAATAAAGTTGCTATAAACATCTGTGTGAAGGCTTTTACACAAACATGTTTTCAACCTCTGTGGGTAAATACCAAGGAAGATTACAGGATTATATAGTGAGAATATGTTCAATATTGTAAGAAACCACCAAACTGTATTCTTAAGAGGCTGTTCATTCTATATTCTGGGCAGTGACGAATGAATCTCTTTGCTCCATATCTTTGTTTACGTTTGGTGTTGTCAGTGCTCCAGATTTTGACTACTAATATTTTAGCGCAAAATTTTCTTTTTTATTTTAATTCTTTTTAATCTTTAATTTCTTTAAAGTAAGCTCTATGCCCAATATAGTGTTTGAACCCAGGACCCTAAGATCAAGAGTTGCATGCTCCACAGACTGAGCCAACCAGCTGCCCCTTTAGTGTAAAATGCTCATATTATTTCATGTTTTTTCTTTATGTATATATAATAATTTTAACATGAAAAAAATTTACTGTTCAAACAATTTTAAAACATTTTTAGAATAATATTCACTAATACCTTCTCATTCTATTAATGATTTCACAATACATTTTCCTTTAAACATTTTTTAAGATGTTATTTCCATGTAATAACATTTCATCAATTAAAAAATAGCCAACACTTTCACAAATTTGGTAGAAAAATCAACCTATAAATATAAGCAGCTCAGCTGAACCAAGCAGCAGTAACCAAGGAAAATAAAATAAGTCATGTCATTGTCAAAATTCTGAAAGCCCAGAAAAAGAAAACACACACACACACACACACACACACACAACCAAACAAAACATAAAACAACCAGAGAAAATGTTTATATTTGGGGAAAATGTGATGAATGAAATTCAAGGAAAACAAAAAAAGTGATGAATGACATTTTTTTTCATAAAAAATAAAGACAAGAAGACAATGGTATAATATCATTAATGAATTAAAAGAAAGATACACAATTCTAAGTCTATAAAAATTCCTTCAAAAGTAAAGGTTTATTAAAGTCATTTGAAGACCAATGAAATCACAAGAATTTGTGACCAATAGCATTGAACTATATGATTTAGTCTCAAGAGAAATGGCATGGCATAAAAACTGGGATTTATAATAAGGAATGGAAGAGCATCAGAAATTACAAAAACAGATATGGGTATATGTGCATGTATACTCCCATGGGTGTCTATTTCTTCTCAATTTCTTTAAAAGTATGAATGTTTGTAAAGCATTGGTAATAACAACTGGAGATATCAACTTTAGTAACATCATTAATGAAAAAAAATACTAAGAGGAAGAGGACTATAAACAGAACTTTTTTGCTTTGAGATTTCATATTTGTTTGTTGCTTTTTAAGTGAAATAGTGAAGAGCTCCAATATTATGTTTAGGTAGACTTTGAGAAGTTTAAGATACGTAAGATATGTGGTGATCCCAACTGTAACTTTTAAAACTAAAAAGCGATATAACCAGAAAACCAACAGAAAAAGTAAATGGCAGAAAAACAGAAATAAAGTAACAAAATGAAGATGTGACAAATAGAAAAATGGTCAACTTAAATTAAAATATATTACTAAAATATATTTTACTATTTTTAATTAGTAATTTTAAATACATATAGATTAAGCATGTATATTAAAAGCAATAATTGTCAGAATAAGTATTAACACTCAAAAACATATTGTCTACAAAGAACACACATTAAATACAAATATCCAGATAAACTGAAAAGCAAACCTTACTAAAAATATATATCTCTTTAAAAATAGGGTAAGAAAGCTGGATTGGCTATATAATGATCATAAAAAATATTCTTTAAATATAATAATAGTCTATCATCTGCTATGCAGAACTTTATTGCATTATGATAAAATATTAATTCAATAGAATTAAATGTATCATAAGTCTAGCAACTGAACTTCAATATATGGAGCAAAAACTGACAACATTGAAAAAAGTTAATTAAAAAAAATCACAATTTAGAGTTAATGACTTTAACACAGTTTGTCAAAAATTGATAAATCACCTAGAGAAAAATTCAGTAACAATACAGAAGATTTGAACAATGAGTAACATAATGTGATTGAATTTTAAAGGACACTAAATCCTCAGATTGAAGAATATACATCCTTTTCTAGTATGTTTGGAATACTTAGAAATACAGACCATATGCTAAGCCATAAAATAATTATCAATAAATTTCAACGGTATGACTTCATGTTGAGTATACTTTCTGGCTGCACCAGCATTAAATTAGAAATCAACAAGAGAAAGATACCTAGAATACATCAAAATTATAAACAAAATTTCAAAAATCTATGAGTAAAAAATAGATCACATGGGTTTTTAAAATATATTTCAAACTGATTAATAATGAAAAGATAGTATATTAATATTTGTGAATTTCAGCTAAAGTAGCAATTATAAGCTTCTGGAGAGAATTAATACAATAAACTTATGTCTCAAACAAGAAAAATACAAACTTAAAAAAGAAAAATAAAAACTTAAAAATGTGAAAAACAAACTATGAAGGAGTAAAATAATATATATGAGAACAGAATCAGGGAAAAAGAAAACAATAGAGAAGAATTAAAACAGCACTTTTTTGTTTTTAAACAATTAATAAAAGTTATTTCTATATAGAAAGATAAAAAAAGAGAAAACTCAAATTATCAATATCAGGATGTAATGGGGTCAATGTCACAAAGAATACTAAAAAAAAATAAAGGAATAATAAAAGTATTATGACAACTTAAATGTAATTAAAACTGTTAAAATAAAGAAGGTATAATCTAGAAATTTTTCTGTTAAAAAAAAGATTTTATAATTAAATACTTCCTCACAGGGAAATATGCATACCCTGATGAATTTACTGAGGAATTTTATCAAACTTGTAAGAAAAAATAATTCCAATTCCATGAAATTCCATCAGAAGGTATGACTTTCCAGTTACTTTTATGAGACATTTTTTTCTGATTCCTAAACTATATAAAGAATTTGAAAAAAAAGAAAACAAAATAAGAAAATCAATGGAATCCAATAATATATAGAAATAATATTACATATGTCATGATGTGGATATTGTAGGAGTAAAATGTTATTATGAGAATAAAGGAAGATAATAAACAATTGTCTTTAGTAATTGTCTTTATAAATAAAACAATTGTCTTTATTAATAAAGACAATAAAAACACTTGACAAACTTCGATAGTTATTCACGCGAAAAACTCTTGAGAAAACTAGGAAAATAAAAGCATCTATGAAAAAACTTACAGATAATATTATAGTTAATGATGAAACCCCAAATGCTAGTCCCCAAGATAGGGAACAAGAAAAAGATGTTTCCAAGTACCATTTCTATTAACTAATAAATAGTACTAGTCCTATATGGTGCAATATGAAAAGAGAAAGTAATAAAAGACGTGACTATTGAAAAGAAAGAAGCAAAACTGCCTTTATTTACAGACATGATTATATGTGTAAATTTTTTATAAAGTACATAAAATAAAATTAGAACTAGTAATTGTATTTAGCAAGATTCAGAGAAACAAAGTAAACATTGTTTTTTAGAATCATCTATATTTCTAGGGGTGCCTGGGTGGCTCAGTTGGTTAAGCACCTGACTGGATTTTGGCTCCAGTCATGATCTCATGGGTCCTGGGATCTAGCTTCATGTGAGCACCATGCTTAGTGGGGAGTCTACTTGATCTGCTCCTCCCCCTACTCACATGTATAGGTGCTCTTTCTCTGTCTCTCAAATAAATAAATAAATAAATAAATCTTCAAAAATCATCTATATTTCTAGACATTGGCAATGTGTAATTAAAAAGTAAAATTTAAGGAAGCATTGAAAAATAGGATGCCTGAAATAATTTTAATAAAAAGATTTGACAAATCTCTGGGCTGGAAATTATAAAATTATAATAAAATGTTCTGGGGTAAATAAAAAATAAATGGATATAATCATATTTTTATATATTCTATCACCTATCTGGAGTGAGAGATGATATATAAGTGGAAAATAAAAGCACACGAGAGGGTCTGGAAATAGCTCATAACTTACATGATCAAATTATTCTTTAATAAATTCAATGTAATAAGAAGTGGAAAATTTTTAAACAAATGTTATTGAAACAATTGAATATATGTAATAATAATTCCATAAATAGATATGTATGTATCTAATGTATATCATTCATCTATAATCTGTCTAGTAATGATTTAGACCGCTACCATACATGACAAATAAATCAAGAGAAATCTTAGAATTAAATAAAAAAGTTAAATCCACAGCCTTCTTAATAAATTTAGCAAGATATCTTCAATATCTTGATGTTATAAAGTTTTCCTAGAGGTATACAGAGAGCAATAATCATAAAAGGACAATTACTAAACTGTTTTGCCCTACCTCAATTTCTATTCATTAAAAAAATGAATTGGCAAGCCACAGACTAGGAGAAAACATTCACAAAATACATATCTGAAAAAAGGACTTATATGTAGAATCCATAAAGAATTTTATAACTCAATAATCAAATTATAAAGAATCCAATAAAGTATGGGTAAAATAACTGAACACTTTCCAAAGAAGGTGATTAAGTGGCCAACAATAACAACAAAATCAAAACAGATGAAAGAATTCAGAGCATCATTAGTTATCAAAGAAATGCAGATTCAGACCACAAGGACATACCACTATACCACTACACACCTACTGGAAGGGCTAAAATTTAAGTCAAACAATATTGACTCTTGGCAATGATATGGAACAATCAAACACACAGTTGCTTGTAGAAATATTAAATGGTACAGCCCCTTTGAAAAAATGTATTGCAATTTTTAAAAGTGAAACATAAACCTACTTTATGACCCAGTAATTGCATTCTAAAAAAATTAAATCAGGTATCCACAAATGATTGTATAAGCATGTTAATCACACTTTTATTAGTTATAGACAAAACTGGAAACAATTCAAATGCCCATCAGCAGGAGGATTGTTGAACAAATTATGGAATATTTATACAATTGAAAACAACTCAGCAATAAAAAAAATTCAATTGTTGCTACGTATAGCAGTATGGATTGATTGCACATTGTGTTGAATGAAATAAACAAGAAAAAAAAGAGTGCGTACTGATTGTATGATCTCATTTGGATAAGATTCTAAAACCAGGGGTAGGTATAGATTAGAGGGAGCCATGAGGGAAACTTCTAGGATGATGAAATTTATACCTTAATTTAGGTACTTGTTTACATTAATGGACATTTTTGCCAAGAGCCATCATATTCTACAATTAAGATCTGTGCATTTTTCTGTATGTAAACATTTCAATTTAATAGATACTAAACTAAGCAAACCAAATTTCTTAAAAAAGAAAAGAAAATGAGATACTGAGGATACGGTTAGAAATTTGTGGAATTGGGTTCCATAGCCCAGACTTCTACTCTATAAATTTAGTCAGTTCCTCCTAATTTACAAAACTGAGAAGTTAGCCAATGATTCTTTTATTCTAAAACCTCAGGAATTCTTAAAAGGATGGGCAATAAGGACCTGATCTTGAAAAAAAGTACTTGGAATTAATGTAAACTTTGCCTGCTGGGGAACATTACATATTGGTATAAGTGGAAATAAAGCTCATTATCTTTGCATATTAATTTCATTTAAAATGTGAATGCCTTTGCTAAAATTTATCACTTTTGTCTATACTCATCCTATTTTTAAATGACTTTAGCAGTAATTGTAGGAAAGATATAAACTTTACCAATTTTCTTTAATTGGAGGCTTTATAGGATTAGGAAGGCCACTTGAATTCTTTGCAATTAATATGATAATAGAAGAAAAGCTACCTTCCTAGGTATCTTATTTTCTGTCAGCATTCTAAATGTTTTTCTGAAATATATTTATCATGCCAAGTTTAAAAACTATATTATGAATTCCTTCTGAAAAAATTTTAAAATAATATCTAAGTAATGAATATACAATTCATGATGTATTTTATCCTAAAATTAAAATTCAGTTTTAGGTTAACAACGGAGTTGTTTTTTTTTGTTTTTGTTTTTGTTTTTGTTTTTGTTTACTTTTTCTTTTTCTTTCTTTTTTCTTTAGCTTTATGGTATGTGAAAGGTAAAAACAAAGAGAAAGAAATGTGTTCAGGACTCTGAAAACAATTTTGTATCAGGAAACTGTTGTTTATCTTCTAGACATTTATGTGTAGTCAATAAATCATTTAATCTACTTTAAATTATTTTGCACAATAATGCCTAACTAATGTGAGGATAAGGTTAAGCCTTCTATTGATAAGTAGTAAGTCTGCTCATTAAACTTAATCCATTGTACTGTAAATGTCACTCCCTGAAGCTCTTTTCCCAATCAATAGCCTCTCCTATCTTTCCCTGTTAGATGAGGTAAAGTCCACCTATGTAAGTATTGACTCCATTCCAACTATAAGATGATAACATGCATTTTGAGCATTTTGTAGTCTCTTTTAACTCTGACAGATGACTATATCTTATAATTGTTTTTTAATTAAAAATCTACAACTTTTAAAAAAAACAACGGATTCTTTTCGGCCATTTTAACATATTAACATTTTTCTTTTTTTTTACAAGCGTTGTATTGTGTATGAGAGAGAGATTGCTTTTAAAAGATTTTCATTTTATTTAAAAGATATTTAAAAGATACTTAAATTATATTTATATTGTCAGTATACTGTGGATTAGGATGCTATTCTAAATTACAGCTTTCACATATTTAAGAATATAAGCATTGTGAGTTTGACTTTTGGCACATGGAGAGGATTGAATTTCATATAAAAATGCTGATATTAGTTGTCATGTTGAAAATATAAAAGGATCTCTAGGCCCCCTGCTTTTCACATTAAGAAGTAGTTTGAGAAATTTGCTTGTTCTACCAAGAGGGGTGTATTTTCCAAAGCCCTCTTCAGAAATGGCCAATGAGAGAAATGGAATTATATACCAGGGATGGATCTGAGAACCCAGAAGATCAATTGATAGGGGGTCACTCTCAGAAAAGAGAACATAGGCTTAGTAAAGAATCAGCCCTGCTCAGAATAGGGCAGAGAGTTTCTCACTCTTGGCTCTATTGATATTCTATGATTAGTAACTTTTTGTTGAGGGCAAGTGTTCTATTCACTATAGGATGTTTATCAGCATCCCTGTCTTCTACACACTATATATCTGTAGCACACACCGCTCATTATTGACAACTAACAATACCTCTAGCCACTGGCATAAATCCCCTGAGAGCAAATCATCCCCAGCTAAGAACCACTCAAATAGGCGGGTGAATGAATGATATTTTCCCAGAAAGCTTTGAAATTGGGATATTTTCAGTCACTGTGGACCAGTGACTGCTATATACCTTCCATTCTTCTTCTTTTTATTTATTTTATTTTTTATTTTTTTTTAAATTTTTATTTATTTATTTATGAGACATAGAGAAAGAGAGAGGCAGAGACATAGGCAGAAGGAGAAGCAGGCTCCATGCAGGAAGCTGGATACAGGACTCGATTCAGGGACTCTGGGATCATGCCCTGAGCCGAAGGCAGATGCTCAACCGCTGAGCCAGCCAGTGTTCCAATTCTTCCTCTTTTTAAGTAGGATTATTTATTGCACTTCTGGGTTTGTTGCTCCACTGTATTTTGGGAATAAAGGGACCATGTAATGTCTTCATTTCACATATTTCTGGATCAGGAAATGATTCAACTAAAGTTTTGGGATCCTAGGATGGGGTGTCGTATTTTGCACGTAGGAAGACACCATGGTCAAGATGGGCCACTCTAGTACATTCCATTATTGGCTCAAATATACTGCTGATATTCTTTGCCACACAACAGCAATATTTCCCAGTATAGATGTGATATATATTTCTCATTTCTTCAGATTTTCAGCTTTGAGCTGTTTTGACCAGTAAAACAAGGCAGAGAAGACCACGTACCGGTTTTGACTCATGTATTTAACAGGGAGTATATGTTTCATCTTTTGCCTTCTTGTGACTTATACAGGAGAAGGCGAAGACTAGGCAATCCCAGTAACTCCAGAAGGGATATGAGACACATTTGAAACAGTTACTGCAACTGAATTACCCCAGTAAAGACGGCATTGACTGGCTAAATTGCAGATGTATTACTAATGCCAGCCATGATCTACAAAACTACCTCAGAGAAAGGAGTCAGGTTCTAACAGTCTATGCTGTTGATTCCAATTTAAGTTTAAAGGAAAACAAAATTATTTTATGGTGCTATAAATCTGAACAGTGGTTGCTTATGGACGGAAGAATTGGTTGAAAGAGAATGCAAGGAAAGTCAGGGGTGATTGGAATGTTCTATATCTAAATCCTAATTTTGGTAACATATATCTTTTTTTAAAAGATTTTATTTGTTTGTTTGTTTATTTATTTGAGAGAGAGAGAGAGAGAGAGACAGAGAACATGAGTTAGAAGGAGGGGCAGAGGAAGAGGGAGAAGCAGGCTCTCTACTGAACAGGGAGCGCAAGGCGGGGTTGACCCCAGGACCCTGAGATTATGACCCTCTGAGCTGAAGGCAGGTGCTTAACAGACTGAGCCACCCAGGTGCCCCAAGTAACATGGAATATCTATTTATTAGACTCCTTAGATTATAATCTTAAAATCTATTTGTTTCACCGTGGAGTTTATCTCAACTACTTTTCTTAATTATAATAGTAAAATATTACATATGAGTTTTTCAACTTATAGAACCTTGGGAAAAAGAAAACAAATTGATTAGTAAAACATGAAGATAGTCGGAGGCAAATAATAGTAAGCTAAAAGAAAGTAAAATGACATAATAGAAATAATTCTAGATATAGCTGTAATTCTGATATATGTAAATATGTTCAGTAAAGATTAAAGCAAGAGAGACTCTAATTTGTATAAAAATGCAATCCAGGTCTTCTCTTTTCCTTTTATTTTCCTGATCAATTCAGTTCTATAGCATTTAGGTGTAGCATAGCATGGGAATTATCTTTAAGGAAAGATGTCCTGCATAGAGCATTGGAGAAGGAGCAGAGACAGGAAGAATTTGTCTGGTATGGGCTTTCAGATCCTGAGTGGTATGGAAAGGGCATCAGATTATGACAGGCATCTGTCATGGAATGTCACAGACAAATAAAAAGGGAAAGTGAGAGAAAGCTCTTTGTGGGTTATCAAAATCCTGCAGGGTGAAGAAGACATTAAATTCAATAGTCTAGTATGAATTTAGAGCCTAAGCAGGGTGAGGACTGGAGGTACTGGGAGCCTGAATAGGGTGTGTAAGCCCAAGCAGAGATTACAGGAGTATTCATGGCTGAAAATCTCCAAATGGTTTTTCAAAATCTGAACCAAATGAGGGATGCAGCATAGAAGGGATAATAGAATCTAATCAGGAAGCAGCCTAACAGACATCAGCTTCATCAACTATCACACTGAACAACATTGGCAATGGGGAAAAAACATAATGATATGTAATATAACAGAAAACAAAGAGAAAAATACAGCATCACTATATTTCTGCTGAAGATACATAACCTGAATCTAGCTATATGGAAACGTGAGACAATTCAAATTAAAGCATATTCTTCAACATATTTAGCTGTAAATTTCAAAGGATTAAGGCTTTGAAAATTAAATTAGGACTGAGCTATTGTTCCAGACTGTTCAAGGCATGATTTACACCTGGATCCTTTTGCTTATAAAAGGACAAATGTCAAAACTTGAATGGGGTTCGAGAATCAGATGGTGGTAATGTATCTATATAAATTTCCTGGTTTTGATCGTTGTTTTATGGTTATGTAGGAGAATATAGCACTGTAGTATTCATGAGTAATGGAGCATCAGAATAGAATAGAATTAAATAAGTAAAAGGTTGAAGAGAGTTAAAACCTCAGGAAAAGTTTTCAGTATAAATGAGAAGGAAATTTAATACATTACAACAGGAGTATTTGTATTCTGTTTAGAAAGGACTTTTATTTAAGAAAATTGTGGTGCATAATTAACTAAATATGCAGCAAAAATAAATCTGAGCCACTAAATTGCATCATAATCACAAATAAATTCCTATGCATTACAGATTTGGTACTACCAGGGTATCATCAATTCAGGCCTCACAAACATGGGCAACTCATAGAAGTGTTTTCCTCATTCTTGGAGGCATCTTTTTTCCTTACTTTACCACTTTGGAGGCTTTATCATAAATTCGCTTGCTGTTTTCCTAAACTTGTCAGAAGAGACTTTTCCTAGTCCCTAGTGAATTCAAGTACTATAGAATAAGCTCTTCTCTATAGACTGTGCTCTGCATACTCCAGGTTTTAATCATAAACTTGTACAAATGTCTGTGCCTCCCTTATGATTCCATAGACTTCAGTCCTTCTTGATTTTTATAATTTTGAATTCATCGTTTGTTTCTTGCATCGAGGTATTCCCTTTGTTTTTTGTAAGCTTGACTTTGTATTAAAAGCTATACTCATGTGTGTGTGCATGCACCCACATGTGTACCTGAAGCAGGTGGAAGAGTCCTGTAACAGCTCAATCCATATTAGTAAGAAATCAGTTATATGTTAAATTGTTTCCTATATTGTTTCTGTAATTTCTATTTATTCGAAACTGGAGGGGGAGTTTGCAGTATGTTCTGTCATTTTCAAAGCATCCTATTAATTTTTGGTCATTTATTTGCATTGTGTAGAGGTAGTAATTGCCAACTGTGTAAGAAAAAAATGACTTAAAAAGCTGGAAATGGAGAGCATTATATTGATTGATTATTTCCGAGAATTGGGGAAATATTACCCTGAGGCTATTTTAGTGGAGTAGCAATTCACCTTGGCTCACAGGATATCTGTATTTTCTGGAAACAGTGGTTGAGAATCACTGCACAGCAATTTATGCTTTATAATATATATATATATATGTGTGTGTGTGTGTGTGTGTGTGTGTTCTTTACAACAATCTGTTGACATAAGCATTATTTCTACAAATTCCCACTATCACAGAATGTGGCACAAAAGAAAATGGCTTATCTGAAATTGTTTTCCCAATGAACAGTAGAGAAAACATTCAGAGCTGAGAGAAAGATCCCAAGATCTTTCTACTCAACTGCATGACTTCCATGCATAAACCGTAGTCAGGTTTCCTTCTTTCCTTCCTCCTTTTCCTTGTCATTTCTTTTCTTTTTCCCCCTTAATTTAGGCAACTCTCCTTTTGAGGAAGTTAAGTGACTTCTAATACAAACAGAAGAGGCATTTAGTAGTTTACTAAGCTGACTGTAAATTAAAAGCAAGTTGTACTGCCCTGAGACTTAACTAGTAATTAATGAGTACAAAGTAGATCCATTCAATAGAGTATTGAAAAGCGACCACATTTTCATTCTTCTTCAATCAATATATAACACAAAAATATTATCTGCCATTAAGAATGGCCGTAGTCTATTTATTTTCTGTTTAATAACCATCCTTTAAGCATTGTACAAGCCAAAAGCTACATCTTTCTTCTTGATTTCTATTCTCTACAGTGGAACATGTTTTAATTTTTAAGAGAGAAAATGCCTGTACAGATGAAAACTAATCACTACACATCATTTTCAAGGGAGAAAAGAATAGTAAATGCTTAAAAGACTAAACAGACTTCTTGTTCCTTTCTGAATAAATATCTCTGATTATTCTTTTCTGTGGGTGACTAATTATATAAAACACGACTACGTCTAATGCTCTATTGATGTACTGCAGTCTTAGGTAGAGTTAATGGTATACTTAGCTTGGGCCTGCTTTTCTTTCTTTTCTCATTTTCCAAACTGCATTGTGGCATAGCCCTTAGTCAATACAGCAGCTTCCTCCTGAGCAAGCATTAAATTGAACAGATGAATGGCAGCATTTTAAAGTAGATCTGATAGCCCAAACAGGCTTGTGGGTTTTAAAGAGGCCAGATCAGATAAAAAGAACTACTAGACACTTGAGAGCTGACATATTCCTTCTAAAAAAGAAAAGATCTTGAGAAATCAATTGGGCCATAGAGAATATTCTCCAAAAGATCAAATAGGGCAAATGTATATTTCTATGTCTCTAAAGAAGCATGTAATATTTAGTGGGAATTTGCTTTCAAATAATCAAACAGAGTGGTCATAGTGTAATTTATATAAAAAGAGTTGATCCTGATATTTCTAAAAATGACATATTTTGCCAGCATTCTTAGACTTTAATCTTGAAATATTTTCCATCATAGTAGGTGCCCAAAGAAAAAATACAGTCCTCAAAAGTGAGTTCATAAATCATTTACCTTCTCAGTACTCAAAGGATGGAGTAGAATTTTCTGAAGGCTATAGGAGAGGTGTGTGTGTGTGTGTGCGTGTGATTTAGAATGTATTGTGTGTGTGCATCCTTGTGTGTGAGTGAGAGAATAGAGAGTTTCAGCAGAGTGTTGTATATTTGAAAGCTCAACATAATATTAAGTCATCAATTTTCTTTCTTTTTAAAGATTTTATTTATTCATGAGAGACACAGAGAGTGAGGCAGAGAGATAGAGGGAGAAGCAGGCTCCTCACAGGGAGCCTGACTCAGGACTCCATTCCTGGACCGGGATCACTCCGAGCTGAAGGCAGAGCCACCCAGGCATCCCAACAGTTATCAGTTTTCAAAATGAAATTAAAATAAAAAAACAACATTTTTAAATGATACTGATCTTCTAATTCTAACGTTTTGTGTGAAAACTAATCCAAATTAGAACCATATTTGTCATTATCTAAATAAACTGTCAATCAAAGGACTGTGTCTATTTATTAACCAAAACCATTTCTGTGATTCCTTTAATGATTACAAGTCTACATGAATTTTATGAACTAATTAAATAGAATAAGACTTTAAAAAAATTGAAAAAAAGGAAGGAAGGAAGGAAGGAAGGAAGGAAGGAAGGAAGGAAGGAAGGTAGAAAGGACTTTCAAATGTTTAGTTCATTGTAAAGCTAAAGAAACCCCACACTTTCCAGGAAATAATCCTAAATAGAGTTGATGTTAGAACCAATATGTTGGGATCCCTGGGTGGCGCAGCGGTTTGGCGCCTGCCTTTGGCCCAGGGCGCGATCCTGGGGACCCGGGATCGAATCCCACGTCGGGCTCCCGGTGCATGGAGCCTGCTTCTCCCTCTGCCTATGTTTCTGCTCTCTCTCTCTCTCTCTCTCTCTCTCTCTCTCTCTCTCTGTGACTATCATAAATAAATAAATTAATTAAAAAAAAAGAACCAATATGTTGGGTGAGAACAGTCAAGTACCATGTCGAAGGTATATAAAAATTGTCACATTAGTACCATGAGACATGGCTTAAATTGGTACAACTCTGTATTTTTTAAATGGCTACAAGCAAACAAATGTTGCAAGACATTAAACCAATTGCATAGGGAAGTGGAAATGAGTAATTAACAACTTAGGATATATGCTGATTGAGTCTAAGTTAATAAAATACATGCTCCTAGAGGACAAAAATTATTTCAAAATTATTTTTATACCCCAGAACATCAAGATCAGTGGAGTGTGGAAAATTGATAATAGATGGCCAATAAACATGATTTAAATGAATTAATGGATATTTTTAAAAAGGATTACAGGAAAACTACAGTAATGATAGAGAAAATATTATCTCATTTTTTAAAGTATCATCTATTCTTTATTCTCCTATGAATTTACTAATAATATAAGATGAAATTGTTAGCTCTACTATAGTTTCTGTCACCAGCCAGTCCTACTAATACTCTGCCTTTCTTTCCTTGCTTTCGTCTTTCTCCTCTCACATACTTCAAAAATGTGATTTATAATAAGAAATATGTATTTGGTCTTAGTCCTGGTGTCTGACAGAGTTCCCCAAATCCTTGTAATTTCCTAAGCAATAAGAAAGATAAGGTTGCATCTTTTGTTAATTCTTAAGGTCTTTTCAACACTCTTGACTCTATGTTAATGAGGCGGCCATTGTAAAATCGCTAAGGATGAGGAGGCTTTGTGCCAGAGGAACCACCCCATGATTACAGGGTTAGAACTGTCAGCTTCACTTGCATCCTTTTAACGCCAGGCAGGAAGAATAAACTGCAGATTGACTTAATCAGTAGTGGACAATATTTGATCAAACATGCCTATATAATGAAGCCTCCAAAACAAATCCCTGGGTGTTCAGAGACCTTTCAGGTTGGTCAGTCCTTGGAGGTCCTGGGATAGTGATTTGCCTGGCGAGGGCATGGAAACTCTGAACCTGTGCCCATATACCTTGCCTTCTGCATCTCTTTGATCTGGCTCTGAGTTATATCCTTTTATAATAACTGATCATCTAGTAAGTAAACTGTTCTCCTGTGTTTGATAAGAAATTCTAGCAAATTAAACCCAATGAAGAGGTCCTGGGGACCTCTAATTTATAGCTGAGTGTCAGAGGCACAGGTGAAAAAAAAAAAAAAACCTGGATAATTGCAAACACAAGAGTGACATCTGAAGTGTTTGTGTGTGTCTGTGCCTGTGTGTGTTGGGCAGGGGGTAGTCTTGTGGGGCTTTATACTTAACCCATGGAATCTAATGGTAACTCGGTGTAGATAGTATCAGAACTGAATTGAATTGTAGCATACCCAAGTGCGTGGAGTGAGAAAAAACAAAAAACAGACATCATACAAAATATCAAAAGTAAGACATTCTATGAGTAGAATGAGAGTAGAGAAAAAAATAGGATTTTTTTTTCTTTTTGCACCTTTTAGTAAAAGCCATCTATTCTACTCCCGTTTCTTTAACCACCTAGTACTATATAGCATACCACCCCTACTCCCCAAAATAAAATATAGGAATTTAATATAAAGAGAATTCTGTAACTCAATTACTAGCTTAAAAATAGCTCACAGAATATTGCCATCTTATCTTTTGCTTATTCTATGATGGGTAAATTATTTGGAATTGATTTTTCCTCTAGAAGGACCACTCATATTTGCTATTGTGGCTTCTGGACTGAATTACTGTCTCTTTAATATGTTGTATGTTGTTCTAGACTTCCGGAGTATACTTTATTAATTTAAAAGACCTAGATTTACATGACAGCCATGATTAAGAGGTGTTAATTCTTGCTTCCTTGAGGTCAATTAGGATACCCTACATTCCCCCAAATAGGTAGGGACTTGATAACTTATTATACTTGTTATAAATTAATTAGTATCATGATTTTGTTCAATAGTGAAAGATCATAATTTATCTTCCATATAAAGATAAGAACAACATATAGGAAATACTTATTGAAATGTTCCCTGATTAAGTAGGTAAGAAGCAAGGGTTATGTCATATTGTTATGTTCAAATATTTTGTTTGCAATTTCCTATGCTTAAGAAACAACAGATTAATGGATAGAATCAGAAGGATATGTATAATGTTAGTAGAATAAATATGATACTAATTAATGATGTTACTAGTTTTTTTATTTCTTTTTGATTATTCCAAAATTTAGCAAAAACAACCAACAAATATAATTGTTATTTATTTTAATTATTATGATGATAAAGAAACTAATAGGGAAGGAATGAACCAAAGAAAAATATTGAAAATTTGGGGCACATCAAAATACTGCTCTGGGTGTATAGACCTAACTCATTCTTCTAGACTTGACAGAGAACATTCAATAACCAGAATTATCTATCCATCATTTTGACATTGCCCTTTGGAGAGTAATTAACAGTACTAATTTATGTAATTTATTTAGCGCATCAGGAGGTTTCAGAACTCACATATGCTGTTGAACATCTGTATATTTAAACTTTACATCTATGGATGCATTTTATTTACATTTTAGGCAATGTGCTATGACTGGCATAATATTTTAAGAAGTTATTTTTTTCAAAATGGAAATGAGTTTCATCCCCAGTTATACTTTTTTTTGAAGAAGCTTAAGAAAGGATTTTCAGATTTTAGTGAAGTGAGTGGTTTTTATTCTTTCTTTCTGTTACAGCAAGTGCTAGACTATCTTTGTAAGGAGTGGAACCAGAGAATTTAATACAAAAAGATACACTGAAAAAAATATTTCGAAAGTCTAGAATAGTGTTATCCAATAGAAATATGATGTGTATGTGTAAATATGTGTGCATAAACAGAAATATGAGCTACACATACAATTTTGTTAAGTTTGCAATCTAGGTTGTCAGGAAACATTTGAAATTTCAAAGAGTTTATTTTTATTTGAATTCCAATGTCACTTATTATATTGCTTCTTAGAAATAATTTTGCTACTTCTAAAAAAGATTATTCATTCATTCATTCATTCATGAGAGACATAGCAAGGCAGAGACATAGGCAGAGGGAGAAGTAGGTTCCCTGCAGGGAGCCTGATGTCAGACTCAATCCCAGGATCCCAGGGATCATGACCTGAGTTGAGCCAAAGGCAGATGCTCAACTACTGAGCCAACCAGGTGCTCAATTATGCTACCTTTTTTGGATAAGATTGCTTTCCTTAGAAAATTAAATATGTTGAACAAATAAATCTGGCCTTAAATATTATGTGTTTTTTACCCCTTTTAAAATCTTGTTTATACCCTTTTATTCCTCCAGTCCCTTTAGTGGTCCCACCTCTGAAATTCTTCCCTTCCTTTTATGGCACTTTTTAACCTCACATGACAAAATTTCAAATAGTATGGGTGTAGCCACCCTTTTTTGGTCTGTAGATATGGCTAGTTTTAGTGTTCCCCCTAGAAAAATTCCTGCAAGTTTATCCAAGCAGAGTCCCAAATTCTAAAAAAAGGAGTGAGTTAAATTCATTCCAGATAACACAGATGGCTCACAAAAATAAAGGGTAACAAACATGCTTATGAGCAGATTTTTTTTTTCCAGTGATTTGTTTCTCAAAAAGTTATACTTTTCAGGCTGGCAAAGTAGAAGGTATTCCACAAGCATACCTGAAAGTCAATATATGGTTCAATACTCTTTCCACTTTGAGGTTTGAAGTAGTAAAAAAATAATCAACATAATTATGAAGATTTAGGTGGTGAAATTTTTAAATTACTTAATATATAGTTATTATTGTTCTCATAACATATGACTGGTATCTTAAAGGAAGTTGGTCATTGTGCAGACTTTTCCTGTCTATCTCTCCATTTTATGACCTAAGTAAAATGCATGCTCTCTGCCTTAATCTGTTTGGAAGCTATAACAATACTATAGACTTGATGGTCTATAAAAAGCAGAAATTTATTTCTCATAGTTCTGAGGGCTAGAAGTCCGAGATCAGGGTGCCAACATGGTTGGGTTCTGATGAGAGCCCTCTCCTATGTTACAAACAGCCTTCTTGCCATTGTGTCCTCAGAGAGCAGAAAGAGGGAGTGATAGCTCACCAGCCTGTTTGATAAGGGCATTAATTTTATTTATGAGAACTCCACCCTCCTGACTAAATTATCTCCTGAGGCCCACACTTCCAAATGCCATCATCTCAGGGATTCAATTTCAACATATGAATTTGGGACTGGCACAAACATGCAGTCCATAGCATTCCTCAAACATTAATTTGGTTGTTATTGTTCAGGTGATATACCAACACCAATCACCTTCACCAATTTTTATGATTCTTGTTTTCACAATCAGCTGCAGCAAGTACTAGTCTATGTCAAAACTCAGTTTATACTCCTCTGGCTGGAGTATAAAACACAAAAAAAAAAATACAAAAAAACAAAAAGGAAACCAACCACCACCACCACAACATAAAACAAGTGTGAACCCAGGTAACGGCTTACTTTAGGGAAAGTTTCACTTAGCAAAGAAATATCTGTCCAACCACCTTGAAAAATATATCTGAAAGGAAAATAAAAATTTTATAGTAGATTTACTACACAAAAAAATGTAGCTAGATAATTGTTTAGATATCCATGGGTACTTTTTTATGTGTTTTCCAATTTCTCATTATAGGGATTTCACATATGTTACTTACATGTCACCCTAGACTGGCCAAAGTGGGAGAGTCCTCTTGGTCATATTTTTACAGTAGTACTACTGACTGGAAACCCCAAAGAAAGATGACAAGTGCTCTGAAAAAGAGAGGTGTGTGATCTAATTGGAAGCAAAATCCTGGCCAGAATCTAGAAATTTTCAGATTTCTGAGCATGACCCACAAGCAGAATAAAGGTAGCAGCATTAAAAATATTGTACAAAGGAGGAAAATCAGTTGTCACTCTGTAATTGAATGACAGATGTCAAGAAAGCCATCTTGTCTAATGCCTTGGAGCCTTGTAAATGACACCACTGCTTACAATCATAGGTTGGGGAGGGAGTTCCCCCAAGTTTTCTGTGATTCCAGCAGGATAGGGCTGCCAAGTTTTAGGAGAGAAAGACAGATGATATTTCTTGCACACCTGGTTTTGAGGCCTGGGAGTTATACTTATTAAAAATAAATACTGGACAGAAGAGAGAATTCTATTGCAAGACAGAAATATGGTGAAATTTCTTTTCCATGGAGTCACATCATTTTTCTTGTGAATGCTCGCTCTTTGCAGTTCTGTAGGAGTCAGTCCATTCTAGCTCAGCATGAAAGGCCTCTTGAGTCTCAGTATAAATAAAAGCCCAGGGCAGAACCAGCTCTTGAAAAGAACTTCAAAGTTTTAAAAATTATTTAGTACTTACTTCCCACACTGCTCAGCAAGACAGAACACATAAAAAATATGTTTTACCTAAATTGAGGGTTTAACTCCCAAATTTCTAGGTCTTTACTCCTGAATTTTCACTGTCAGAACTCCGTACATGGTCACCCACTCCTCATTTCTTATATGGTTCTGGTGAGTGCATCAGAATTAGTGAACTCAAAGGGGAGGTGTTCATGGATAACAAACTGAAACAATATAATTAAGGGAGAGATTCAATATCATCTATACACATCCAAGAAGTGCTGTTTCAAACTTAAGCACAATTGAGAAGGCAATCCTGAATTGGCTTGTGTTCACAGGTTCACAACATAATTTAGTTGAGAAATGCACATGAATCTCTGTAACTTTAAATATAGATCTGCTGTGGAGTCTAAATTCCAATTAGTTAATGTACAGTGTTACGTTAGTTTCAGGTGTACAATATAGTGATTCAACGTTTCCATACATCACCCAGTGCTCATCACAGCAAGTGCCCTCCTTAATCCCCATCACCTATTTAACTCGTTCCCCGCCCACCTCCTCTCTGGTAACCATCAATTTGTTCTTTAGAGTTAAGAATCTCTTGGCTTGCCACCCTCTCTCTTTTTATCCCCTCTTTGTTTATTTTGTTTCCTAAGTTCCACAAATAAGTGAAATCATAAGGTATTTGTCTTTCTTTGACGGACTTATTTTGCTTAGCATAATACTCTCTAGATCCATTCATGTCATTGTAAATGGCAAGATTTCATTCTTTTTTATGGCTGAGTGATATTCTAGTGTGTGTGTGTCCACGCATGCATGTACCTCTGTGTAAATACATACATACACACACACATATATAGAGACACATCACATCTATTCTATATACATTTATTAGTAAATGGACACTTGGTGGCTGATTCTGTAACTTAGCTATTCTAGATAATGCTGTTATAAACATTGAGGTACACATATCCCTTTGAAAAAAAATTTTTTTTTATTCTTTGGATGAATACCTACTAATGCAATTGCTGGATTATAGGATAGTTCAATTTTTAACGTTTTGAGGACCCTCCATACTGTCTTCCACAATGGCTGCCCCAGTTTGCATTCCCACCAACAGTGTAAGAGGGTTCCTATTTTTCCTCATCCTCACCAACACCTGTTGTCTCTTGTGTTTTTGATTTTAGCCATTCTGACAGCTGTGAGTTCTCATTATGGTTTTGATTTGTGTTTTCCTGATAATAAGTGATGCTGAGAACCTTTTCATGTGTCTATTGGCTATTGATAAGTCTTCTTTGAAGAAATGTCTGTTCTTGTCTTCTGCCCATTTTTAATTGGATTATTTTGTGCGTGTGTTGCATTGTGTAAGTTCTTTATATATTTTGGATACTAATCCTTTATTGGATGTCACTTGCAAATATCTTCTCCCATTCAGTAGGTTGTCTTTTAGTTTTGTTGGTTGTTTCCTTTGATGTGCTAAAGCTTTTTATTTTGAAGTAGTCCCAATGTTTATTTTTGCTTTTATTTCCCTTACCATAGGAGACATATCTAGAAAGAAGTTGCTGGGCAGCCTGGGTGGCTCGCGGTTTAGCGCCACCTTCAGCCCAAGGCATGATCTTGGAGTCCGGGATCAAGTCCCATGTCAGGCTCCCTGCATGGAGCCTGCTCCTCCCTCTGCCTGTGTCTCTGCCTCTCTCTCTCTCTCTCTCTCTCTCTCTCTCATAAATAAATAAAATCTTTTAAAAAAAGTAGTTGCTACAGCCAATGAAAAAGAAGTTACTGCCTATGTTCTCTCCTAGGATTTTTATAGTTTCAGGTCTCACTCACATTTAGATCCATAATGCATTTTGAAATTATTTTAGTGCATGGTGTAAGAAAGTGGCCCAGTTTCACTCTTTTGCATGTTCCTGGGTGGGACTTTAGATGTCAGTCATTTCCCTGTCATTTTTACAATAGGGAATTACTTAATTTGCCTGGTCTTCAGGGAAAATAGACTAATACCTCCCTTACATGATTGCTTTCAATTAAATACACACATGCACATGCACACACAGATTATGTATTTTTAATAATGCACGACATAGTTTAAGGTATTATTCATAGCAGCTGCATTTTTTACTCTCATTAATTACAAAGGTTGTGAGTTATATCATTAAACTCAAATCATTCTTTGTTAAATAAGATTTGAAGAAATAGATATGAGAAAACTTGCCTACTGATAAGTATACCCAGTATATCTTCTGATGGTTCATGATAAAGTAATTATTAACTTGACTCTCAAACGAATTTATTCTTCATTTAATATGAATATCTTTTTCTTCTTTAAACTGTTACTAAGACATACATTCTTTTCTATTTAGCACTTTTTCTTTTTTTAAAAAAATTTATTTATTTATTCATGAGAGATAGAGGGAGAGAGAAGCAGACACAGGCAAAGGGAGAAGCAGGCTCCATGCAGGGAGCCCAACATGGACTTGATCCTGGGACTCCAGGACGATGCCCTGGGCCAAAGGCGGTGCTAAACCGCTGAGGCACCCAGGGATCCCCATCTGGACTTTTTCTTTAAGTACCCAAGTTTGAGAAAAATAGTCAATAATTAGATAAATTGATCTTTACTAGAAATAATTTAAAAGACTGCCTTTATCTCAGCATCAGTATGATATAGAAATAAATTTAAATTGTTTTGATAATGTATATGGAAAAATGTAGTAATATATATTTTATATCATAGTTTCAACCCAATTCTGTATTTTAGTCTGATGATATGCTAGTTAGTATGAAAATGGACATTGTCATAACTTTTTATTTAGTTAGGTAAGCAAAGGTAAGTTATATTAGTAATGAACTAATATTCACATAAATTTAATAGTGTGAAGAAAAAAAGCTAGCATGTATTCTCTACATAAAATTGCACCTTTTTTATTGGAAAAAGTTTCTTCGTTTCAATAAATATGTACATTTGCCTTTGTAAACATATTTTAAATCTCCTGTTTTTAATTAGTGCTTGTAAATATATGCAAAGAATTGAAATGTTCATAATTACAAGACTAAAATCTTTATGCCAGTGGTTTTCTTTAAATTAGAGTGAGGTGTAGTCATGTGGGTGGAAAGGGTACTTTGATTCAATTGTGTCTGAAGGCGGTCCAAGCATATTAAACTTTTTAATATATAAATGAGAGAACTAACTTTGAACTAATTAAGAGTACAGAGCACCTCTGAATCTGTCCCTGGTAAGATATTTTGAATCAAATAGCTTGCTCTCCCAACTGAAAGGTCTCCAGTGTCCCTTGCTCTTTATAGCAAAGCCTTGTTTTATTTTTTATTTTATGTATATTTTTTGGGGGGAGAGTGGATAGTGGCAGAGGGAGAGAGAGAATCCTAAGGAGACTTCATGCCCAGCACAGAAGCCCAAATGCAGAGCTCAATCCTACAACCCTGATATCGTGACCTGATCTGAATGAATCAGGAGTCAGCCACTTAGCCAGCCGACTGAGCCACACATGTGTCCCATAAAAGCCTCTTTTTAATTATAATAAAGGAAAGTATATTTCAGTTGTGTCTGCGGTCTGTGGCCACTAGACCATTAAAAACATTGCTATTCTGTTTGACAACACATACTTAAATTTGATACTAAAGACACATTTTCTTATAATTCTGGATTTAAAATATCAAAGTTTTCTCAGTGCCTCTGTTTTCTTGAGGAAATCATAATAGTATCTAGTTTGTGGGGCTGGTGCAAATAGTAAGTGAGCAAATAGAGTCCCAATAAGTGGAATTGTGATGAGCACATTGTAAGGTCCCCATGGTTGCTTTTATTACTGTCAGTATTACTGTGATTATTATCCTGTTTACAAAAATGACCCAGCTACAAATTATTAGAAAGGAAACACTAAGACATAAAGTTAAATGCAAACTACATAAAATGACTTTATAATAATAAGAGTTTCAAACTTGAATTGATTGGATAGATTAAGACAATGAAATTATAAGTATTTTCCAGTTTCTTCTCTCAATTAATGATTTATTTCTATGGAAAATTTATAATTAAAAAACCCAACAAGATTTGTGATTGTTTATATGCAAATGTCTTGATTTAAAACAATATCTCACTTTAATGCACTAATATACATCCCCATATTCTTCCTTGGAAAACATATTTCTGAGTCCTTCAAATACATACTGATATAAATATGTTATTTTCACTTATTGCTAAGCAATCCTGTTTTCTATCCTCAAATTAAGAAAAAAATAATATTCTCATCAAGTAGCTCCTATTAGGATAAGAAGCTTTATCAAAATCACCTGAAATTCAATAAAAAGCACTCTATTTTCTGTAACCCATGTTCATAGTCAACTGGTAGGCACAATTGCCAACCAAATGCAGGCAAAAATTTTGGCTTTTTTTCTGGATGAAGATTCTGCTTACAAACATATCACGTCATAACTAGATACATTTCTAGACCGTCACTGGCACAGCTGGATAATCACAGGCTTACTGTACAACTTTAGAGATTTAATGATGTCAGGAAGAAAGTCCATACTTGCTGGTAGGAAGATCACCAAAAATGGAGAGAGAAGGAGGCTGATCTGCCCAAGTTCACATTATGTCTCCTGAGCATGAAGGACAGAGAACAGCAAAAGGGCAGAAATATGGCTCTTTAAAGGACTCTGGGCAGAACACAGGAAGCAGAAGAGAACTACACAATCCAATAAAAATATATCCAACATGGGCACCTTGGTGGCTCAGTTACTTAAGTGTCCGATTCCATCTCAACTCAGGTCTTAATCTCAAGATTATGAATCCAAGCCCTGTGTTTGGTTCCACACTGGATGTGAATCCTATTTAAAAACAAACAGGGATTCCTGTGTGGATCAATTAAGGGTCTGCCTTCTGCTTAGGTCGTGTTCCAGGGTCCTGGGATAAAGCCCCACATTGGGCTTCCTGCCCAGGGGGGAGTCTGCTTCTTCCTCTCCCTCCCACTGCTCGTACTCTCACTTGTTTGCTCATTCTGTCTCTCAAATAAATAAAATCTTTAAAGCATATGTATATATATATATATATACATATATATATATATATATATCTGTTTATATATGTTCCATTATATGTATATAATGAATACAATCAAATAGTTTCATTAAAATAGTTACATCTTTATTTACTTGTTTTGATTTATATTTTGCGAAATTGCTAATAATTTATTACTTCCTTAAAAAGGTATTTCACATCACAGTTTTAAAAAAAATTAGCACTGATCATCACTAATTTTCACTCTGAAACACAATCTTGACTCAAATTTTCAGAACATTATTTTTTATGAAGTGTATCACTTCATAGCTAGACACAACTCTCAAATATGTACACTCAGGAAAGTAGGATTTAAAAATCAATAATTCCTTTGAACTTTCATAAGTTTTTTTGTTTGTTTGTTTGTTTGTTTTGTTTTGTTTTTTTGGCAATGCCAGGAAATAAGACATACTGGCTTTTACTTTCAGTAGTCAGAAAATAATAGCATGAATTATGTATGAATCATACATAATTATGAATTATGTAATAATAGCATGAATTATGTATGTAATAGCATGAATTACATAATTGATTTATTTTATTTTTTTAAGATCTTATTTATTTGAAAGAGAAAGTGACAGAGAGAGAGAGAGAGAGAGAGAGAGAGAGAGAATGAATAGGTGGGAGGGGGAAGGAGGAGAAGCAGTCTCTCCACTAAGCAGGGAGCCCAAAGAGGGACTCCATCCTAGGACACTACGATCATTTACCTGAGCCAAAGGCAGACACTTAACCAATTGAGACACCCAGGTGCTCCAGTAACCTCTGATTTAACAGTTATGTCATGCTTCTCATTCCAAGATCCTTGTTTAGTAAGGCAAAACTCTATTTTTCATATTAATGGTTCTTAAAGGGTGTTATTTTCACCCAAAAGACATTAGACAATGTCTGAAAACAGTTTTGGTTTTCATAAAGGGTTAGGGGACTTGCTACTGGCATCTAGAAGGTAAAGGCCATGTATTTTTTTTTTTTTTGCAGCCATGTATGTATATTGCCATACATTCCCCATTCATACAGCAGCCCCCATACTAAATAATCACCTGCCAAAAATGTCAGTAGTGCTAAGTTTGAGAAACCCTGTTCTAGATGTTACTTGACTTATCAAAGATTGTGTTAGGAGAGATTTGCAGCTTTTAAAAAAATGTTTATTTAATAATTTATTTTATTTTTAATTTAATTTAATTTAATTTAATTTTTATTTTTTTTAATCTTATTTTTAAGTTTTTCCTGTGGAGTCCTCTAGTTATTTTCTCTCTCTCTTTTTTAAAGTAATCTCTACAGTCAGTGTGGGGCTTGAATTTATGACTCTGACATCAAGAGTCGCACAGTCTACTGACTGAGCCAGCCAGGTACCCCTTAATGTTTATTTTTGATCCTAGTTGATCATTTACTGATTTGTATTTTCATTTTTTCTTTCTCGAGTGAAAAAATATTCAAAGATTATTACCAGCTAGTAATACAATGTGCTACATGCAGTTAATTTGAGTGCAACAGAGACATGATAGCCTAGAAAAGTTAAATAATATATCCAGGATGGCCAAACTAGTAACTGGAAGGTTTGTGTTTAAAACCTAAATTTATCTGACTACAAAATCCACATTCTTTTCATGATGTTACACTTTTTTTTTTGAAAGTTCCTACGTGCTCAAATTTACTGCTTTTCATTAGTGTGTTCGTTATATACCATCAATATTTTACATTCCATCAAATAAAACTCCAGAGAAAATAATAAAGTTTTCAAATATAAAAATGAATAAAAACAAACAGACCTTAGCACTCATTTAAGATAAGTTTGTCCTTAGACGTTTTCATCAGGTTAGGAATAGACCTGAGGCTATTTTAAAATGGAAAATATTTTTCTCAAGTTTTTTTATAGTTATTTTCATTAGGTGACAGTAAAATAATTTTCTGATCTATGGCATCATTTAGATGAATCACTATGATTCTTTTTCCAGAGAGAGCTTCTTTCCCCCTTGTAAATATTTTAACTTAAAAAGTTATTGAAATGAAACTTATAAGTCGTATACTTCAAAATTTATTTGTGTCAATGAAAGATCAAGATATTAAAAAATTCCTTGTCAGTTTTATTTTCAAATTCTATAAATCATCTTGTTTCTGAAATAAATCAATTGTTTCTGAAATAATCATCAATTAATTAGACATGAATGAAAGTATAAAATATATTCACTGCTTTCAGGCAATATATGTCAACTGGAGATACTAAATGTAATCACTAAGATAACTTGGAAATATAGACCTTCATAAGAAGTTGACTGGATTTATATTCAGAGATAGACCGAAAACCAAATTCTAACATTCATTAACTGAAGGATCATGGACACATATTTCAAATTTCTTGAAACTTTGCTCTGTTACCTGGAAAATAAGCATAATTACATTTGTCAAATAGATTGGCTTTTGAATAGATAAAACAAAATGTAACAAATTTCTTTAAAGAGTAGCATACTCTACAGAGTATATCAGTTATGTTTGGATGCTAAAAATAAATTTAAAAAAATAAATCAAGTTTTATATTTATTATTACAATCTTGAGGTTGAAAAAGCTGGGGGGATGATATTAATAAATAAATAATGATAGTAATAAATAAAAACCTAATAACAATAGAAGCATCTCCAAAAATTCAACAGTGTATCAACTAAAATACATCAATTCAGATATACATGTTCATTCCCCTTGAAATGTATATATTTTATATTCCACCTAAAATATTAAGGTGATTTTAGTCTTTAATTATTTGCATTAATAAGAAAATCCAGAAAATAGCTTACTATATGATAAAGTACAGGGGCACCTGGGTGGCTCGATTTGATAAGCATCTGCCTTCATCTCAGGTCATGATCCCAGGGTCCTGGAATCCAGCCCCACATTGGGCTCCCTGCTCAACAGAAAGCCTGCTACTTCCTCTCCCTCTGTTGCTCCACCTGCTTGTGATCTCTCTGTAAAAAAAATAAATAAAATTTTTAAGTATGAAAGCCTACTGAAGTGCCTATTCTGAATATTAGTAGAGAGTGACATCAGCAAGATGGCAGGATAGCTCTCATCCCCTCACAGAGACACTGATTTTGGCAATCATCTATAAATGAAAGTACTTTGTGACAATCCATGAGTCCAGTGGAGAGATCCTGGCAGTGCATTGAAGAAAAAAAAAAAAGCACAATGAAACAAGGATGGACACTTTGAAAAGGGTAAGAACATCAGTTTTACTTTATTTTTGTCACTTCTCCCTTATGGCTGCACAGCCCAGTTCTGAAATGGATTCCCCTGGCCTGTGACTTCTCCCACTCCCATTGTGCTCAGATGAATGGATACAGATTTGGTACATACACATGAAATAGAAGGAAACCCTGACATTTGGGGCAACATGGGTAAAACTAAAGAACATTATGGTAAATGAAGCAAGCCAGACAAATACTGCATGATCTCATTTATATGTGGAAACTAAAAAAGTTGAACTCACAAAATCAGAGACTAGAGTGATGGTTGTCAGGGGTTGGGGAAAAATGAGGAGACGTTAGTCAAAGGGTACAAAGATTCAGTTACACAGGATGAATAATGTGAATGGGTTCAAACTTTTGAAAAGCATTTAGAAAAAATATTAAAATTAGAAAAGCATATATAAATTTTTGCCCATCAATTATATTCTATGACTTGATCCTTTGAAAGTAAATTCACTTTTATTTGAGACTCTATGTGTAAGGATATTTATTGCTGAGTTTTTCATAATAACCAAAAAGGAAAAAAAATACAAATACAGTGTATATATCCAAAAATAAAAAGGAATGGCCTAATAAATTGTTTCATCTATATCATGGAGTAATATGCAAATATATAAATGACCATCAATGCATTTTGTTTTCTTCTTTTTGACCTTAAATTTTTTGTTGTTTTTCCTGTACTTTTATCTAAAAAAAAATATGAACTAACTTTCATTTTCCCAGCTCCATTTCTTAAGATCCTTTGCCAGACCCTGTTTCATCGTTATCATTTGTTGCTTTTTTTCCCAAAAAATGCTCTTCTGCTGTTGCCTCTTATCATCTACAAACTTCTGTTTCCCTCATCCAAAAAAAGTTACAACCACAAATAAAACAATAAAATTTCTCTCTAACATTCTGTCACATCAAACTGAGCTTGTCCCTCTCTCCACTATTTACGGCCATGCTGGTTCTCTTCAATTCCTCATTATCCCCTTGTTAATAAACTTCCAGTGATTGGTCCCATATTTGTTAAAAGCAATCTCTCATATCTATAGAGTTCTCTATGGTGTCAAATACAGTGACTTTGCCAATCCTCATCATCTTTGGCCACTATGCATGTGACACATTTGAACATATAAGCCTTCTGGAAATGAGGATATATGGGCCAGGGCCTTGGCAGTAGAAATAGAAAAGAGGAAACACAGTTTAGAAATATTTAAGTGGTAAGCCATTATTGACTGATTGCTTGGATAAAGGAACTAGATGACTGCCTGAAAATCAAATATTAAGGAGAAGAGTTATATATATCTACTCTTATGGCAACAACAGAATTATACCTTATAAAAGAAGGATAATATTTGTACAGAAATGATGAGGCATTTAAAGCCAAGTCTGGGATAATTATGGCATGTTTTAGTCAGTAGGATATGAGTCCAAAGACCATTGCAAAATACGGTAACAACTTGAAATGTCTAATAGAGTGAGGTGAAAATCGCAAGGGATAGTCTCTGGAAATAACAAAGTTTTAGAAATATATAGATGAAAAGAGACCCTTGGGAAGAGGGGAGATGAATAGAGAAGTTGAAATGAATATTTTTTATTTCCTTCTCTCTAGTCACTTCTCATCCAAATCTGTATCACTTTATGCCCCGTTCAAAATCTGAAGCCTAGTTTATGTCCTTGCTCTCTGGCCTCTGGCTTTGGTGGATGGAAATTATATAGAGGGAGAAGACTGAGGTCCAGACTGTTTCTGTGGCATCGTTTCTGACTTGTCATGGTGTCTTGGTTGTTACTAAGTTCACTCTCCACAGCTGGTAGTAGTCAATTTTGGGAGCTTGTGACTACATGCTGTCATGCCTTTCCTTTTTAATGGAAGCTTTATTAAATTATTCTCACTTGTACCATTGGAATGTGCCATGTATTTTTGTCGAGACCCAGACTGGTGGTGCAAGGATATGGGAAGAACAAAGGCCATGGTATCATGAAAGAAACCAAAAGATTTTAAAAATAGTTTGTGGGATATTGTTTCAAAACAGTATAAGTGGGGAAGGGAGTGGTGGAGAAAATGCACCAGAGTGATCCATCAAGATTTGGAAAAGATAGTAAAAATTATGAGAAGAATGCAGTATGAAATTATGCTGGGTAGGGGCAAAAATATATGTTGGCAAAAAAGGTAAAAAAAAAGGTGCCCATTTTTCTATTTGATTTAGTTCAGTAATTATTAATAAGCTCTTCTTTTTATTCTAGGTAACAGAAACATCATCTGAAGTATACTTGGGGGAGAAATTATAGAAAGAAGAGACTGGGGATATCGCAATATGTTAGTAGTATAGTTTACTTGAGCTTGGATGCGTCTGTACTTAATTATGTTTGAGAAAAATAGAAGGATTGGACAGAGGATTTTTATTGGCATATTATTTTGACCAAACATACTTGTTTAGCTTATGAAGCCTTCAGTTTCATTAAAGCTATAAAAATACTTTAGCATAGACAGACTATCCACAAACATAGTTGGTAAGAAACTGTTTGGCTACTTTTAAATCCTGCCCTTGGTGTGTCATTGACTCATAAACTGGTTGCAAATATCCAAAGTGAAATGGGCTTTGTATGGTTATTAGAAAAAAAATACTAACAAATCCTAGAAAGCTAAGACAAGAAAAAATACCTAAAAACCTGGCAAATTTCCAGTGGCTGATGATTGTAAAGTTAAATAAGCAGAGTATAATAAACTTGATATTCTCAGGAATATAGAAGCCAGAGTAATTAGCCAGTCAGAGAAAGAGTCAGTTCCTGCCACCTCTCCCTAAGTGCCCACCATTTTTCAAGGGCTTGGTACATCTGGGGATTTTGATAACTGAGCCCTGTATCCAATTTAGAAAGAGCATCCCTAATGTTAGCTGAAGGCAGTGGAGTAGAAATTTATCACTAAGGAATGGAATACATGCCTTTTGGCTGAAACCTGCTTAGAGGAATACAATTTGTGCAGTATAAAAGTGCATGGAAATCCTAGTTGTATTTTTCTTTAAAATTGTGAAAAACTTTCTATGCCTTTAGGGACAGAAACCCTAAGCCATTTTAGAAAAATAGGAGCCATCTTAAAGAAGAGCAAACATTTCACAGGAACATTTACAAAATTGCTCACTGTTCTTCCTTTTATTTTATAGGCCAGACCACCTGGAATTTTGTAACTCAACAAAACTTCAGGCTCCCTGTATTTCCATCCAAGTTTCCATGGGCAGCATGTTCTTGCTAAAGTTCAAATCCAGGAGTATCTGGTGTGCAGAAGCTATTATGCTTAGTAAATAAGCAGAATCAAGGACTATAAATAGATATTGTGCTACTCAAAATACATTTAACATGATTTTAAAGAAACGCCTACACAACTCAGTCTTTTGGGTTTGGATTAGAGTACATGGCCCATGAATGAAGAGAGCAAGAATAGAGAGGGAACAATGTCTGGCATTGGAAGTCCCTGCAAGTATCAGAGTGTTTTCTTTCCAAATTAAAAAGAATTATGCTTCAAATTAGCAAAATAGTTTGAAACATACAATTTCACTGTACCAAAATCTTGGAGGAATTGAGCATGCCACAATTGAGCATGCCATTGTGGTCCACTCTTCAGTAGGGAAAGCTATGGGAAGAACACTTCCATCTTCTGTTCAAATTGAGTTTGAAACATACAATTTCACTGTACCAAAATCTTGGAGGAATTGAGCATGCCACAATTTAGCATGCCATTGTGGTCCACTCTTCAGTAGGGAAAGCTATGGGAAGAACACTTCCATCTTCTGTTCACAGGTCACTCCTTGCCTTTCACTCTTTTTTAGAGAACTTTTCCTTTTATCTGGGAAAGAGGACTGAGCATGTGCAGATTATCCTTTGCAGAGAGCTTTGCTCAGGTCTCAACCTAAACTGCAAAGCAAAGGTCTTTCAGGCCTCCAGACTTTCCTGTTTCTTAGAGAATGAGTAAAATTTGGGGAGAGGAGCAGGGAAGGTCATTTTAAAGTCCAATAGACCTCAAATTTAAGACATGATCTATATTATTTCATTAGCAATGGATCTGACAGTCAATCTCTATCCTTTTGATTCCCAAATTTTATATATCAATTTGTTTGGAAGTTGCCACAGATTTGAGGGTCTGAATAATTGTCACTCCTAAAATTCAAGCACTTCCCACCTAGTGTCAATCATGTTGTTTTCCCCCCTATAATTTCCAAAAAACAAAGATTCATGCCACTTGCTTGGGGTGCCTGGTGGGCTCAGCCAGCAAACATCTGCCTTTGGCTCAGGTCTTGATCCCAAGACCCACATGGGGCTCCCTGCTCAGTGGGGAGTCTTCTTCTCTCTCTACCCCTTCCCCACTGCTCCCACTCTCCTCTCTCTCACAAATAAATAAAATCTTAAAAGAACCAAAAGCTTATGTCACTTATCTAACTTAATCAATAACTATTAGGGATAGAAAAGTCAATTTCATAAAATTCCATCACTGGAGATCAGGATATTTCATAGAGTTGATCTCTTTGTTTTATTTCATTTTCCTCATGTTGGATAGCCCTTTCTTGATTATGTAGAGTGTTCCACTGCAAATAAAAGCTCAGTAAGTTTTGCTGATTTATTTTAACAAGTGAAGGATATTTTTCTTTTGCCAGCAAAGTTATTTATTTAGATAAAATATTGACACAAGGAGGAAGTCAACACTTATGATTCAAGCATTTCCAATGTTAATGTGCCTAAGAGAATACAAAATGCAAACAACTAAACTATACAATGATTTTGTCTTTGCCTGATCAGATAAAATACCATCAGTGAGTATAAAAAAACATGTAGACCAAGTAAGCATATAGCCTATTGTCATTTTATATTTCTGCTTTTTTATGTAAGTCAAAAGCTGATTCACATAAGAATCGTGTAATACTGTATTAGGAAAACAATGATGTATCAATATTTACAAAAGAACATATGATAATGCTGCAAAAAATGCCCTTCTGTGTACATAATTTTTTAAGTTGAAAGGCTCTTTGAGGGGCAGCTAAGTGGCTCAGTAGTTGAGTGTCTGCCTTCGGCCCAGGTCATGTTCCTGGGGTCCTGGGATCAAGTCTCACATCGGGCTCCCTGCAGGGAGCCTGCTTCTTCCTCTGCTTCTCCCTCTGCCTATGTTTCTGCTTCTCTCTGTGTCTCTCATGCATAAATAAATAAATAGATAAATAGATAGATAAATAAATAAATAAATAAATAAATAAATAAAATCTTAAGGAAAAAGAAAGGCTCTGTGAAAAATGACATTTATTATTTAACATAGATTCTGTGAGAGATTCTAGGTTTGCCAAAATCATTTCAATGAAAAACAGTAGCAATTATGTTGTCACATCCTGACTTATGACACACATGCACACCACATTGTGGAAAGATTAGATCCTTTTTTTTTCTAATCCCAAACCAATAATATATTTGTATTTATTTTATTTTTTTTAAGATTTGTTTATTTATTTGAAAGAGAGAGAGAGAAAAAGAATCTCAAGCAGACTCCCCATGTAGCATGGAGCTGGAGGTGGGGCTCTATCTCAGGATCCTGAGATCAAGACCTGAGCCGAAATCAAGAAGAGTCAGGTGCTTGACCTGAGCCATCCACGGGCCCCTGTGTTCTCTTTGAAACAATACATATTGCCACACATTTAATCTCCAAATAATGTTGCCCTAATCTGGTCCCTGCACAATGTACAAATACTCTGTTTTCTATGAGAACACATATTTCAGTTTGTCACTCCAAAAGGCACAATACTTTTTTAAGTATCATGAGCAACTGGTAGTCTAGTCACAGGCATAATGGGATATTGCCCACTGACAGCATCCAGGAGTCAATTTGAGGCGAATTTCATTAATACAAATAATCGAGTAGCAGAATCAAAATTTTTGACGTAGTTATATTTTACATTTCATTTTTTAATTTTTTATTTAATTTATTCATTTTATTTTTTATTTTTTTAAATTTTACATTTCAATGTCTCACATATCCTTTACTTATTCTCCAAGGAGATTAAAAACTTGTATCCAAAAATTTTAGGGGGCCTAACACAGGATGGCTTTCAAATGCTTGCAAACTGTGTTTTTCACACAACCACTGGGAAATAGTCTCTACCTCTGTATCTCCCCTCTGTCTTTCTCAAACGAAGCTTGCCTAACCATCTACTTTTCCTTCCTGAAAATGGCTCATCATGTTGAGATCTTAACTCATAAATTGCCATTTTTCTACTTCACTCTTTTTTTCATAATTCATATTACGGTAACCAAGACCACACTACAGTCACAGAAACTTCTACTTGAGTCCATCTTTGCAGACATGTTTGCCTTTTTACCTATCTTTCCTCAATTCCTAATTTACATGCTCCATTTCACTTTAAATGATGTATTTGAGAAGCTATTTCTTGAAGTCTCCCATTCCGTAGGTATAGAGTCAACAGAAAAATACAAGAGTTAAATTTCAATTTTAGATAAAGAATGAGTACTTTTTTAGTATAAATATATCCCAAATGTTGCTCAGGTATATCCTTTATGGATAAACATCTAGGGAGAGGATGGATGGAGGGACGAAGAATCCCACAATGAATGTGAGCTTGGGAGCAGAGGGGCTAGGAGCTTATGAGGATTTTTAAATTGGTTTAATAGGAAGTAATTCTTATTTTTACTTACTTGTCTTATTTTTTTTTAAAGATTTTATTTATTCATGAGAGACACAGAGGCAGAGAGAGAGACAGAGGGAGAAGCAGGTTCCATGCCAGGAGCCTGATGTGGGACTCAATCCTGGGACTCTGGGATCACGCCTTAAGCAGAAGGCAGAAACTCAACCACTGCGCCACCCAGGCATCCAGGAAGTAATTTTTAAATGCATCTACAAATAAAACTTTGGTCTACAAAGTGACTTAGTTTTCCCTGATCTTAAAAAATTAGGTGCTTAAGTGATTATTTTGAGAAAAATCCATCTATTCCCCTGCCTTTTGTGAAATCTGTTTTGAATTATATTTGTGAATGATCTAACCCAGTTATACTGTATTCTGGTACAAAAGAGTAGATTCTAGTAGGCTGATGAGTAACTGAACAGAAGATTTTAAAAGGCATTACTATTAAGCATCTAGAGTGAAATTTCACTCCTGCTATGTATACAGAATGAGAACAGAATTATTTAATCAGAGTAAGGTGATAGCCACTCAGAGGCTGATAAAATCTCAACATTATTTGAGGGAAAACGATATTTCATTCAAATTGACATGTGTAACTGAACATCGCAGTTCATAAAAACATATATATATATATATATATATATATTTTTTTTTAATTTAACTGTGGTGTTTGCTATTCACCAATATAATAGTACAGGATTCCCTATCAGTTTTATTAGGTCCAGGTCAGGTAAAACCTAATATGAGCTGCAGTTTATTTTCCATAATAAGTATTTTAAATATTTTCTTTAAAATGGTAAATATAGTGATAAATCACAGAAGTTTTCATTCTCCATGATATTTTTAGATTTATTATTATTATTATTTGAGAGAGAGAGAGAATGATCAGAGAGTAGGGGCAGAGAGAGAGGGAGAAGTGGACTCTGCTGAGCAGGGAATCTGATGCAGAGCTTGATTCCAGGACCCTGAGATCATGACCTGAACCAAAGTCAGACACCTAATTGACTGAGCCACCCAGGCACCCCTTCATGGTGTTTTTATAAGGCATACATACATTTTATGCATACATATATATCATACATGCACATACATAGGAAAAATGTTAAAATAATGATGTTGAAATAATTGGATACATATCCAACAAAATTTCATCAGTTGTTTTGATGGTTATCTCTGGTTGGGAGCATGGAACACAATAACTTAATTGTGTTCCTTTCTGAGTAACATGTGCTAAATATTCTTTAACAAACATTTTCATCAGGTAAACAGAAAATCACTTTTTAAAATAGTTATACTTTTAAAGATCTTTTAACTTTTATTACTCACATAATTTTCTATAGGTTAAAGAATATAGGCTCTATTAAGATATATTTTGCTTAGAAAATCTAAAATGTAAGACCAGCTGGATGATGAAACAGCATTAAAGGCAATAATTTGTTTCCTAATAAGCTACATACAAGTCACTTCTTGAGTGAAGAATTGGTCAAATGTACTTTGCTTTCTATTGTTATTTATATCTTCAAGTGAATATGTTTAACATTTTCCCCAGGGTCATTCTCTGTAGTTATTGATGATTTCAGCCATTCATTGGCATATGCACACATGCTGAACTAAAATATACCTGGGGACAAATCTCTCACTTTTAAAAAGGCTTAGATTTGTTCAAGAAAACACTGCCCTACAGCCTGTGTGCTGAGAAATTAATCTTTATGAACATGGAGAAATCCCCACTGTGCAAACGAGTACTCAGGGCATAAAACATGGAAAATAACCTGAACTTCATCACCACCACTCAAATATTTCCCCATGTTTATCTACTGAAAATTACATGGCATGTCTAATAGAGCACTTTCTAAATCTATAAAATACAACACAGTTTTAAGTGAAGTCACTTTTACTGAGATGAACTATCACGTAGCAAAGCAAGAACATAAAAATCCATCCAAAATGGCTTTGTGAAATAAATCTGTTAGAAATGTATTACCAAAAATTGTATTACTAAAAGACAAGCCAGGCATACATAAAGTTTAAAATATAAACAAAATTATTATTGTGTAGCCCTATTAAATTGTAAAATACTCAACAAACACAATATTCATATATACAAGTATTTTGAATAACTCTTACATGTACTCACATTTTAATACTCTCACATGCTATAGTGTGATAATGAACAGAACTTTCTCAAGTATATTTGTTTCTTCCAAACCAATTGTTTAAGTTAAAATGAGATACAACATGAATTATTGATATAAAAACACCGAAGTCCAGGGGTACCTGGGTGACTCAGTCGGTTAAGCGACTGACTCTTGATTTCAGCTCAGTTCATGGGATCGAGCCCCACATTGGGCTCTATGCTCAGCACAGAGTTGGCTTGAGATGGGAGTCTGCCTCTGCTTATGCTCATTTTTGCTCTCAAAATAAATAAATAAAAACTTAAAAAAATTAAAACAAATCAAAACAAAAAAGCATTGAAGTCCACTTTTATTAATCATTACAAATTGTCCTTGTTGTTCTCACCCAAAGATTCACAAATATTGAAGATTGGAAAATTTTTATTAGAATTCTGGCCTCTGGAAAAGAATCCTCTAACTTCAGTTACATGTAATCCAAGGTAAGATGAAATTCCTTGTTTTCTTGAAGACCCTCATTCTGAATGAAAGTTCTATATACCTTGTCATCGTCTGCTTATTTGCCACTCACTTTTGGCTCATTTCAATCACTCAGGTCTCATTCTTCTATTGAGACCCCTTCTTCTAAGACGGTAGATTAATCCCACATTGGAAAAGTTAATGGAACTATCAGAACCATACTTCAGTGATGGAAACAGGGCAGTCCTGGTGGCCCAGCGGTTTAGCGCCGCCTTCAGCCCAGGGCATGATCCTGGAGACCTGGGATCGAGTCCCACGTCAGGCTCCCTGCATGGAGCCTGCTCTTCCCTCTGCCTGTGTCTCTGCCTCTCTTTCTCTCTGTGTCTCTCATGAATAAATAAATAAAATCTTTAAAAAAAAGTGCTGGAAGCATCTGAAACTGCCTCCCCTTTGATACATTCTAAGCTTTTTTAATTACCATAAGAACAGTCTGGACTTTCTCATTCCTCCTTTCAGGCTGCTTTTATCCTATCTTCAGTGCTGATCTCCAGGCTCTGTATCATCCTCTTTTCTTTCCACTCTACACACTTTTCCATTTCAATGGCTTCACTATTCACGGTTGATGAAGTCCATATTTGTCTGCTTTGAATCATTCTCCTCTCCATTTCTGGATGTTTATTTCCTGGGTGTTTCTAAGAAGAGGTTTCATTAGGCACCTCATACTCCACATATTAAAAATGAGGTGTCTCCTCTCTTCATTCACAATCTGACTCAGTCTATGAGTCATCAACCTAGATGCACAAACCAGCATTCTGAGTGTAATCTCTGAGTCTTCATTTTCTCGTTCTAGAGATAGTCAATTTATCAAGTCCTTTAAAGTTTATTTCCTCAGTTTGTACACTTCTGTAGCCTACTGCCACCATCTAACTCCAGGTCAACATAATTTCTTACCTGGAATATGGCTAACGAATCTCCCTTCAATCCACCCTACATAGAGCTGTGAAATATATAGTTAACCAGGGTATTCCATGCCTCAGACTTTTAGAGAAGCTTCTCCTTGCCCTTGAAAAAGGTGTACTTGGTATTATTTGAAAGCTGTCTATGACTTGGTCCATGCTGATCTCCAAGTGTCTCCTCATATAACATGACTTGCAACAAATCAATATATTTTTAAAAATCTAAGGTGGCAAATTTTTTCCAGTTCTCTGATATATTTTAAGTACCACTATCTTAGGAAAGTTACTAGAAGCATATAAATCTATTATTATTATTATTATTGCTATTATTATTATTAATCCTGTGGTCAGTAGTAAACCATGTACCGTTCTTTGGGCCTGAAAGCTTATAGTTGTTATTGGTTATTTTTGTGCTCACCACTTTTAAAATATTTGTATTCGTCTTTCTTGGTATGTCCTCTTTTTACAAAGTGTTTTTAAGATTTTCTGTCTCAGTTTAAGCAGGAACCCTTATGAGAGACTGTTTCCCACTTAACTACATTGATGAACATAACATTTCACTAACACTTCCAGTAGTTTTTTGTTTTGTTTTGTTTTTCAAATAAGTCTCAATTTTAATGAAATCCTGTACACATTTGCTACTGAAAATTGAAATAGCACATCAAAAAATTACAATTCAAATTTTGAAAACCAGAAAAATCTAGCTTTTGCACCCTGCCCTAATTACGCTCCAACCAAATCACCCAAAGTTTTCTGCGTATTCCTTTTGCATAAGTTACTTGGCTTCCAATTTTTGATGTTTGGTTTTTATCTTAATGACTTCAGGCTTCTCAAACACACAGGCAACACTCAAAACCTATTGGTGCTTCTTTAGGTCAAATAAAAAAAGTGGAAGTATGCTTAAGTCATTGAAAAGCAAACTGCAGGATTCCTCACAAACTACTGATATCATGGTGGAAAAGATACAAGACAGACATATCACAATCCTTTTCACACATGTACAACATGGAGAATAAAGAGGGAACTTTAGAAAAAAAATCACTCTACATTACTACCTTGTTTTGGGTATGTTAACAATACTTTTGAAATCTCTCCATGATCACATCTCAAGCCTAACCCCAAGATCTAACCATAGTTCCAAATATGCTGTTTAATATGATCTTGTTTTCCACTGTAGTTTTGCAGACTTATTTTCTTGTTTTTACATATTAAGTATGATTATCCTGTGAGTCCTTATACAACTTGCTTTTTATTGTTCAGTACTCCATTGTAAGGGTCATCTATGTTTATGTATGTGGCCATAGTTCAATCACTGTACAGTATTCAGTTGTATGAATAATAAAAGTTATCTATTCTGTCCTCATTTAAAAATTCAGTTATTTACTGAATTTTTGCATTTATAATTCTACTGTGCTAAATCTTATTATGACCCATAATGAATATTAAATTTACATACCTTGGAAAGAAATCACTGTATGAGAAAATATGCACATTTTCGATGTTACATAAAATACTGAATTGTTCTGCAATTATTTCTACAATAAACTCATTCATCAGGAGAATATGGTCTCTAGGGACCCTGGATCATCATCTACCCTTGTTATTATTCAATTCCTACATTTTATTTTATTTATTTTATTTTATTTTATTTTATTTATTTTATTTATGATAGTCAGAGAGAGAGAGAGAGAGAGAGAGAGAGAGAGAGAGAGGCAGAGATATAGGCAGAGGGAGAAGCAGGCTCCATGAACCAGGAGCCCGACGTGGGATTCGATCCCGGGTCTCCAGGATCACTCCCTGGGCCAAAGTCTGGCGCCAAACTGCTGCGCCACCCAGGGATCCCTCAACTCCTATATTTGTTATCAATCTGCTAAAGGCCAAATTATGAATAATTATGATTTTAAATTTTTTTATTTTCCTGACAACTAATAAATTTGAGCATCTTCACACAAATCTTCATGATTTATACAAACATTTTACTTAGATATCTTTTACCTACTTTTATATTACTTTGTCTAATTTCTATTTTTTGTAAAAAGTATATATGTTTTGGTTGCTAAAGATTTGTGGGTTAGTGATGTGCAAACTATCCTTCCCAGTTTGTAGCATTTTACTTTCTTCATAGTATATTTCCATGAACAGAAGTTTTAATTTGCATGTAAATTCAAAACTTCTATTTTAATACACTTTTTATAAATAAGTTTATATTCACAGTTGCAAAGATATACATCCCCTCAAGAGTTTTCCCTTTTGCTAAAATCATAACTTATGCTACACTTGTCACAACTAAGAAATAAATGTTTGTACATTATATTAAGCAAACAGAATCCTTATTTTATTGGAATTTCAGTAGTTTTCCATTAATGTCCTTTTTCCATTCCAGAATAAAATCTGGGATACCACACTTCATTTTGTTATCATGCCTACTTAAAATTCTGTGATCTGTGACACTTTTGTTATCTTTATTTTTGATGATCTTAACAGTTCTGAGGAGTACTGGTCAGGTATTTTGTAGGATTTTTTTCAATTTGGACTTTCTAATGTTTTTCTCATTATTAGTCTGAGGTTATCAATTTTGGGGAAGAATAACACACTGATGAAGTGCCCTTCTCATTTCATCGTATCAGCAAGACGATATCAACATTAGTTACCACTGATGATGTTGACCTTGGTCACCTGGTGAAAATATTATCTGTCACGTGTCTCATCTGCAAAGTTAATTTTCTTTTTTTTCTTTTTTTTAATTTTTATTTATTTATGATAGTCACACACACACAGAGAGAGAGAGAGAGAGAGAGAGAGGCAGAGACACAGGCAGAGGGAGGAGCAGGCTCCATGCACCGGGAGCCCGACGTAGGATTCGATCCCGGGTCTCCAGGATCGCGCCCTGGGCCAAAGGCAGGCGCCAAACCACTGCGCCACCCAGGGATCCCTGCAAAGTTAATTTTCACCTCCTTTCACACTTACCTATTTAAAAGCAATCACTAAGTCCAGCCTATATTCAAGGAAGGATGCGCTATACCCTACATACTGGAGTGAGGATTACTCTCATAAAATACTTGAAATTATACTGTAAGGAAGATTTGTCTCTTATCCCCTCAGATATTTATTCATTTGTTCATCTATCCATCCATCCATCCATCCATCCATTCAATTATTCATTCATTCATTTATAGCAAAATCCATTTATTCATTAATATCAGACTTAATTATATGTATTTTGTAATCCAGTACCATGGGTTGTAATCCAGTACTATGTTATTTATTTTGCTGCATAGCCTGTTCCAGCTTTCACCATTGGAAGCTCTTTAGGTATGGCTTCTATGTCCATTGTACATGTCTCCATCTTTGTCATCATTCATTTGCTAATGGGTTAAACCTCAGTGTGACTGTATAGCAGTTTCAGGATTTTTATTCACATTCCCAAATAAAACAAATTAATCGACTTAGAACAGTTATACACAGTTCTTTTGGTTTTAGAGAGAGTTTCCACTCAAAACACAATTTACAAAAGTTTATTGAGGTCAGTTCTTTTTTTCAGACCCCCTTCATTGAAGATATTTCATATATTTACAACATATATCTTTATTACCTTATATATTATACTCTTTAGATATTTTTGTCTAGTCTGCATTCCTTCTTGTGGTCCCCATTTTTAAAAACTGTGCATACTAACCTAATGCTTTTATTTATTTATTTATTTATTTATTTATTTATTTATTTAATATTTATTTATTTACTTATGATAGACATAGAGAGAGAGAGAGAGAGAGAGAGGCAGAGACACAAGAGGAGGGAGAAGCAGGCTCCATGCCAGGAGCCCGATGTGGGACTTGATCCTGGGACACCAGGATCGCGTGCTGGGCCAAAGGCAGGTGCCAAACTGCTGAGCCACCCAGGGATCCCCTAACCTAATGCTTTTAATGTCTTATTTAATCTCTATGTGATTTGAAGTCACAAAATTTCTCTTTTTTTCTTTTTTGAACGTTTACAATGTTTATTTCTTTAATTTTTTTTATTTTTATTTTTAAGTAATCTCCACACTTAGTGTGGGGCTTGAACCCACAAGCCCTAGTCAAGAGTCACACGGTCCACTGGCTGAGCATGCAGGGAACCCTTATGATACTTATTTTTTGACATTATTTTATTTTGTTTCTATATTGACTTATTCATCTTGATTTCTCTATGCTGGCTAAGACCTGAAGTACATATTAAGTCAAAGTGGTGATGGGCATTCTGCCTGTAATTTTTTATACTCTTACTAGTAGCACTACCAACATATTACTATTAGCTATTTAATTGATAGTGAAGTTTTGAAGATATCTTTTGCTCTCAGATTATGACACTCGAAATTGTTGCCTACTCAAAATTAATAAGCTTTTGAAACATGCAGCAAGTGTGAGCTTAACTGAATTCTGTATGGACCTATGTGGTTTATTGTTGTTATAAATTCTACTTTTCTTCTTCTTTCCTTCTAAAACAAAAGTACAAATAGATAAGTTTCTATTCCATCTCCTTTTGTACAGATGCTTTATTTTACCCTGAAGTTGTAGCACTCTGGGGTCTTGGCTTGATGCAAAGGCCTGAGGCTCTATCTCCTGTCTACTGCCTTCCTCCCTAATACCACTGAAACAAAGCCAAATATCACTTAGTAATGTCCACACCTTCAAGGCAGCCTTCATTTCCAGTGCCTGGATACATCTCTGAAGTCCTTCCCTTTTCTCATTATGCCCTGATAATTTTCCTTTCATCTTACCAGGCCAGCCATTTATTTAACATTTCTTTTTAAAAATATTTTATCCAGTATTTTATTTTTTTTTAATTTTTATTTATTTATGATAGTCACACAGAGAGAGAGAGAGAGAGAGAGAGGCACAGAGACACAGGCGGAGGGAGAAGCAGGCTCCATGCACTGGGAGCCCGACGTGGGATTCGATCCCGGGTCTCCAGGATCGCGCCCTGGGCCAAAGGAAGGCGCCAAACCGCTGCGCCACCCAGGGATCCCTTATCCAGTATTTTAATTTGCTATGTTCTGTTTTAAAATATAATTCACCTCAATATTTTTTACACCTTCCGTGATCCTTCTCTCTTAAAAGACAATTTAACCAATCATTTTTTTTTTTTTTTGAGTGAGGGGAGGGGAAAAGGGAGAGGGAGAGAGAAAATATCAAGCAGACTCCATACCCAGCACAGAACCCAACACAGGGCTCTATCTCAGGACCCTGAGATCATGACCTGCTCCAAAATCAAGAATTGGAGGCTTAACCAATGGAGCCACCCAGGTGACCCTAACCAATCATTTCCAATATGTATTTTGATACATTATTTTGTTCATATTTAAGGTTTTCCACTAATTATTCTAAATAAGATGAAGGAAGGGAAACAAGTAAAGAAGAGCAGAGATAATGGAAATATTAGCTGTGATAGAAATGCAAGAAGAATAGGAAAGGATTTGAAAATGAAGGTAAAGATGCAAAATATTATAGTGAAAGACATGGTATTCTTAGTATTAGCAATCTTACATCCTAGTTTGAGTATAGTTAATAATATTCAGACTGACAAAATATCATCACATTTTTCACATTGCTAAAGAAATGGAACATCTGGTATTATTATAAAATATATAAGTCTGGTTCTTTGGATTTCATTTATTTATTTAAAATTTTTTTAACCACAAAATGTGTAGGATTATGGATCTTAGAAATGTAAGCCCAGACAAGTTATTAAAATAATTAAATATGATAAGCAACTTAAATGAAATCATGTGCAGATAATTTTTTTATTCTGAGACTGCTAAATTTCAGCTTTCTGAAATTTTATAACTCCCAGAAAATCATATCTTATTATGAACATCATTATGTTGAAACTGATACAAATTTAGCAGCTAAATGGGCAGATTTAAAAAAAATGCTAATCAGTCTTACTAACTCACTAATTATCCATTTCTTTATGAAGAAGAAATAAGAAACTGCTGAAGATTTTGCATATCAAAGTTGAAGTCTGTTATAATAGCAAGAGGGAAATAATGAACCAATATATTCATGGGTAGTTTCAGATAAAAATTCCTAAAGTGTCATGTTTTAAAAGATGTCAGAACGTTGAAAGTAAGATAACAAAATTGGCTTGGTTATATTAAATATGGAATGACAATCTACAAAGAGCAAACTTTAAGTCCACATTGCTCATTTATGTTCCTGAAACATGTGCACATATGGAGTGTGTATGTGTGTGTGTGTGTGTGTGTTCCCCCTTAGACTTAGAAATATCTTAATTTTCTTTATTTGCAATGCAGAAATTCACTATTTGTTTCTATCAAACCATTCTGCTTTAAAAAAAAAAAAAATCCTGCCCCTGCTCCCCCTCCCCCCCCCCCACCTCTTCCCACTGCTTTGGTCCCTTGAAGTAAAATCCTTTTGTGACACTTGGTAAAAGAAGTAAGGATTTGGCAAAGCCAAGTCCATCGAGAGCTCCATGGTACCTTGACATGAGGATACGGACCAATGACGTAGACTGCAGAATCTGATAGTTCAGACTTTGCTAGTAGACTGAATAAGTCCAAATCAAATGGATTCCTATAGCTGTTAAATTAATTAAACAAGGAAACCATTAAACAGAGATGACTCTAATGCCTTGGTAGACTACATAAGCAAGCAAAACCTAAGCCAGAGTCAATTCCTGTAAACATACTCCTATCTGAGAAAATGAAATGTAAGAACAACCAAACACAAATATCCCAAGAGGCTTTCCCAAATAAGGCAACTACTTAAGCTTATAGCCAATCAAATAATTTTCTTACTTTGTTTCCTTATCTGCCCTATACAAGCCTTCCCCTTAGCTTCTGTGGGCAGAGCACTCCTAACCACTTTTGGTTGACGCTGCCCATTTAAATATATACTTGCACAAATAAACCTAAAATTTTTAATGTACCTTGGTGTATCTTTTAACAGAACTTGTCAGCTACATAGATTCCAAGGCAGCCATGTAGTTGGGAGTGGGCATGAGAACAAGGGATTGTGTCACTAGGAGCAGATTCACTTGGTTCTCTGTCTATCCTCCAAACTCCCCAAGATTATTGAATATTTTCTCTTCAGGATTCCATCAGTTCTGTTGCTCTTTTTAGCCTAAGACAACCAATGTGATTTTTCTAGTTTGTACAGTCAGAAACTCTGGCCATTATTCTTAGATTCTTTCATTGGTTATCTCTTCTTCTGGTTCCCAATTAACACTGTAAATTTTTTTCTATATCAGTATTCAACCCTTTATCCTTTATACTCATATAACCAGTTAGCTATTAGATATATCTATCCAATGCTCAAAAATAAACCCCTCAACATAAGCTCCCTCTTAAAACCTGTGGCTCTTGTGTTTTTACTTACAAGTAATAATGATGTCATTCATTCATTTACCCCAGACAGAAATATTTGAGTCATTCTAAATTATTTCTTATTTCAAATCATTTGCTCTAAACCAGTTACAAAATTCAGCCTAATTAAATTCCCAAACATTTCTAGATTCTTCATCTTTCTCATCAGCACTGAGTTAATTTATATCTCCCAATATTTTATCTAGTATTTTAATTTTTCTTCTGCCTCAACACCTTGCTTTCAGTTTTAAATCCCCTCTCAAATTAAACTTATTCCATTATATATTTTTCTAAACACATTCTGGCCATGAGACTTCATTGCCTAAAACTTTTGAAATAATCTCTGTGGTGGCTTACAGTACATCAAACATAGCCTCTGATTATGGTTTATGATGCTTTCCATGGCTCTCCGCAATCTGGCTTTAACTACAACCACTTCCAGATCTGGAAGCCTTCTGTATAAACCACCTCTTTATTCTCACTATTGTTTTACCAGTCACATATTTGCTTTTGTAGATAAGTTCCACTTCTTTTGATGAATTAAATCAGGTGGTATTTCTCCCTTTCTATGAATTAGCTTTGCATTCCATACATACATTATATATATAATATATATATGTATAATTCTTTATTTTAATTTTAATATTTTAATTCTAATTTAATTTTCATTTGCATTTGCATCCTATTAACCCAGGACAGACTGTGAGGTTCTGGAGAGGTGGCATGCAATACATATTTCCTGAATTAAGTTAATGAGTTAATGAGTACTGGCAGTTAGAAAAAGTGTCAAGTTGGTGTTGATGCCAGTGGGAGATTAAAAAAAAAAAAAAAGAGGAAAGGGTTGTAGTGCTCAGTTTTATCATCACATGTAGGATGATAAAAGGATGGTTTAGATAAATGAATTTAGAGCCAAAGATGAGTTATTCAGGGACTGGAAATGAAATTGGGAAAACCAGATCAAATCTTTTCATTTTTTTCCATGTGAGTCAATAACAATACCTGCTTCACATTAACATGCCTGTGATTCATTAGCAAGATTAAGAACCTTTTCTTTCTTTTTTTTAATAAATATTTTATTTATTTATTCATAGAGATGCAGAGAGAGAGAGAGAGAGGCAGAGAGAGAGAAGCAGGCTCCATTCAGAGAGCCCGACGTCGGACTCGATCCAGGGTCTCCAGGATCACGCCCTGGGCTGCAGGCGGCGCTAAACCACTGCGCCACCGGGGCTGCCCAAGAACCTTTTCTATATTCTAAAAGTGAAAGAAAAAAATGAAAAAAAAATTAAATCAATATGTTCCATGTGATAGACACAGTGTTAACTGGTCTTGTGTGTTTACAAATGGCAAGTATGGAGCCTGATAGATAAATTTTTTCAAAAGAGGACTGCAAGTGCAGTTAATTTAAAAGTGCATCATTTGCTCATTTATTTCACAGGTTGTTATTGTATGGTGACTGTACTGCAATTATTTACCTGACTTGGACCTCTTGGTTGAGATAGAGAGTTAAGTAAACAATTACAGAAGAACTTGATGGGTGACATGATAGAGAAGGTAGAGTCCTTTATAAGCAAAGGGGAGTGATAATTAATCAGAACTTATTTTTACATCTTGCTTGAGTTTGGGCACTATTGTAAAATCTTGACATAAGAGATGACATGCAGTTAGAATTGGAAGAATAAGTAAAAGAGATATAAGATTGATAAGAGACTGCAATTTATATAACCTACTGTGCCAGGCATTGTTGTAAGTGGTCTGCTATCTTAAATTAATCAATCCTTACAATGACCTTAGAATAATATTATCTCCATTTTATATATAAAAAAAACACAGCTCCAAAGATTTTCAAAATATGACTAGAGGCGAATTAAGTGGCAGAGCCAGGATTTGAACTAAGACAGTGTGGCTCCAAAACCCATGGACCTATGACTACATCATGCTGCTCCTCTTATAAAGATTAAAGCAAACATTAATAGTGCAACAAGGAAATGAATATGATACCAGTGACATCGTAAAAAAATATGTGTGCACAAATAGCCAATAATGATGAGAATCTTCAACTCATCAATGAAACATATACAAGCAAATTAATACAAGAAATTAAGTTTATTCTATCAAATAGTCCCAACTTTAAAGAGATTATAATGCCAATGATATTGAGAGTATGGAGAAGTGGATGACCCATATGCTGAGACTGTATTTACAGGTACAACATTAAAAAAAATCTTTCAATATGTAACACATTTTGAACACAATCTGCTAAAATTCCCAGCATGTTATCTTAGGAAATATAAACAAATTGTATACTATTTCCACACCTGCCTTACAGATACCTTTTACTAAATGTTTCCCAAATATTCCTCCCCTATTTATTTGTTTATGTTTTTAATTTTTTTAAATTTTTTTATGATAGTCACAGAGAGAGAGAGAGAGAGAGAGAGAGAGAGAGAGGGAGAGGGAGAGAGAGGCAGAGACAGGCAGAGGGAGAAGCAGGCTGCATGCACCGGGAGCCTGATGTGGGATTCGATCCCAGGTCCCCAGGGTCACGCCCTGAGCCAAAGGCAGGCGCCAAACCGCTGTGCCACCCAGGGATCCCCTTCCCCTCCTATTTAAATCTGTTCCTCCCTCAGCATGCCTTTTATTATTGATACCAATGCCACCTCATTTCCTCATTCCTATAAATTGGACTTCTTTCTTATCTAGTAACTCTCTTACCCATGAACTGTCAGTTACAAAGTTTGATTGCTTCACCTTCAAAACATGCTTCAAATACTTTTATTTCTGTCTAATTTCATGGCCCCCATGCTCCTATATGCTCCAAGAATTTCTTTAATGCATAGTCAAGATCTTCTAATGAGGCTTCCTTCTTCTCTTGCCCTCCACAAGCAGAGAAATCATTTGCAATTGCAATCATAACACTATTCAGTTTAACCTCTTAATTTGGCTTCCCATTATCCTGTAGAAATGAAGTATACATTGTAGACTTCAGACCCTGAATTATTTATTTGCCTCTGCAGACTTCTTCAAACTCATACTGTGCCCTTCTTCCCCTCCATGGGTACAATGTGCTCCCTCCTGACCATTGTTATTCTTTACTCCCACCATTTTCTCTTTCTTCTGAGAGTTCTTGTCATTGCTGCTTCCTGGGTTTTCAACTCAGGTGTCATTTTTCCACCGAAGGCTTCCCAAATGGCCCTTTTGTCTTCTTATAGTACCTCTCTCTCGGCACTTATGATAACTTTAATTAAATATTTTTGTATTGGACTTTTAAAAATTTCTTCTTAGGCTTTCCCAATGGGTTATAATCCCCAAATGAAAAATCAGAGTCACTGAACCTTGGCAGTCCTCAGGGCAAGAACTGTATTCAACCAACCACTCAAAGTCAAAGCTAGATAAATATTAGGCCATGAGGTTTCATTATTTCCTACAGGGACCAAATCACATAAGCTTCCATTTCCTATGCCCCAATACATCATATCACTTGTGGAAAGGAAAGGGGAAAGTATAAGACATAATAAATATGGAGCATTTATCAGAAAGAACCTAAGTCCTCTGTATTAGTCTGCTAGGGCTGTCACAACAGAATACCCAGACTACTGGTTGGCTTAAACAACAGAAATTTATTTCCCATAGTTCTCGAAGCTGAAAGTCCAATATCAAGGTACAAGCAAGGTTGGTTTTTGTTGAGGATAATTTGGTTTGTAAATGGCCACCTCCTTGTTGTGTTGCTATGTTGTCACATGGCCTTTACTCCGCTAACACATAATCCTGATATGTCTTCCCCAGTTTATAAAAATACCAGTCCTATTAGATTAGGGCCCTACCGTATGACCACATTTGAAATAAAGTACCTCCTTAAAGTCTTTATCTCCAAATGCAGTCATATGGGAAGTTAGAGCTTCAATCTATGAATTTTGGGGAAATACAGATTAGTCTAGAATGGTCATGAAAAGGAAATGATTTGAACTAGAAGAGCCTAAGATTTCATTGCTTAGTCACATTCATAAATATTAGATCACTTATATAAAGCAAAACCATCACATTTTGAAATATCTGAGTAAGAATAGATTCTAAAGTTTCAAACTGGTAATAGCTATTTAATTTATAAATGGATCCACAGTGCATAAGTAGACATGTATGTAGATTTTTATTAGCAGCATCATGTCTAAATAACAAAAGATTCAAGAGAGTCATTTACAGGACTTTGTCATGCATTACTGGAATTTTTGGTATGCAATCAGTGAAATTATTGGCATTGACTACAGATACTGAAAAGGAGATATATCACTGCCTCTGATATTTACTTAATGATATATTTCATCTAGACTAAAAAAAGAGATGCCAATTTGTCTATATTGATATGTCAATTCATAGCAATATATAAATTACAAAATATGGAATGATATATAACAGACTTAACAAAAGGTTACAATTGTCTCTGGGGACATTATTGTAATAAACTTAAAGTCACAACCTTGGGAAGCAGCAGAGGGTCATAGTCAAGGATAAAGTTTGGGGAGTTCAATAGCCTGGCTCATCAGTCACAACTGTGGGTCTTTGGCAGGTTATTTAATCTTACAAGTCTCATTTTCTTATCTATAAATGGGTCTAATAATCATACCTATGTCAGAGAATCATTGTAGAATTAAATGTTAATATATATACAACACTTAGCAATGTTCAGAACACTGTGTGCTCTTAATAAATGTTATATACTGTGGCCTTTTATTATTATTTGATACATTTCCAATAATTTTATTTCAAATTTTATGAGGAGCATGTAGTGCTTTTTAATAACTCAATACATATACATTCATTTTGAAAAAGAAATGTATAAAAGTTTTAGAAAATAACAATTTTTCTTTCTCCTCGACTTTCCTAATATTGAGAAAGGATGCTGGTGAAGGGGTTATTTCTTCCACAAATAACCACATGCTTAACCAATTATTTTATCCTTTTGTTCTTTATCTTTACGTTTGTCCACTAACTGTTATATATGTAACAGATTCAAACAAAAATTCCCTATAAAATACAGATAGTCTTCATTAGCTCCTAGAGGTCAAGGAGGAGACAGAGAAATGATTGCTTCTATGACCTAAGGAGACATAGAGTATGTTGAGCCTTTTTTGACCCTGAGAGATTAATATCTTGCCATCTTGAAGGGGAATTTAAATGCGGGAAGAGATGCCCATAAACTAATGATCAATTTAGCAATGAAAACAGATTTGTGAATTCTCATCCAAGATAACTGAATTAAAAGACCTATTTCATAATAATACTCAATGAGCAAAAATTAATGGAAAAGAATGCCAAAAATCCATAAGGCTTTCTGCATTTAAGACCCACTCATTCTGATTTCTTTGTTATGCATTCCTTCATTTAGATTTAAGTTGAAAGACTTCTAAGTTTTATCAACTTTGTCATTTTAAGACCATTATATATGAGCCTGGAAAATATGCCTTAAACATTACATGGTGGCTTGTGAATTTGTAAAAAAATAACAAATAGAATGGACTTGGCATTTGGGATCTAGAGTTTTGATTTCAAGTTCTATGAATTCATGGGAAATTTGTAACTGCAATTGGATCACTGACCCTTGGAACCCATTTCAGTCTTGAGTGCTGTAATGCGAGTTTCCCTACTTCAGCAGAAGCTGCTCAGAGACAAATTACTTTGGTGCCAGACTGAATCCACCTCAATAGCTGCACAGGGATGGCATTTCATTCTGTTGCAGAAGCCTTGCAAGTTTCACTCTCTGACCTTCTGGATGACATCTTCTGCCAGAGAGTCATTATTTTCTACCTCCAGCTCACTAGGTTTCCTTAGCAGAGCAGTCATTAGACCTCCACAGGCAGCGTAAATGACCAGATAGAGATGTTTCCGTTTTCAGAAATTGGAAGGGAGGAGATGAAAAAAAAAAAAAAAAAAAAGGGTTCCAAATTTGCTTTTATTCACTTTTCCCTCGCTGACTCTGAAGCACACTGCTGTTCATTTCCCTGCGATGCTGTATTTCCCTGTGATATTTCAAACCACATCTGTCTCTAGAATGCAGGTATAAATCAGCCTTGTTGGGGGATTATCCCAGGGAATGTTGCATGACGTGTCTGTCCTACAATTCTGAAAACTGCCTTTAAACAAAGGTTAAAATTCAGTTAAATAAGGCATGTAAGGAATAAAGCAGAACCAAGCCTGGGGGATGATATAACTCCTCTGAGCAGGTTAAGTACGCCATAGCAATGTTTCCAGAGGGAGAGATCAGCATGGAGCAGGTATTGACAGTAATGGCAAGTAACCCATTTCTCTTAATCCCTTGATGCTATTCACTGCTGTTTTCTTTTTTTTTCTTTTTTTTTCCACTGCTGTTTTCTTACTCCTTCTCTACTCTCCCCACACTTCTCACCTCCCTTAATATCCTCTTCTCTGTCTCCCTCCCCTGCCTCATTCCCTCCTTCTCTATTTCTGCCTCTCTTTCCCTGTAAAACTTTCACAAATCAGGAACAGGTTTCAAGAATTCTGAAAGCTTCCTAGTCTTTGCTTTCATGGAAATTGGAAATTGTTTCATTCTTTCAATAGCAACATGCTAGATAGGGTAAATTATTCCACAAATGTGATTTTTTTTCCTATCTCATTGGTTTCACCATCACATTTAATTGGGAGCGATTGTCTGTTATTTGCAAGAGAATTTACTGTGTGCTAGAGAAATAAAGAAATACAGAACTTTGAACTAGGGGTGGTGGAAGGGGAGGAGGGCGGGGGGTGGGGGTGAATGGGTGACGGGCACGGAGGGGGACACTTGACGGGATGAGCACTGGGTGTTATTCTGTATGTTGGTAAATTGAACACCAATAAAAATTAATTTATAAAAAAAAAAAAAGAAAAAGAAAAAAAAGAAATACAGAACTTGATCTCTGCCCTAGTGGTGGTGAGAGTTTTGCTCTGGGTATGGAATATAATCTAAAAATTATCTTCGAGAATATGGTGGTATAACATAAGTGCCTAAAAATAATTGATCAAGGTGACATTTTCATTAGCAATATCTATGTTCAAGGCAAGTAAAGAAACTGGGAGACATGCAAAGACATTGTGCCACACTTTTCCCATGTTTATGTACCAAAATAAACTTGAATAAATTTGGTTCATCTGAACGTCAAGTAAGTCCTCATACATCTGGAGTTAAATGGAGCTGTTGCATTACCTTGCTACCATGTTTATTTAATGCTAAAACCATTGATTGTAGAAATTTTTATTTTTATTTTACAACATATAAATATGCATGCACACAGTGTGATTATTTTAACTTACACACACGTCTAGCCACCCTTTTGCTCTTATTCCCCAAAACCACATACTCAGCTTATTTTGTTATCTCAATATCTTTAATAATATTACTGGGATTTTATTTATTTATTTATTTATTTATTTATTTATTTATTTATTTATTTATTCACTCTGAACGATGTCTTCTCCCTGACTGCTGGAAAACATCAGAAACCAATTCTTATACTACACCTCTTTTCCACATTCCTTTCCCTTTAACTATATATAAATATATAAATACATTTTTATTTGTTTGTTTTCCTAGATAACATCACTTAACTTTCTATTTTGTCAGATGAGGATATTTTATCCTTTCTCTCATGTTCTCCCTACTAGAACCCTACATTTTCTATTAGTTACAGCATTAGTTTACATTTCAAAATAATTAATATCTATTTCCTACGTGTTAATTTTAAATTTACTTTTATACTTTGTGGTATAGTGTTTTAATATAAATAAAAACATCATTGAGCTTATTACGATTATGAAAATATAATTTCCTCCTAAAGTTGTAGGGTTCTGTGGATATTATCTACTTTCTGTACATATCCACAATTTGAAAATGCCCTATCTAGTTTGCTTTGTTTTTGACATTTCTTGAAGAATTTTTTGTTTTCCAAGAACTTGTTTTATTTTTAAAATTTTAAAAAAGATTTTACTTATATATTTATATATTTAGAACATGAGAAGGGGGAGGGGCTGAGGCAGAGAGAGAGAGAGAGAGAGAATCTCAAGCTGACTCTGTGCTGGGTGCAAAGCCCAATAGGAGCTTGATCTCACCAGTCAGAGACCACGACCTGAGTGGAAAATCGAGGGTTAGACACTTAACCAACTGAGCCACCCAGGTACTCCCTGTTTTACATTTTTATTACTGATATAAAGATAATATGGTTCCCTTTACTTAGATCATCCAGTTGCTTTCTTTCTTTCTTTTTTAAGATTCTATTTATTTATTTGACAGAGAAGTTGTGGGGCAGGGGTAGAGAGAGAGAGAGAGAAGAATCTCAAGCCACCGCATGTCAAGCTCAGAGCCTGAGGTGAGACTCAATCTTATGACCCTGAGATCATGGCCTCACTGAAACTAAGAGTCAGATGCTTTACCAACTCAGCCACCCACATGCCCCTAGATTGCCCAGTTTCTTAATAATATTTCTTAAAGGGATTCCATTTTTTCTTGCTTCTTAGACTTAACAAAGCCTAATTTAATTCCCACCTTTCTGCTGTTTTTTTGCACTTCTTTTTAGATCCAGGATTCAGTGAAATGACCACTTGAACCCCGTGTCTTCTGGATTTCATTATCACTTCTTCATTTACATGGAGTATAATCCAAGTCATTTTTTTTTCCAGAAAGAATAACTGGGAGGTAAACCTTCTTGATTTTTTTTCCCCACATAAAGTAGGTGAATGCTCAATTTTATAAAGAAGGGCCAACAGTTTCCCAAATCATTTTATATCCCTACCTGAAATACAAGAGAGTTTTGCTTCCTCCATATCCTTGGTAACTCTTAGAATTGTCATGTTTTATTATACAGCTTTTTTTAAAACTGCACATATGTAAAGTGTAACATTTGATAAGTTTTAATGTATGCATACACCTGTGAAATCTTCACCAGTCTAAAAAATTAGCATCTCCCTCATCCCCAAAAGTTTCTTTGTGCCCCCTACCCTGTTTTTTGTTGTTGTTGTTGTTTGTTTTATAATATGACTCTGCCCTCAAACCTCCCTTTCCCTTTCCTCTTCAATCCACCTCTCTGGCAAAATTGGTCTGCTTTATATCACTAAATTAGTTTGCATTTTCTAGAATTGTGCATTAATAGAATTATATAGTTCATATTTTTTAATGTAACTTATTTTAACCAACACAATTGTTCTATGTTTACTTCTTTTTTTCTTGCTGAGTAGTACTCCATTTTATAGACATACTACCGTTTGTCCATTCATCTCTTGTACACTTTGTTTGCTTCTGTTTTTTTTAACTCGTATAAATTAAATATTAATAAGCCCTCACATACAGGTTCTTCTATGGATTCTTTATTTCTTTTTTTCTTGGTTTTTCTTTCTTGTTTTCTTTCATATTATCTAAGGGTGGAATTACTGGGTCATATGGTAGTTTTAGGTTTAATTTCTTAAAAATAATGACAAGAATAGGCACCTGGGTAGTTCAGTCAGTTGAGCATCTGACTCTTGATTTCAGCTCCGGTCATGATCTCAGGGTCCTGGGATCCAGCTCTGTATTGGGCTCTGCACTCAGTGGGGATTCTGTTTGAAGATCTTTTCTATCCCTATCCCCAAGCCCCCCCCCCTGTTTTCCACTTTCTGTCTCTCTAAAAATAAATAAATAAATATTTAAAAAATGACACCAACCCTAACTCAGAAACCTTTCTACTTTCCAAAATGATCATACCATTTTACATTCCTGCCAGCACTTTTTTTTTTTCCAAAAATTAATCGACTGTATAGGTATTGATTCTATTTCTGGACATTCAATACTGGTCATTGATCTACTTAACATCTTTAGGCCAATACTGATTTTTCTTGGTTACCGTAGCTTTCTAGTAAGCTTTGAAATCATGTAGTGTAAGTTCTTCAATTTTACATTTCCATATGATTTAGAATTGGCTTGATGATATCTACAAGAGGTTTACTAATTTTTCATTGGCATTTTGTTGAATTTTGGACTTTAAAAATTTTTCAATTCAGTAAATTTGTGAATTTAAAATTCATTCTTGATTAATATTTTCAGTGAATAGAAAATTGTAGAGTTAAACTCATTCTATTTTGCAACATAAATCAATGATAATTTTCTTCTAACATCTTACTTTCTGATAAAGATGATGATGCCAATTAGATTACTGTATATTTATAACCTTTATTTATAACTTGTATAATTATTATTTCTATTATTATTTATTAGTATATCTTTATTCTTGTTTCAAAGCTTCACAGTAACATTTCTAGGGGTTAAATTATTTTTCCCATGCTGATATTTTCTGGGACCTTTTAATCTTAAAAGTAATATCTTCTTCAGAGATCAGGAACATTTTAGTCACTTATATCTTTATTAATTATTTTCCATTCTTTTTCTCAATTTTCTTCAAGAGAAATTCAGGTTGGATTTCCTGGATTAATCTTTGTTTCTCTTAAAATTTCACTTGCTTATCACCTCTTTCAGTATTTAATCTATATTCTAGAAGATTTCCTTGTGTCTTATTTTTGCCTCAATCAACTTTTGTCCCCAACCTGTATATTTTTATTTCTACTTGATTTAAATCCTCTCCTCTCTAAATTTATTATATCTCTGATTTCCTTGTTTCTTTATTCAAGTCCTATTTCTAAGCTGTTGTTTTTTTTCTTAGACATCAATGGTCTTTGTGTATTCAATTATATTTATAGATGGAATTATAGGTTCTTAGAATAGGTAGTTATTGTAGGTTTCCTAGCCTTTGCCATTGGTTTTTGTTTTCCACCACGGATCAATTCTTTGATTGGGGAAGGCTGAATGAGAACTATGTGTATTCAGACATACCATATCACTTCATTTTAGCCTAAGTGGCAGTGGCAGCTCAGGTTTGTGCCTCTCTCCACCTGGGAAAATGTCAGAATTATGGAGGCTTTACTCCCTCAGTTGCTCCTTATTCCCACGTCTACAGTTTCTTTTGTGGATTGTTATTTCCTTTTATTCTGGAACAAAGGGGAAAATCTCAGGGTTTGTCAAGACAGGACTTAGACTGATTGATTCTGCTGGTCTGCATTTGCCAGCCCTGGTACTTGCCTTACTTACTATGTCTCTTTACCTACTAAGACCAAATATAAAGTTCTTTTAGTTTCTCTAGAAAGAATACTTATTGCCTCTGTAACATTATATATTGACACTGACAGGCTTCACACCTTTGATGGAAGCAGTTTTGCCAAAAATGGAAGATGTGACACCTTGGGATAGACGTTGCACCTCTTACATGGAGTATGGGAAGTCTCAGCAATATTGGTAAAGTGGACAGGGAGGATTTTGGTAGGCAATGGTGGCATAAGTATTGCTTTGGATATTTTCATAAAAAGTGATATCATCAAAGATAATTTAAGCAGAAAAAAAGATATTGTGGATTTTATTTGAATGCTGACTAAAACAACTGGCTCATAGGATGCACGTGAGTTAGATGGTATTTCAGAGAAATATTAAGACTATATTTTAAGATGATAGAAACTTCTAAAATGCGGATAATAATAAAGCCAGAAGTATATTGATCTGTGATTACTGGTTCCAACATAATTTTGCCCCAGTTCTGTGAAACATCAGAAAAATATAATAAACCTATTGTGATGGCTTTGACACACATTATTTCCCTCTTGTCTACAATAACTTCTAATTTGAATAAATGGGTCTCCAATGCTCTGTCTCTGGGGAACCTCACTAATACACGAAGAAATGAGTCCTTTAATCCATAATCTGAGCTAGGCTAATTAGTATAGCACATCATGACTGATTAGTTCAAAGGCAAGCAACTAGCCAAATTTCCACAATCAATGTTTTTGCCTAAAATTTTTCAAACTATTACTCTGCAAGATGCCTGGGTGGCTCAGTGGTTGAGCATCTGCCTTTGGCTCAGGGCATGATCCTGGAGTCCCAGGATCGAGTCCCACATTGGGCTTCCTGCATGTAGCCTGCTTCTCCCTCTGCCTATGTCTCTGCCTCTCTCTCTCTCTCTCTCTCTGTCTTTCATGAATAAATAAATAAAATCTTAAAAAAAAACAAAAACAAAAACAAACTATTACTCTGGAAAAAAGACAATTTCTTCATGTTGGTGAAATTTGTCAGTCATAAAAAAGCAGTGGAGTGTTTAGTGGTTACATTTCCTACCATTTAGAGAAAACCATTTTAAACTAAAAAGTAAAAAAAAAAAATTATGCCAGCAAGCATATCAAAAGAAAAAAAATCAGTATAGAGTTTTATTTGTGTTTCTGTTTATTGACATCCAAGAATCTTAAGCAACTTCAACTTTGTGAAAGTTGAATGTCCATTTAGACTCATTAATGATTCTATTTAATTTTCTCGGATTAAAATTTATAAGCATTGCCATAGTTCACTTTGAATTAAAGACAAATGTATGTAACTGTGCCAGGAGCATAATTTAAGTCCATTGTTTTCTCAATTATTAAATAATATGTAATTTTGTGATTCTGATATTGGCTTACTTCTTGGGAACTTTTATAAGACTGTTTCTATCTCTCTCTATAGATATGATGTTTGTTTCTAAAGAGAAAATTTACCATCTTCTTAATTTGATAGACTTTGATTTTCACATGGAATCTGATGTAATTTGTTTGTTTTGTTTTTTTACACTAGCATTCATTTAGGAAGTTGAAGAGAAGATTCAAACTACACAGATTAACTAAATATTTTCTCACTATATTAGTGTTTTAAGTTGTGTATATGATTTTAATGACTTCAATATCTTATCTACAAAATACATATAGGAAAAAAGAATTTCAGAGAAATACTATATGAATGTATATGTGTATGTATCTGTACACACATATTAAGTCATTGCGTTTTAATAGTTTAATTACTTTAATTATGATAATAATCTGTAATAATGTTACATGATCAACTAAGTCACATTACACAGAAATTAGAAGCATGCATATTGAATTTCGTACTATATTAGATTTTAATTATTATTCTAAAGATACAATATTTAAGATGACAGTTTTATTGGGCAATGATGTGAGTGCTAATGGTATTCCATACAGTGACTATTAAAGCAGTTTATTTTAATTTATTGATCTTTCAGAATTTTATCCACCTACTTCCTCCCACTTCCTTTCACTTTAAGCATCAATCAAGATGATGAGATTGATGAGAACACAGAGAAAATATCTATGTTTTTTTTTTTTCCAAAGCATTCGGAGTTATATACCATGCATTAGGAAAAGCAGCTTTTTCCTTTTTTCTCCCTATTTCCTGACTCAATGAGATCATATTTTTGTTATTCTTATTTATTAGCAAAGCAGAACATCTCAGGATGTGGGACATGTTTCATATGTGAAACCACCTAATGCTTGCTTTGAAAGTCTGGGAATACACCAGTGTTTGTATTAATAGCACCTTGCCCTTCCAAAAATAAATGCAATCAGGCCTCCAGATACTTCTAAACATATTGCACTTTTACTTTCCACATGAACACAAGACGTTTCCCAGGTGTTTGTGATCTTTCTGTATTAAAAATAAGGTATAAAGTTTAAATCCATCAATCTCCCACATCTCTGATTTCATAACTTGTTAGTCTGAAGTGAATTCATTTTAATTGTACCATTCTTTCCATCTAAGTCCATTAGTAATTTCACATGGGAATCAACTCTAATAACTCATGTCACATAAAGAAAGGTAATGGCCCTGCCAAGAAGATATACATTTTTTAAGATATGATTCTTCAGGGCTTGTAGCAGCAAAGAAGGCTAGGATAAAATTACTGATTTTCAGGGATTTAAGTGACCCTCTCATATTCTTAGGAAAAATTGATCTGTCAATCAAGGAAACATTGCTTATTTTGGCATTGTTTGGCTTATTATATTATTTGGTATTATTAAATTAAATTTTCCATCATTTTTTTCTTTATCAGTTGTTTTCCTCAAAGTGATAGGATTACTTGATTCTTTTTTCAGAAAATGTTCTTTAAAATAGTCAAATTTGAACTATCATTGTTAGTCATTCTTTGTACTAAAAGGTGTTTATATAACGAAAAATTGTGTTGGAGGTCCCCAAGATTAAAATTGATAAGTATTGCCGTAGTTCACGTTGAATTAAAGATAAATGTAGTCATGGCTCATAAGACTCAGTATTCATAAGACCCAGCATATAGTGATACCTATGGCTGAGATTTATTACAGCAAGGGAGTGAAGTGAAGTCTGGAGGAAACCATGTACAAGTTTCCAAGAGCCTCTTCAGTGGAGTCATAGAGGATGTACTTAAATCCACTAGCAACAAGTTGTGACATGTATGAAGTGTTGTTTACCAGGATAGCTCATTAAAAACTCAAGGCTCATGGTTTTGAGATCTGGTCATCAATGCATTGTCTGCCTAGTACATACCAAAATTCCAGATTCCCAGAATGAAAGCAGGTGTATATCATAAACCACGTTATTGGCACAGATTGTTAATAAATGGTGACAACACCCCCTAAATCCAAGTTACCAAATGTCACCATTAAAAGACGAAGGCCAATATTCTAAGTAGGACTTTCTAAGATTATCTCTTTTCTGGATGTTGTGACTTTGTTAAATTGTTGGAGTGTTGGATGATAAGCCAAGGTTACAAAAGATCACAAGGGAAAGTGAAATAGAAGTCTGTTACTCACAGATCTGGTAAAGTTACAGGGCATGCCTCAGCGGGCCACACAGGAAACCCAAGGCAGGGTAGAGCAGAGAGCTGGGCATCTGTATTAGAGTCTGAGGGTGAGTGCTTTTGTGTTCCAAGGCTAAGGCCAGGCCAGATGGGTCATTTCAAACCAAAAAGAGCATGATTTGGGGAAATTTTTACCTACCAGGGGTGTTGCATAAGAGGCACATGATGAGAAGGGAATGAGAGGCAAGGGAGAGAAGTTATCACAGAAGCCATTGGAAGAGTCCTATCAGGAACTGATCTTTACTTGTGACTTGACTGTTACCCAGAGCATGTGTTCCTAGTGGGGCTAGAGTCAAAGATCAAGGCCTCCACAGGCCACTAGACTACACAAAATAGATGCATGCATGCATATTATGGAGTAGCTTAGCTAAACATTCAACCCTGCATGAGCAGTTAGCTTAGCTCACAACTAAAAAGTAATGTACAAGAACTTTTTCTCAAGACAAATATGATATTTTGGTATGTACCACATGTACTTTATGCATACATTTCATTTCATGGCATGTAATATCAAAAGACATGTACCCAAAGTTTGAGACTAAATAAAATTAATAAAGTGTTTCTGTTTTTTCAAGGAACTTAAGTGAAAGGGTAGGATTTTTGTTGCTTCTTCTTCCTAGGCATTTACAGTGGTGAAGAATACAGTGACCATATAAATCATGTCACTGCCTTGATTCATGATGAGACATCAGTAGTTTTGGTCATAATTGCTTTTATTTCGTCACTGCAAATTTCAACACAATGAGGAAGGCAAGTAACATATGGGAATCATTATGACCTTGTAGATGTCCTGAAGAATCTTAGAGATATGTGCAGGTCTACAGTCCACAATTTGGGAACTATTGTTCTATAGTATGGCTACAGTTATCTTTGTTATAAACTGATCTGATGTTTTTCAATCCATTGTTTTCAAAAACTATGGATCTATGCTCTACAGTTTAATATCCAGGCATTTCATTGCATCCTTTAAAGATCTGACTTTAACTGTTTTTTTCAGGCTTAGATTATCACCTTTTTCTGCAAAAATACACCTACTAACCATGCCATGAATGTGGTAGTATCTCTTTTTAGAAAGACACCCACTGTTTATAGATGCATATTTCTCATCTATTTATTTATCTATTTTCAATACAAAGATAATCTCTTTGAAATAAAAAAATTGAAAAAAGACTATTCTATTAATAGAATTTTGTTTATATTTCTTTGTTCCTCTATTACCAGCAGACAGCTTGGTACTCCTTAAATTTCTCAAGCTTTCTTCAAATTCAAGATGCCTCCAATCACAAGCATTGTTTATATTTTCCAGGCCTAACCTCTCCTACTGTTCCCAAACTCATAACCACCAGCATGCAAACAATTATGTAAGCCAAATGTCTGGATTGTACTTCATACTACACTCTCCCCCAAGATGATACCCAATTCTTCACAAATCCCTGACTGGCCTCCTTCACATCTCTTTAATCTCTTTACCATCCACCTCCATTTGTCCTGTACATGGTCACTAGCATTCCCATCCTTGTTCTCCCTTTAAAGCTTTTCTTCTAGATTATCAGAGAGAGCTTTTCAAAGGGACATATGTAATAATGTGATCAAGTCCATCCCTTACACATACCCTTGCTTAAACCTGAGGAATAGCTTACAATTGGTCCTTACTATAAATATAAAAGTCCCTAGCATACCTATAAAATCTGCCATACTCTTAAGCACTATTTCAATAATTTGATTTTTGCAGACTGAGCTATATACTCTCTGCAGCCCTCTTCACTTGCACACATTTTAGAATTGTTCCTCAATTATGTCATGCTTCTTCCTACCATAAAACCTAAACACATGCTGTTTAGAACCCTCATACACTGTTGCTGGGAATGTAAGCTGGTGCAGCCATTCTGGAAAACAGTGTGGAGGTTCCTCAAAAAGTTTAAAATAGAGATACCCTACGTCCTAGCAATTGTACTACTGGGTATTTACCCTAGAGCTATGAATGTAGTGATCTGAAGGGGCACCTGCACCCCAATGTTTATACAGCAATGTCCACAATAGCCAGACCATGGGAAGAGCCCAGATTCCCATCAATAGATGAATGGATAAGGAAGATGTGATAATTTGGTACACACACACACACACACACACACACACACACTGGAATACTACTCAGTCATCAAAAAAATAAATCTTGGCATTTGCAATGATGTGGCTGGAACTAAAAGATATTATGTGAAGTGAAATAAGTTGATCAGACAATTATCATGCTCTCACTCATATGTGGAATTTAAGAAATAAAACAGAGGATAATTGGGAAAGAGAGGAAAAAATAAAACAAGATGAAATCAGAGAGGGAGACAAACCAGAGGAGACTCCTAATCAGACGAAACAAACTGAGGGTTGCTGGAGGAGAATGGGGTAACTGGGTGATGGACATTAAAGAGGATACATGATGTAATGAGCACTGAGTGTTAATAAAAGACTGATGAATCAGTGGCCTCCACATCTGAAATCAATAATATATTATATGTTAATTAATTGGATTTAAATTAAAAAAAAACATTGCTAGCTATACTCCCAATATCCCTCTGGATCTTGCTAAAATATATTTCATCTTTTTCTAGTTAAAAATAGTTACCTCAAAAATTTTGATTATAAGCTGTCAGAGAACAATGCAATTTCCATCTTCCCCTGCTCCCATCACCTTTAATAACACTTATTAAACTTAGAATATTTTTTACTTCTTGTATGATTGCTTGACTATTATCTATCCTCCCTACCAAATCTTTATATCCATGAGTTCAACAACCATGTCTAGTTTTGCCTCTAGTTTTGTCACCAGGTCCTACGATAGTGTCTGATTCATATACATGCTCAAAAATATTTACTTAAAAATTGCTAAAAATATTACCTCCAAAATTGTTCAAATTTGTAAGTAATATAATGCAAACTTTTTTTCTAATTTCCTTAAGGTAAATTTTTTTCATCTCAGTATCTCCAGTTGCCAGGAAAGAATCAGACAATGAATGAATATTGAATAATGATGTAGAGAAAAGGATAAAATTAATATTATAAGAACTAACTGCAAAGAATAGTTGAGTATAGTAACTATGGTACTTAATATATTACCTACAGTATTTAAAAAATTGGTACCATAATCACATATTTTATGAAGCACATATAGTCTATAAAAATAGTCCATTCCACAAGACACTACAGAGTACCTCAGTCAAATATTTTGTATAACACTGCATGATCTATCTGATCTTTTAAAGACGGATACTACAAATCAACAACTAAAAGTTGTAGTAAATGAATCTTTTAATGACTTCTAAGAAAAGCTTACTTTGCTAGACCACATGATTTTTCCTCAAATATTACTTTTTAGTAACTTTTAGAAAGTTCATCACTCAAAACAAATTTGAAAAAAGCTATATTATCAATATAGTCCAGAAGGGTGAATTCTAATAATTATTGTTTGTTCAGAAAACAAAATAAAGTGTCTGAGCAATTTAGTGTGTTTAAAAGGAGGAAGTCACTGGATCAAAAAGAAAACTATAAAAAAATATTAATAACAAAATTAGTTATTAAATTAACTAAAGAAGTTGGAGATCTGAGTAAAATATTCAAAAATACTGTCAGAAAAGTGTCAATAAACAGGAAAAAATTACAGATACTGAAAAATTGAAAGACTGCTTAAGCAATAAAGGAGTTAAATGTGGAATTTTTAATAAAAGTGTAAATTCACATATGAATAAAACTGAGATAAATTAATTGAGATATTTATTTTAGACAATAAGCACAAAAATTATATTAAAATAATGAAATACAATTAGCAATATTTCTTATAAGTATGAGTAACATATCACTTATTAAAGCCAGTAAAAATCAGAGTAGGCAAAATAATTCATTTGAAAAATAAATTAAACATTTTTTTCTCTATTTGAGAAAAACTACTATCTAAAGGTACACTGCTTCAAGTCATTTTCTTCATCAAGTAGTGATTTCTGATTATTTGGCTTTCAAGGGAATTAAGGAATTGATGGTGGCATCAAAGATGTAAGTGATGTCATAGTTCATCATCATTTTAAGTCATCATCAAGATGTTTGTGAATGATAAATGGTGGAGCTGTATAAGGAATTCAATTCCATTGATCTAATAATTTGACAACAGAGATGACTTTGTGCTCAAGAAACATTGATAAGATGTCGTCTCTTTGGTGCAGAGGTTCTAAGACAATTCTTCCTGTGTACATCAAAATAAGTTTAAATAATACGTGCTCGCTTCAGCAGCACATATACGAAGATTAACATGGCCCCTGCGCAAGGATGACACACAAATTCGTGAAGTGTTCCATATTAAAAAAAAAGTTTAAATAATACTTCAACATATACATGTTAATAATGGTGTACACAATTAAATTTCTTGAAATGTACATAATTAAATATTATGTAATATGAAATTCCACCATATTCATATATATCATAAATGTGACTTCTGCTCCCACTGGATTATTAATTATCTATATATATGATACATGCAATATTTATATAACCATATATAATTTATGATTTATTTGTATATATATGTATACAAATATACATATACAGAATTATATATATATATATGTATATATATATATATACATACATATAAAGTTTCCCAAGAGCCTCTATTATATGTTTCATCTACTAAGCCCATTGTTGTCCTCTATGGTAAGTGAGGTTTATTCAATATGGAAAGTTCTTCAAAGTGAAGACCATGTGTTTCTGTGGTTTCCCTGAACATTAGAAATGTTCATAGGGGAGGGCATTTGGATGGTTCTGTCCCTCATCTAACTTTCATTACTGAGTTTTGGATCAGGGAGTTCCCCTCTGGAGGATTATGTGTCATTTAACACATCATTGCTGCTACAATCACAGACTCACCAAGTAGAGTCATTATACTTCCTCCTGGAGTAATATACCTTCTCTATTAAGGTTCAGCTTCTACCCTGGAGACTGGAGAACTAGTAACTCTGCCTCAAGATAGGGCAATTAACCTCAAATTGCTTTTCAGCACTAGGTTAAGTTACTCTTCCTTAAGAACCTTCCCTTTATTTGTTCAGAAGTTGATAAGGCATTATAGTTGTCCCCTAATATATTTTCATAAAGCACAAGATAGGAGATCAAGTCATTAACTCAGGGTCACATACTGCTCAATGCCCTTTATCCCCTGTTAAATTCAAGGTGAAACCAAAAATATGCTTGGCAAGTATTGTATGTTTTTGATACCTGCTTTCATTCCCCCAGAGTGTCTGAATTGGAAGGTCAGAATTTAGGTTATTGATTTTGTTAAACAGGGCCACGAAAAATGGTAAGTATATATATTTAATTTTACACTAGCATGTATTTCATTTGTAAAGGAGGACAGTTGGGTCAATGATCTTTTATAACACAATTGACATCTACTGCTTGATTATATGTGTTAAATTTGCTAGTATCACCTATTAATCAGGTGATGTCAATTTTTTTTATTCAAATGCTGTTGCTTACTTGGGGAAGGTTGACCATTTCCATATAAGAAATGGTAACTACTGATAATTTTTAAATTGGAAACAGCAGATGTGACTAATCCACAGAAGAGGATCTTTCCTATTTTGTTCTATTAGTGATATGTATATACACAATCTAATTCTAGTGATTTAGTTGAAAGTCTAGTTAATATCAGTAATGAGGAAGAAAGATAGTGAATAACATAATTTTATAGATAGCATGATTCTTAGCTCCATCATTGTGGGTTTTTATTATGCACCTATAGTGATGTATTTAAAAGCTTTATATATTTTTTAAAGATTTTATTTATTTCTTTTAGAGATAGAGAGAACAGAGACAGCATGTGCACAAATTGGGGGAGGAACAGAGGGAGAGGGACAAGCCGACTCTGCTAAGCATAGAGCCTGACGTAGGGCTCTAACTCACAATCCTGAGATCCTGTCCTGAGTTGAAACCAAGAGTTGGACACATAACAAACTGAGCCATTCAGGAGTCTTTAAAAGCTCTATATTAAAAAAAAATTATGAAATGATAGATGATTGAGTGCAGAAGTGAAAAGTAATTCTTTTTTAAAATACCTAAGTATTATTAACAAACATATACTTTATATCTCCCCTTTTCTATCCCCCAATTCCAGTATTATTTTAGTTAGGTTATTAATGCTATCATTATTATTATGTAACAGCTTCTTCAATGTGTTGTCATTGGTTTCCTGTCATCCAATTTATTCCATATATTAACCAAATAAATTTCCTTAATATTGTGAACTTTATCAAATATTTTCACCATGCAATACATACATATATACGTACATATCATACACACATACAGTGGCTTTTCATTCCTTATCAACTTCCTCATACTATTCCTGAAACTTTGATATTCACCTTTCCTTGTGATACTAATTGTCCTATGTGATAAAAACATACCTTATGTGATAAACAAGCAGAGTTTAAATCACTCCTATATCTTTTCTGTTCTGATACACAAGGTCTTATTTTAATTTATTAACTTGACCTAGAATGCCTTTTCCTGATTCAATGTAATTTCTCACCTTTTGAAAAACCTCAAAGATGACTCTTCCTTCCTGAGACATCCATAGAAATTTTAATATTCCTGTAATGTCATATTCTACTTTGTATATAATTAATATTTTGTATATTTAAAAAATCTTCTTTACTTGATCACCATTTTAGAAAGATTTTTAATATTTTTTAATCCAAGACACAGCCTTTCATAATAAATAAGTAGTACTTATTAAATGTCCCCTGAATGAATGAAGTAACTTTATTTTATTTTTAAAAGATTTTATTAATTTATTTGAGAGAGAGATGGAGTAAGAGTGGAGGGAAAGGCAGAGGCAGAGCAAGAGGGAGAAGCATGCTTCCCACTGAGCATAGAGCCCAATACAGGGATTGCTCCAGAACCTGAGTTCATGACCTGAGCTAAAGACAGATGGTTAACCAACTGAGCCACCCAGGTCCCTAAAGTAACTTTATTTTAATTAAACATACACTATATTATTTTAATTGTGAGAAAGTGGGATTTTTAAAAAGATTTTTTTTATTTTTTTAAGTAATCTCTATACTCATCATGGGGCTGGGATCACAACTCTGAGATCAAAAGTCTCACTCTCCATCAACTGAACCAGCCAGGTGCCTCGGGAAAATGGTATCTTTTGACGAAGAAATGTCTGAATAGTTCTTTTACTTTTGGTTTTAGTGAGATCATATTTTATCTAAAATGGCATATCTGGAGTCCATTTTTTTCCAACAGTGATACTAAAAGCATTTTCTAACATTAACATATTTATTACGTGTTATTGTTTCAGAATTAGTCCCATTTTGACAGACAAGTCTCTTGAAAATCAAAACATATGCTTCTGAATGAGGAGCTGGAGAGAGAGGCAGTCTTTAAGGGATGTAAATCAAATTTATTTTTTGTGATATAGGAAGCAGAGTTGTCTTCTATGAAAAGAATACATAAACAATTTTTAATGTTTTTATTCAAATGTTGGAGTAATACATGTATATATGTTATGAAAAGCAAGAAGGTAATAAGATTTTACAGCTGGTAGCTCATACTCTACAGATCTCAAAAGTGGCAAAAATTTTCTATTAATGACATTTGATATTTATTACAAAAGTCTATGTAAAACTGTGATGTCACAGATTTCAAAAAACTTGCGGGAAGTTATAAACAAATTAAAATTGTGATTTTGCTTATTATATGCCAGTCATTTACAAAGCATGCTAAATGAAATTGTCACTTTGATAGTTTCAACCTGGAATTTCTCAAATCTACTTAAGAATAAAATGATTCCTCAAACTATATTTTTCTTCAAGAACAGTGAAGCAGACCTCTGGGTCTATTTTGTCAGATAAAACTTCATATCAGCCTTCTTGGGGCTGAATTGCCACATGCTGCCGAATTAATTAAGAACTGACTTCAAGAGTGCTGGGTATGTTGCAAGCACAAATGTGCCTGTAGGCAGCTTTTCTTCAGTGACTGTCTCCCTTCTCCACTACTTCTATCTTTTGCATCACACTGAAATTTCCATTCCTCTCAGAAGTGGATTAAAACTTATCTCTCCGAATAATGGAATGAGATCACTTAAGAAGTCTGCATCATTTTGACTGAGAAGTGAGGGAGAAACATTTGTCAGCACTGATCTGAGAGCAGTTTCTAGTCATTTGTTAACATTTTCTTTCTGTGAAAGCACTACTGAAAACTGAGTGATAAATGATTTTCCAAGCCTGTAAATTCAGACAGAAGACCCAGAAAACATGTTGAGAGCTACTCCCAAAAATAAGTTGAAAAAAAAAAAAATCAAATTGCTAAAGACCCATCAGACCAATGTCACATTCCCCAACACACCACTTCCCTCTATTTTCTAAGACATCTTCCCACTATGGGGCATAAATATAATTGGAATAAATCTGTAAACATTCTAACATTGCTGCATCAAGTCTGCAGGAATTCACCTCAATTTAGATGAAGTACATACAATTCATTGTGTCCCCGTTACAAAAACAAGTTAAGAGAGGTATTCAAGTATCCCTAGGGTTGTCAATTGCTACTAGATTTTGATTCTGTACAAATATAAGCATAGCAGAACCACTTTATCGTCAGCTGGAAAATGACTTTCATAGTGTGAACTTCAGTTATGTTTGGATAGGTCTGTAACATCTAGCGATTATTGACTTTTCCAATTTGTGCAAGTGTATTTCTTTTAACACTCTTTCCACCTTCAATGTGAATGATATAGTCGGGTTCAAGATGTCTGATTATACTTGAACTACGTTTATTAAATATAATGAACAAAATTTCACCAATGAACTGGAAACAAAAAAAAATAAATCTGTTACTTATAGTTCAGGAATCATGAGGTTCCCTACTACATTTATAGCCATATATATATATATTCTCTACTGATTAATTTTTTTAACAAGAAAATATCCTGATGAAACATTTATTTTATTTTAATTTTCAAAGATTTATTTATTTTTTTTAGAGAAAGATAAATAGAGAGAAAACACAAATGGGAGAGACAGAGGGAGGAGGAGAGAGAATCTCAAGTGGATTCTTTCCTGAGTGGCTGATCTCATGGAGCCCAATGCAGGGCTTGATCTCCTGACACCTGAGACCATGACCTGAGCTGAAACCGAGGCTAAGGCTTAACTGACTGTGTCCTTGTGTTAGCAATTTTAATTTTTATTACTGTAAATGTAGTCTTAGAATATTTGATTCTATATTCATTTATTTTTTAAGCTTATTTATTTATGTGTTCATGAGAGACACAGAAAGAGAGGCAGAGACATAGGCAGAGGGAGAAGCAAGCTTCCTGTGGGGACCCCAATACAGGACTCAATCCCAGGATCCCAGGATCACAGCCCCAGCCAAAGACAAACACCCAACCACTGAGCCACCCAGATGTCCCTGATGCTATATTTATTGACAGCACATTAGTCTAGAAGCAGGAATGGAACATGATAATGACTTTAGTGATGGTCTTGTGTAAGTCCTAGAACATGTTGCAGCCATTTTGATGAAAGTTGTAATGTTCAAAGACTTCTCAGTCCCAGTTTTCCTACTCCATCAAGTTGTATATTTCACTGAGTAAAGTTTTGTATGGGACTATTTCTTAAACTAAGTGAGGGCAGGATAGCCAGTGGGGAAGAATGGGAGAATATGTTTAAATTTCTCAAGTGAGTCAGAAACTCAAAACCATCCTTCATTTCATCTTTTCTCTCATCTACACATCTAAATTCTCACTAAGTTCTATTGATTTTGCCTTTGAAACTTATTTTAAAATATGGCCAATTATTCCATCTTTTCTGAAGAGCACATTATTGGAGACGTACTTTCTCCATTTCCCTTTAATTTTTCTCCATTTTTTATACTCCCAGGATACCGATCCATTAACTGTATTTTAGACAGAGTGGTCTCTTTGGCATAATAATTTAATCATTTTGCTTTCTTATATGAACTTATCCAGGAGTTCCATATTCCTTTCAAAATAAATTTTAAAGCCAGTGAAGTTTCATACAAAAACCTTCATGCTTTGGATCTTTCTGTTTTATCGTGCTTATCATCTACCAAAAATGTCCCCCTCCTTCTGTTCATGCCCCATTTCTGAACGCTTTTTCTTCCAACTTCTGGTCTTCATACCATATATACTCTAAGTAATGACTTCCATAATCCTCACCTGTGGACATCATTATGCTTGGACTTCAAGGCTCACGTTTTAGTTTTTCACTCTCCAGCCCAGAATGAGTTAGAATTTTGATTTGAATTTAAAATCACTCAGTATATTAGCTCTTATTTATTCTATTAGTTGTTATTCTGTGAAGGAGGGAAATTATTTTTCAAGCAATCCATGATAATTTTGAGGCCAAAGATTGAGTTTCATTCTCATGTCCCTGAAATCTAACATGGATCATTGCACTGGGGGGTGATCACTACATGATAGTTGATTAAAGGCCACATTCAATTTTACATTAATCATATTTGAGATCAACCCTGACCCTATGTGTTATAGATAGCTGTCTCATTCCTGGATAGGTAAATTCGACAAGGTTCAAAGTCCCAACAGAGTTTTTAAAGAAATGTAAAACATCTTCCAATTCAGACAGAAATGTAAGGCACTTTAAGATTAATTTCCTTAAGTCTTCACTTGCTAAGTTTGTGTACTATAACATTTTCCCCTCTATTAGTCTTCTAACTTAATGTTTTAGAACTTGGATTCTCACATTGGATCTGTTGCTCAGTTCTCCTTCACTGATCTTTACCAACCCTTGCTTTTCGTTCTCCATTATAATTTTTTTTCTTCAGCCTTGAGGTTATAACTTAGCTTATAACTATGATCTGTTTGTGCCTTATAGGTCTATCTATGTAGAATTTATAAGAACCCTATATCCCAAGTTTCTGAGTATGAGAGTCCTTGTTAAAACTCCTTTTTTTAGGGTGTATTGAAAATATTGTGAAGCAGAGATAAAAAATATTGGAAAAATCAACATAATGACTATAAGTACATAGTTTTCTGTAGGAAATGAGAAGGAATATTTGAATTTCTTAGTTATGATGCATTCCTTAGATGCGAATTATTTGAAATTTTCTAAATTTCTCTAAAATTATTTACTGATTATAATTTCTTTCTCTGTTCAATTTGTATTCTGACAATTGAATATTTCTGTTGATATGAAATCACAAAATAGCTTTCCTAAGGAAGATATGATAATACATTTAGCTGTATTAGAGGCTGTTATTCCTTGGTGATTAAGGGAATAAAGCTTAGAAATGCAAATTGTAATCTAAAATTTTTATTTTCCGCCCACCCCCAACATTGCGTTATCACTTGTCTTAAAGTATTGGTAACTATTGGACCTCAATTAAATCACAGATGACCTAATCTAAAAGTCAAAAACATTTTTTTAGCTCTGAACTAAATATTTTGAGTTTTAAATTCATCATACTTAATTCATCAAATATATGTATTTTAAAGTAGAATTGTGAAAGCTCATGAAGACTTTATCTTTGATAAAGTACACATTATTAGTATCTGTCTTCAAACTTTATACAAATTGAATCAGAATGTATATAGTATCCTGTGATTTATACCCTCCTACTTGTTTCTCTATATAACCATATTTCATTAATTTTCAATTCTGAAAGTTATTCTTATGTATCCATATACCACAATTACTTTTTTATTCTAGTTTTGATGGATGCTAGGATGTTCCTAGTTCCTTACTTATATTGCATTCTATTGCATGTCCAATAATGTGCACATGTATAAATTTATCTAGACTAAATACTCACAAGTGGAATTGTTCCATTTAACTAGAAGTTACCAAACTATTATGCAAAGCACTTTTCCTAATTTACTCCTTACCCTGCTGTGTATGAATGCTATCTTTATCACATGTACTTGTAAACATTTGATACTACAGATCTCAAATGTGTTAGTTTCATGGTCATAAAATTATATGTCAAATTTTAATTTTGATTTCCCTGCTTTCTAATGATATCTTTGGATCAGCCATTCATTTTTTGGACTGTTCTGAAGTTCTTAGTCTATATAGTTTTAATACTTCTACTATGTTTTTAAGCTGAGTTGTAACAATAGACAAAGAAGAACACTACATAATGATTGAGGAATTGATCCATCAAGAAGATATATCCATCACAACATATAAGGAGAGCCAAAGAAAGGCTGCTGAAGAAAACACTCATTATTTATTTTAGAAGATCTTCCAGCCAGAGACTGACTTCTCTGAACTTCCCCACACTTCCTAAGTGATGGCAGGTCTGGATAGACATTGGCCTAACTTTCAAAGTATCTTTCTGAATATGGACAATCTGTTTAGAACAGCCCGTTCATCTGTTTATTTTCAGGGTCCAAATCAATATCATAAACACAGGTCTTGGTAGCAAGTCCAGTCATTGTACTTATCATTCCACCAGAAGGTACAGAGGACCAATCTGGACACTAGCATGGATGTCTCAAATGGGCAAGATGAAACCAGTATGCATGCAGTTTTGCTCTGGATTATCAGACAAATACAAGCATTTTCTTTTGAAATACATTATAAGATTTGACTTGCTAATGTTTTTACAGGCTGTGGTATCAGTGCAGATGATAATGTATGGATGACATTTCAACTTTAATTCTATATGCTTGAGGTAAATAGTTGGAAAGGGAAATTTAAAACTACCATTTATAATAATATTAAAAACATGAAATACTTAGGATTCTTTTTCAAAATATGTGCAAAACATCTTTACTGAAAACTACAAAGTACTGCTGAGAGAAATTAAAGATCTCAATTAAAGAATTGAGATATTGATTTTTGTCCATTAGTTGGGTAATTAAATATGGTTAAGAAGTCAATTTGCATTATTTTGCCTTCTAAATTTAACAAGATTCAATCAAAATCCCAACAGAGTTTTTAAAGAAGTGTAAAAAAATCTTTCAATTCACACAGAAATGTAAAGCCCTTAGAATAAGCTCAATTATTTTGGGGGAAAACATATTTTGGGATGTCTGGGTGGCTCAGTTGGATAAGCATTCAAACCTTGATTTTTTTCTCAGGTCATAATCTCAGGGTTGTGAGATCAAGCCCCGTCACTTTGACCTTTGCACTGGGTATAGAACCTGCTTAAGATTGTCTCTCTTCCTCTTTCTCTATCCTTCCCCTGCACACATGCATATACTCTCTCTCAAAAAAAAAAAAAAAAAAAAAGAAAGAAAGAAAGAAAGAAAATAAATCACACACATTTTGAAGACATGTATTACATGATTCCAAGATTTATTCTGAAGATACATTCATCAAGAAGTGTGCTCTTGGCTGAAAGGACACATTAATGACAATTGGCAAAAAAAAAGTCCACATACAGACAAATATATATATAATTTCCTTTTAAATGCATCAAATGAATTCATCAGGGAAAGAGTAACCTTTTTAACAAACTGTTGTATAACTACTTATTCATGTTTTCTTTTTTTTTTAATCAAACCTTACCTTACTCTCTCTATAAAATTAACTTGGAAACTATCATTGGCCTATATATATATATATATATAGATATATATATATATATGCTAAAACTATGAAAGTCATAAGAAAAAAGTCCTAGGATAATATCTTTTGATCTTGAGACAATGACTTTGGAAATGAGATAAAAAATAAGATTCATAAAATTTAAAGATGAAGATGAATTGGGCTTTAACCAAATTAAAACTTTTCTTACAATAACTACATACAGGACACCTGGGTGGCTCAGTGGTTGAGCACCTGCCTTTGGCCCAGTGATCCTGGAGTCCCAGGTTTGGGTCCCACATTGGGCACCCTGCATGGAGCCTGCTTCTCTCTCCTCCTCTCTCTCTCTCTGAGTCTCTCATGAATAAATAAATAAAATCTTAAAAAAATAATAAATACATTAGGAACACAAAAACATAGGTACATATTAGCAAAAGATATTTGCAATAGAAATATCTGACAAAAACTTATATCCATAATATATAATGAACCCAACCAATCCCAATAAGAAAACAAAGAAAAAAATGTGCAAAATATTTGAATAAAAACTATATAAAAGAAGATATATACATAAACAATAAGAAAATGAAAGTTTTTCTCATCATCTTTAGTTATTAGGGAAGTGTAAATGACAAAGCCAAAACAAAATATAAACACTAACAACCCATGTGTTTGCAAGAAGGTGAAACAATTGAAATCTCATATGTTGCTCATGGAAATGTAAAATGATATAAGTATTTTGGAAAATAGTGTGATTATTTCTTATAATATTAAGCACACGCCTACCATAAGACCCAGCAATGCCATTTCTTGGTATTTATTTACCCAAAAGAAATGAAAACATTTGACCTCACAAAGACCACAAAATGAATGTTTTAGGCAATTTTACCCATAATAGCCAAAAATCTGGATAAAATGTCCAATGTATTTTCATGAGACACATTGATGTTTATCCATATAATGAAGCACTACCTGGATATAAAAGGAGATACATAATTGATATCAATAACATGGATTAAAGTAAAAAACACACTGAAGGAGAGCATCCAGATGAAAAATAACATATTTTATTATTCCACTGATAATGAAATTCTAGGAAAATTGAATCTTACCAACAGTGACAGAGGAAGACCAGTGGTTGTCTAGGGCAAGATTTGAAGGAGAATGTGAGTGCAAAATGGCACATATAACTTTTTGGATGAAGGAAATAGTCTATATCATTTGTGATGATGTTAACATGATTGAATGCATCTGCCAAAACTAACTGAATAGAGCAATTAAAATGGGAGCCTTTTATTTTATGTAAATTTTACTTGAAGTAAAGTTATTTTTAAAGATAAAACATAATTATATAATATTCTGTGTCTGATGAGTGATTGTCATTCATGGTATCTTGCTTCCATCTGGTGTGTGTATGTGTGTGTGCACACATGTGCTTTTTGCTTTAAGTTGCTCATTTTCCTTGGAGCTGTTTCTATGAGAATACTTTGGGTGTAAAGATAACTATGAGATATTTAGAAAAGATTATTTCTTGCTCCTTTACGCATTATTTATTGGAGATAACCTTAGACTAAACTTTCAGCTGGAAACTTTCATACTGACTAGAGAAAAATATTTTAGATTTCTTTTTTACTTGTGTGTGTGTGTGTGAGAGAGAGAGAGAGAGAGAGAGAGAGAGAGAGAGACCACACAGAAGTGGGGAGAGTGGCAGGCAGAAAAAGAAGTAAGCATCCCACTGAGCAAGGACCCCGATTGGGGACTCAATCCTAGGACCCTGGGATCATGATCTGAGCAGAAGGTAGACCCTTAATCAACTGAGCCACCCAGGCATCCCCAGAGTGAGATTTTAGATTGTAAATCTATAAAAATGTTTGTTAATCATTTGTTTATAATGATGTATTTGAAACGTCTTATACACTCAGTGGCTTACAAATAGTAATAATTTGTCTCTTTTTCATAATCTTAAAGTTCTGGAATGTTCAGGAACAAGCTATAGGTCAGGTTCAGATGTCTGAACACGTATTCTTTATCTTATGCCTAGCCTGGACCATGTAGTTATGGTGGAGATAATGAGCTTCACAGTTGCATGCCTCTACTCATTTTCCATTGGTCAAATAAAGGCATATGACAGTGCCAAAGTCAGTGAGTATCCCAAAGTCCTCCTCTGTACAGAGAATGGGATAGGAGAATGAATGTTTAATGAACAGTAGTAGTATAACATATTATAGAAGTAATAGGTATTATAAGCAATTTTCAGGAATGTGATTTTCCATCTGTTCAGCCTCAAGGTACAAGATAAGTAATTTTCCTAGGAGTACATGGGGTGAGGGAACAAGGTTTTTGTCAGTTACTCATTTTTTCAGTGAAGCTCTAGTTCTTTGGGATGCTTGTTTTATGATAGGTCTCTCATTAAAGGCTTCACCTTGCCATGGATCAGTAAATAACCTTAAAATGAATGCAAGGTGCAGCTTATCTTCCTTCTCTAGATCATTGCCTTCACTTCTTTTTGACCTATATACTATAACTTAGTTATTTCTCTTTGTTTGTTTGTTTGTTTGTTTGTTTGTGGTGGTGGTTCATCATTGCATGCAATAGAATTCTAAAACACTTTGAGTAGCATTTTAAGCATTTTTTTTAAAGTTTAGAATTGGTTAGGATACCAAGTCTGTCAATTGGCTGAAATAGAGACATAAATTATTTACTCTCAAAAAATTTTGTTATAAGCCACATAAAATTTGAATATATACATTACATCACTTTACCTATTTTCTTTTCACTCTATCTTAATCTTCTCTTTCTCCCATACCTTCCTTTCTTCTTTAGTTATAACAAGCATTTTCTCTGGTGTCTATATCAAATAAAAGAGAGTTATTTGGGTTTAGTTCCAAAGGTATCTATTGGTGATAGCAAACTCTGCTACCTCAATATCCTGTCACAGTGGTATCACTATAATAGCAAAGTTCTGAGGGGATTTTCTCTGTAAAGAGTGTTAGCAGGAATATTTCTTATAGCTTTATAAACAACTAAAATATAAAATAACTTACATCAGAAGTAGATGGGGGTAAACTCTTCAGCTTTGAGTTCAACAAAAATGCAGAAATCTATGAGTTTAACTTTTTCTCTCCAATACAAGTGATACCATGAAGTATATATCTTTCTTTGGTTTATTTCGCTTACCATAATGCTCTGCAGGTTCATCCATGTTGTTTTTATTTATTTATTTTTTTAATAATAAATTAATTTTTTATTGGTGTTCAATTTGCCAACATACAGAATAACACCCAGTGCTCATCCCATCAAGTTCCATGTTGTTTTTAAATGACAGGATTTCCTTCCTTCTTATGGCTGTATAATATTCTTGATCCATTTATCCATTGATGAATGCAAGTTATTTCCATACCTTGGATATTACGAATAGTGATATACTGAATGCAGAAGTACAGATATCTCCTTAAGATAATGGCTTGTTTCCTTTGGATATATACCCAGAAGTAGAATTGTTAGATCATATGGTAGTTCTGTTTTTAATTTCTTGAGGAATCTCCATACTGTTTTGCATAGTGTCTTAGCCAATTTACATCCCCAACAACCATACATAGGGTTCCCTTTTCTCCATATCCTCACAAGCATTTGTTATTTTTTTGTCTCATTGATAATAGAGACAAGAGCCTTCCTAACAGGTGTCAGGGGATATCTCCTCTTGATTTCGATTTACATTTTCCTAATGATTAGTGATGTGGAAAAAATAGGGAATGTTAGTAAAACATAAATATAAACTTCCAGTTATATGATAAATAAGATTTGAGTAATGTGTCACATAGTGACTATAGTTGATAAGACTGTATTGTATAATTAATATTTCCAAAGAATAGAACTTAAATGTTCTCATCACAAAGGGAGGGGGATAAATATATGAGGTTGACGGTGTGTTAATTAACTCAATAGGAAAAATGCTTTCACAATTTATACATATATCAAATTACTATGTTGTACACTTTAAATATATTACAATTTTTGTATGTCAATTATGACCTCAGTAAAGCTCAAAAAATACAGAAATCTGTTTTGTGTAAGTAATTGCTGCTAAATACAAGCACTACTAATTATCCTGTCCACTTTTAAGTTATATCATCAGATCAGATGCTCCAATATGTCTCATTCTGTGATTAGTTAGTATATCAAAAGGGAATGATACTCAAAGGGGGAACAATTGAAGAACAAGAAGATAGTTAATTGTCTGAAGCCCCTTTGTGTGATAGATATATTCACAGATTAATTAGGAACATTCTCAGAAACAATCATTTCTCAAATCTAGCCCAATGAAATAAATGGAAAATTTCCCACTGCCTGAGGTAATGTACTTCTCTAAAGAAATGGACTCTGAACTCCAGTAATTTCTTTGTTATAGTCCCTTCCCACAAAGATTTCTTGCAGTTTCTCTAAATAGAATTATACTTCTTGGTTTGGTTAAATAATAGTCCAATATACTCTTTTGGATCAGCACCAGTTCCTTATATTTTAAGCCACTTTCCTGAAGTATTATTGACATTAAAAAAGCTGTAGATGTTTATGATATACAATTTGATGTGTTGGAGATAAGTATACAGCTGATCCTTGAACAATATGGGTTTGAACTGTGCAGGTACACTTATAAGTGGGATTTTTTGATACAGTGTAGTACTGTAAATATACTTTTTCTTTCTTATGATTTTCTTAATAATATTTTCTTTCCTCTAAGTTACTCTATTATAAGAATACAGATAGCATACAAAATATATGTCAATCAACTATTTATGTTATCAGTAAGGCTTTCTTCCTATTCACAGTAGGCTGTTAGTACCTAAATGTTTGAGGAGTCAAAATTATGTGTGGAGTTTTGACTATGAGAGCACCCAAACTCCAGCATTGATCAAGGGTCAACTGCATATCCATGAAACCATCAACACAAGCTCTGCCATAACATATCCATCACCTACAAAAGTTTCCTCCTGCCCTCTTTAATTATTACTATTATTACTATTATGAGATCTACCCTCACAGCAAATTTTTAAGAATAACAATATGGTATTAATTATAGTCACTATGTTGAATAGTAGATTTCTAGGACTCACTTATCTTGCGTAACTGAAACTTTCTACCCTTTGATACTTCCTCATTTCCACTTCCCCATATCTCCTGGCAATACCACTCTAATTTCTCCTCCTAAGAGTTTAACTAGTTTAGGTTCCTTATACAGTGGACTCATGTAGTAATTGTCCTTCTGTATCTGGCTAATTTCACTAGGCACAGTGTCTTCCAGCTTCATCCATGTTGTCACAAAGGGTAAGATTTCTTTTTTTTATGACTGAACAATATTCTATCTATCTACCATCTATCTATCATTTATCATATATCTATCATCTATCACATTTTCCTTATCCATTCACTCAGTGATGCACATTATTATTATTATTATTATTATTATTATTATCATTATTATCATTACCTCTGTATCTTAACTATTGTGAATAATGCTGCAATGAAAGTGCGGGTATCTTTTCAAGATTCTGATTACAATTCTTTTGCATATACAACAATAAATGGTTTTCCTGGATTATATGGTAGTCATTAAAGAAATTAAGGAGACTTTATGGTGTTTTACATAGTGAATGCATCAATTTATATTCCCAAAAATAGTGCACAGGATTCCCTTTTCTCCACACCTCACATTTAATTTTTTTTTATTGTTGTTGTTTAGTTGGCATGCAACATTAGTTTCAGGTGCACAGCATAGTGATTTGACAATTCTATACATTATGCTATGCTCACCATGATAAGTGTAGTTACCATCTGTCACCATACCATGTTATTACAATATTATTGACATACTCCATATGCTGTACTTTTTATCTTCATGACTTATTTATTTTATTAGTGGAAGTTTGTACCTCTCATCACCTTCATCTATTTTGCCCATCCCTCAGACCCCTCTCCTCGGGCAACTACCAGTTTTCTCTTTGTATTTTTGAGTCTATCTCTGTTAATTTGTTTTGTTTTTAGATTTCACATATAAATGAAATCATGTGGTATTTGTTTTGTTCTGCCTGACTTATTTCACTTAACATAATACTCTCTAGGTCCATCCATGTTGTTGCAAATGGCAAGATCTCATGCTTTTTTATGCTAAGATAATACACACGCACACACACAATCTTCCTTTACTGATTCTTGTTTAGCCATTCATTTATCAGACACTTACCTTGCTTCCATATCTTAGCTATTTTAAATAATGCTGCAATGAACATAGGAGTGCATGTATCTTTTTGAATTAGTATTTTCATTTTTTTAGACTTTATTTATTCATGAGACACAGAGAGAGAGAGAGAGGCAGAGACATGGACAGAGGGAGAAGCAGGCTCCATACAGGGACCCTGACGTAGGACTTGATCCAGGGTCTCTAGCATCACACCCTGGGCTGAAGGTGGTGCTAAACCACTGAGCCACCCGGGCTGCCCAGTATTTTCATTTTTAAGCTAAATATCCAGTAGTGGTACTGGATAACCCATGGTTAACCCATGGTTATCCAGTGGTACTACTGGATCCAAAATATGCAAAGAACTTTATATGACTCAAAAACAACATAAATAATTTTATTAAAAAATGGACAGAGGACATGAGTAGACATTTCTCCAAAGAAATAAAGATGGCCAGTAGACACATGATGAGATGGTTAATGTCACGTTAATCATCAGGGGAATGCAAATCAAAATTATAATAAGACATCACCTCACACCAGACAGAAAGACTAGTATCAAAAAGACAATAGGGATGCCTGGGTGGCTCAGTGGTTGAGCGTCTGCCTTTGGCCCAGGGCTTGATCCTGAAGTCTTGGGATCAAGTCCCACCTCAGGCTCCCTGCATGGCGCCTGCTTCTCCCCTCTGCCTGTGTCTTTGCCTGTCTCTCTCTCTCTCTGTGTCTCTCATGAATAAATAAAATCTTTAAAAAAAAAGACAATAAATAACAAGTGTCAAAATTAATGTGGAGAAGAGAATCATTGTGAACTGTTGGTAGGAATGTAAATTGGTGCAACTACTGTGGAAGATAGTATTGGGCATCCTTTCTTTTCTAAATGATTGATTGCCATCTTAAATCATTCATTCATTCATTCATTCATTCATTCATTTATTAATAGCCATCTTAACAGGTGTAAGGGATTTCTTTCCATTTATTTGTATTTGCCAATTGCTTTTATCTGTGTTTTATAGTTTTTAATGTATAAATAGCTTATCTCTCTGCCTAAATTTCTTGCTAAGTAGTTTATTTGTTTTGATGCTATGGTAAATGTGATTGTTTTCTTAATTTAATAGTTCTTTGTTGGTGTATCGAAACTCACTGATTTTTATGCATTGATTTGTATCCTGCAATTTTATCAGAATTTATTAATTATAACAATTTTTAGTAGTCTTTAGGGTTTTCTATATATAATATCATGTCATCCACAAACAAAGATAGCTCTTTTTTTTTCCAATATGGATGTCTTTGATTTCTTTTTCTTGCCTAATTGCTTTGGATAAGATATCCAGTATTATTTAATGAAAGGTGGAATGTGGGTATCTTTGCCTTGTTCTAAATCTTAAAGTAAAAGCTTTCAATGTTTCATCGAGTGTGATCTTAACTATGAGCTTGTCATGTAGAGCGTTTATTATGTTGAAATAAATTCCTTTACACCTAATTTTTTGACAATTTTTATCATGAGTGAGTGTTAGATTTTGTCAAATGATATTTTTTGGTATCTATTGATATGATCATTCATTTTTATCCTTTATTATATAATGTGGTATATCATATTAATTGCTTTATGGATGTTGAAGTATCCCTGGTGGTTATGTGTATGATTTTTTTAATGTGCTATGGGATTTGGCTTAATATTTTGTTGAAGATTTTTACACACATGTTCATGTGGAGTATTGGCTTATAGTTTTCTTTTACTATAACATTTTCACCTATTGTTGGTATCAGGGTGATGCTGGCCTCATAAAATGAATTTGGAATTGTTCCCTCTTCATCTGGTTTTAGGAACAGTGTAAGAAAGATGGACACAAATTCTTCTTTCAATGTTTGATAAAATTCATCTATGAAGTCATCATGGTCCTGAACCTGTCTTTGTTAGGAGGTTTTAGATTACATATTTAATCTCCCTACCTGTTATTTTTCTGTTCAGGTGTTCAACTTATTCTTAGTCTTGGTAGTTTGCATGTTCTTAGTAATTTATCCATTTCTTTTAGGTCATTCAACTAGTTGGCATATAATTTTTCATATTAGTCTCTTATGTCTTTTATTTCTCTGCCATCAGCTGTCATGTTTCTTCTTTCATTTCTGATATCATTTAATTGAATTTTCTTTCTGATTTTTGTGGTTACTCTAGTTAAAAGTTTTCCAATTTTGTTTATCTTTTCACCAATTCAGTGCATTTTTTTAATTTTTCTATTCTCTATTCATTTATTTCTGCTCTGATCTTTACCAGTTTCTTCCTTCTGCTAACTTTGGGTTAAGTTTGTTCTAAAATAGTTCTTTGAGTTACAAAGTGAAGTTATTTGAATTTTTTTTTCTTTTTTATTATTTTTCTCTTTTTTAAAAAAAGATTTTATTTGTTTGAGAGAGAGAGAGTGATAGAGAAAGAAAGAAGAAGAGAGCATGAGATGGGAGGGATCAGAGGGAGAAGCAGACTGTGCTGAGCAGGGAACCTGATGTGGGACTTGATCTTGGGACTCCAGGAACATGACCTGAGCTAAAGGCATCCAGGCACCTTTCTTTTTTTATTCTTTAATGTAGGTATATATCGCTATAAACTTCTCTCTTAGCCCTGATTTTACTGTACCCATTAGTTTTGGTAAACATTGTATATTGTTTTTGTTTCAAGATATTTACTAATTTTTCTTTTGATTTCTTCTTTGTTCCAATGGTTAAGAGTGTGTCATTTATTTTCCATGTTTTTGTGAGGTTTCCTGTTTTTCTTTTGTTTCCTGATATCTAGTTTTATTCCATTTTGTCTGGAAAAGATATTTGGAATGATTTTAATCTTCCAAAATTTATTATGTATTATTTTTTGACCTAGAATGTGATTCATCCTGTAAATTGCTCTGTGTGCACTTGAGAAAAATGTATATTCTGCTGCTATTCAGTATAATGTTTTATATATGTCTGTTAGGTTCTTTTGGTCTATAGCATTACTCAAGTCTGCTTTTTCTTCATTGATTTTCTGTCTGGATTATCTATCCATTTTTGAAAGTTGGATATTGAAATCTAGTATTATATCACTATATCTTTCTTCATTTTGTCAATGTTTGCTTTATATATTTAGATTCTTTGGTTATGAGTACATATATATTCTTAATTGTTATATCTTCCTATTGATTAACCATTTTATTATTGTATAAAGACTTTATTTGTCTGTTGTGACAGTTTTTGACTTAATGTTCGTTTTGTCTGATATAAATATAGCCAGTCTTGCTCTCTTTTGGTTACCATTTGCATGGAATTTTTTTTATATTTGACCTAGGGCCACAGGTGGGTCTGGTGCAGTGGTTCCCAGGACAGCAACCCTGGGGAATCAATGGATGGGCCTTGTCTCTCTTTTCTTCACAGGAAAATACATGATCCAAGGGAATCTCTCTCAGCACTGCTGTGCCTGGTTGAAAGATGGATGATGCAGATAAAGTGAGACTTTTATGTCTATTTTTTATAATGCATTTTTTTCTTGTTTCTGTGCTCCACTAGGTTACTGTAACCTCTCTCCTGAATTCAGAGCTGAATTGTTCTTGTTCTTCATGAAAGAGAAGTCAGTGTTTCTGCTGAGGAAGGAGTACAAGGTCATGTTATTCAGCCATCTTCTGATGTCACTTTCTCCTCTTGATATTTTTAAATGCATGCTTGGTTCCTTTTCTTTTCCATCTTGTTGGATCAGATTTTCATCAATATTTGAAAGTTACTGAAGAAGAGGTCATAATCTGCCACACCCTGATCCTCAAACCCAGATTTACAATTATGTGCTGTCTTCACAGCTTTCTCTCTACACATCCTCAGCTGTGTCCAGCTGTTTTCCTACAAAGCTTGTTTTGTTTTGTTTTTTAAATGCAATTCACTTTGTTGGCTGATACCTTCATCATTTCTTCAGTCATCTGATCTTGAAATTTGAGAGAAATTGTGAACCCTTCTCTCATAAACCTCAGAAATCTAACATCAAACTCTTTTTATCTTTTTATTTTATGTTGAAAGAGATAATCATAACTGACCACTTATTTTCACTTTCTACCACTATCTTTGTTTATAAATATTTACATTTTCATCAAATGATATACAATTATTTTATTCTTATTCAATTTTTCACAAACTTAAGAATACCAAGGGTAACCAGTTTCTCTCTATTATTACCACCTTAAACTAAATAGAATTTATCTTGCTTAATTTATTTTAATACTACAGCAGTTATTTATTTATTTATTTATTTATTTATTTATTTATTTATTTGTTATTGGAGTTTGAAATGCCAACATATAGCATAACACCCAGTGCTCATCCTGTCAAGTGCTCTGCTCAGTGCCGGTCACCCAATCACGCCCGTGGTGGGTCACCCCGCCCACCTCCCTTTTCACTACCCCTTGTTCATTTCCCAGAGTTAGGTGTCTCATGTTCTGTCTCCCTCTCTGATATTTCCCACTCATTTTCTCTCCTTTCTCCTTTATTTCCTTTCACATGTTTATATTCCCCAAATGAATGAGACCATATAGTGTTTGTCCTTTTCTGATTGAGTTACTTCACTCAGCATAATACCCTCCAGTTCCATCCACGTTGAAGCAAATGGTGTGTATTCATCGTTTCTAATGACTGAGTAATATTCCACTGTATACATAGACCACAGCTTCTTTATCCATTTTTCTTTCAATGGACACTGAGGTTCCTTCCACAGTTTGGTTATTGTGGACATTACCGCTATAAACATTGGGTGCAGGTGTCCTTCCATTTCACTGCATCTGTATCTTTGTGGTAAATCCCCAGCTGTGCAATTGCTGGGTCATAGGGCAGTTCTATTTTTAACACTTTGAGGAAACTCCACACAATTTTCCAAAGTGGCTGTACCAGTCTACCAGTTATTTATACTTCTAGTCCACTAAATACTCTTGCCCCTCTTTAGTAAATCAACCCACTGAGAAAATAAAGTAATATTTTGAAAATAAATACAATCAAGCTAGTTCCCTGGTTATAACTCCCAAGGGCTTCCCATCTCGGACAGAATGAACCCAATGGTTCTTCCATAACTACAAGGCCCTATGTGACCTCTGTTTCCTTCAACCTCGCTGCCTTCTGTGCATCTCCAAAGGTAGATTTCTGTGCCCACTCTGAGCTCATTGGTCTTCTTGGCACTCACAATTCCACTCTGTTCTCAGAGTAATGGCTTTGCTGTGCCAGTGCCAAGAAGAATCTCATTCCAGAGTCATGACCAGGTCCCTTATTTCTTTTATGCATCTACTCAAATGTCTTTGCTTCAGAGGACACTGCTCTACCCAGTGTAACTGTCATGCATCCCCATTTACTCTCTGATCTCTCAATCTACTTTCATTTGTTTTTTTCTTCATAAAATTTATATATCCGTTACTACCTTTTCTTATATAAAATACTATATTATGTCATCTTATTTCCTATTGTAATGTATTATATTATGCTATTTACATGATTTTATTACACTTTGCATTGAAATGTAATTTCCAAGTTGTTAGGACTTTTTACTATTGTTTCGATTTTATATAAACAATACTGAATAAATGACATATGGAAAAAAATTTTAAAACTCTTCTGAACCTTCTTAAATAATCTCATAAAACACAGTGAGATAAAATAACTTGGCTGCTTAGGAATGTTTGGCCATTATTTATTTCCAAAAGTGGACAATCAAAATGGCATTAGGTTTTTGCCACCTCTTACCAGACAGTCCTTTCAAGCACATTCCTACAAAATGACACCAAAATATAAATTTTAGCCACTCAGTACCTAGCATTCTTTTGCTAACTAATGATATTTCTCCTGTATACAACAACTGTCCCGTAAACTATGGTTGTTGAGTTCCTACACAATTCTAAGTATCAATTCAAGTGCTATTTCTCACATGAGACTTTTTTTAATCCCCTAATCATTATTGAATTATACTCTCTACATTGCTACTGCACTTTGCTTCTACCTCTACTATATTGTGTATATATTATCTTCTCTATATTCTAATAATTTGTAAAAATGGAAACCTAGAAAGATTATTGGGGGAAAGGATCTACATTTTATTCATTTTGTGTATCTCATGGTGTCCCAACATGGCAGAAAGAGCACAAGAGAGCATTGAATAAATATTTACAAACTAAAATAGAGTTGAACAGAAATGGAAAGTAGTAAAATGGAACAGAATTCTCAGACAAATCAAGCCTGCAAAGACTTTCTCTTTCCCCATATTGCTATTGTGCCTTTTATGTGATTTTGATCAGCTGCCACATCTGTCTTTTACTCTAACCAAATTGTAAACTCCAAATAAACAGCTTTATCTTTTCATCTCTATGTTTGACTAACACAGTACATAGCACTAAATTGATACTCAATAGTTAGTAATTTTATTTTTTAAATATTAATTTATTTATTTGAAAAGGGGAGGGGCAGACAGACAGTTCAAGCAGATACCCCACTGAGCATGGAGACTGATGTGGGGCTCAATCCCCAGGCTCCACCCATGACCCATGAAATCATGACCTAAGCTGAAACAAAGAGTCTGATGCTTAACTGACTGAGCTACTCAAGTCCCCCAATAGTTAATAATATTAAAGGAATAGAATCTTATATTGCAGAATCATATATGAAAAATAAAGAAAAATTTTTGTTCAAGCTTTGAATTTGACAAATAAGCAGCTTATAAACAAAAGATGTTTCTTTCCCCATGTCATGTGCTATTTGATGACAATAATCATGATAGTTAGACTTAATCTGAAACTATTGCTTTAAAAAAAAAAGAGTAAGGATATAATTATAAATTAAACATTTCGATTTTCTTTGGATTTCTTTATATGCTAATAAACTATATTTATTAGGTAATATTTTACAATCTTTATTACTAAATTTCCAAATTACAAAAAGGGAAGTAAAATGAAAAATCATAGACAAAATTAAAAATTTTAAAAATATTCAAAGCTGTGGTTATCCTCAATTTATCTTAATATTTGACTCCAAAAAGTATAATGTTGCAGGGACTGAGAGAAGATTTACGGCTCAGCTTTTCTAGTGTCCAGATTGTCTAATATGCAATGTAATATGTGCAAGTGCATGAGCAATTCCATACAAAAACTCAGGTTGAAAAATGAAGTTATAAGAACCAATGGAAAAATAAAACAGGAAAACCAATTACATCTTTGATATCAGTAAAGTTTTCCCTCAGAATAAAGTATTTAAACAGAAACCTAAATGTTGTGGACAGGGTATAGGATAAATTAGAGGCAGAAAAAGCTGATGTCAAATGGAATTGTCTTGAAGTGCAATTGAAATGAAGTGGCTATGGAGGTAAATAAATGGTAGTGGAGGTCAGATCACAAAATGATTTGTATATTGCCAAAAATAAAAATATTAAAAATTAAAAGTGCCTATATACACCTTTTTTGTGTATTTAAAGTTTATTGTTTTTTTTTTTTTTGTCTTTTTTTTAACAGTACGTTTTTTTATTAAACCTTAAATTTGGGTGGCCCGGGTGGCTCAGCAGGTTAGCGCCACCTTCAGCCCAGGGCCTGATCCTAGAGCCTGGGGATCAAGTCCCACGTGGGGCTCCCTGCATGGAGCCTGCTTCTCCTTCTGCCTGTGTCTCTGCCTCTCTCTCTCTGTATATCTCTCATGAATAAATAAGTAAAATCTTAAAAAAAATCTTAAAATTTGTGATCATTTGTTTGTTGATAATAGATTACTAGACATATTGGTCTCATTCTGTGGTTGATTTGATGGTCTGACTCCAGGGAGCAATGATTTTAGTGAGCACCCTTGGACAGCTAAAATGAATTATCTGCTCTGTAGGTATGGCTTCTAATAGATAAACATATAATCTGAATACAGATATGTTGGGTGGATAAGCAAAATTTTCAGTAATGTAGCTGGTGGTATGAACAGGATGAATAAATATAATAAGACCAAGACTTGTACAAGGAAGAAGCAATTTCTAGGATGACAGGGTCAGGAGTAACTTTTGAGATTATATGACTATCATTGAAGAATTTGAGAAACATATAGGGAGAGTCCAAAAAGTTAGATTTTCAGGAAAGACATAATAGAAGCATTAAAAAATCAGATAAATAGGTAATCCCAAAAGAAATGTCCCTTGAAATCCCCCAGTCTCAATCATTCTGCTCTGCTGATCGATATATCAAGGGTTTAAATTTTGAAACTACCAACTCGACCTAATTCAATGTCTCTATGTTTGCAAAAAACATGGGTAAACTTATATTATTGAATTTAAATGTGCTTAAAATTAAATATATGAGCAACTGACCTAAGAAAGAATAAAAGAGAACAACTTGAGTAATGAGAGTTGAGCATTTTTGATATAGAGTATTAAGTGGCATCTGGAAGAGAAAACAAATTGTTGAAGTTTATGACAAATATTTCTGGCTTGTGGGAATATAATATATATTAATATTTAATTTGCCTCTGTTTCTACAATACATTTTTGTGTCAAAATGTTGCTTTTTAAAATTACAACAATTATTTTACCAAAGTGCAAAATTGCCCACCAAGTAAGATACATTCATTTAAAAAGCCAACTTCTAATGGGAAATTGGTAAATAAAGGTTTCTTTGAGCAACCTAGTGTATTAAGTAGAAATAATATGTTTATAGTTAGAGATTTTTATGTGCTCTTTAATGGAACAAATACAGACAAATTATCATAATAGTGTTTCACTTCCTTCAGGGCTCAGTAATTTGAGAAAAGATAAATGGATTTAGTAGTTGTGAAGGGGCTGAGAGAATAATGGGGTAAAAGAGTATTAAAAGGTCAAAAAGCAACTATTTAAAAAGGAAGCATTATTGCAATTAAATACAGGAAATAGTAAATAAGTAGATACATTATATCTTGAACAAAAACATGACTTAGTTAAATATCAAATATGTGGACATTTAGATTTTCAAGACATGTATGTATTTGAGTGATGCACATTAATAGAAATAGTAAAAGCTCTGTGTCAGTTGAGATCATATATTATGGATAGAGAAGAGAGGAGAGGGAAGAGCAGAATCACATGGTAAAGAAAAGAGGTAGGTCATAACCCAGTGAACGCTAAACTTAGCATGGTCATGGCTAAATCGTTTACAGATTACTTTGAAATCTCTGAGCTGATATAAAGATCCTTCAAGATATAAATTTTTTGATTTCATGTTCTATTTTATGTGTTTTCAGTTCAATGAATGTTCAAAAAAATAACTGACAAGCAAGAATTTGAGGAAAAAATATCTACTTCTGATGAAGCCGGTAATAATTATAATATTAAATATGGATAAATTAAGATAGATTGAAAACTGATATTGCAGATTTGAGGAAAACCAAACCTTTATACTGACAAAGGGGCTACCCACAAATGCCAGTTGGTTTGCCCCCACAAAATTTCAACCATATCATAACAAATTTCCATAATACTTAAAGTAAATAGAAGATACAAAGAGTCTCAAAGAGAGGAAATCATGGTTCATATGCAAGTTTTGAAATAAGATTGGCATGACATCAAACTCCTCAACAGCAGCTGAGGGTTAAATGCTGGAATGCTTTCCAACATTCTGAGGGAACATAATTTTTAACCCAAAATTCATACTCAGCCACAATCTAACACAATTGGGGAAGGGCAGATGAAGACATTTTCAAGCATTCCATGTCAGATAATTCATCTACAATGCAGGCATTCTCCAAGAGACATTGGAGGGTGTGTTTTACCAAAAGAGAAACTAAATTTTAAAAGAAGAAGTAATATGATATAGGACATTCTGTCCAGTTGAGGAGCAACAGGAGTGCACAGAAGGTCAGGATTAGCACCTACCAAGGAAGCAGTGACTACCAGAGCTGGGGGACCAAGCATTCAGGACTGTGTGTAGGAGAGAACTGATCTCTGGAAAAGTTTATGGGACTACTCTGGGAGTGCGAAAGAAGACTCATTCATGATGACAAAACACCAAGGACAAGCTGATGAAAACAAAATAAGTCTATTACTGAAGTACCTGGGTGGCTCAGTCAGCTAAGCATCTGCCTTCGGCTCAGGTCATGATGTCAGGGTCCTAGGATCCAGCCATGAGTGGGGCTCTCTGCTCAGGGGGGAGCCTGCCTCTCTGTCTCCTTCTGTTCTTCCCTCCTGCTCATGTGCTCTCTCTTTCTCTCTCTCTCTTTCTCTCTCTCTCTCTCTCAAATAAATAAATAAATGTTTAAGAAAAAGAAAAAAAATGACTCTATTATAAATGTCAGGAATTAAAGTTATATAAAGAAATAAAGCAATGACTCAGCCAAAGAAACAACAAATTTATTGTAGCTATAAAAATGATTTATTGTATTGAAGAAGCAAATCTCATGATACATAACCATTTCATTCCATTTTATCTATTTAATCTATTTTTATTTATCTATAACAATTTCCTTAAATGTGCTTATTGGGAGAGGTCCTTTCCTTGCCTTCAGAGCTAAAAGTTGGGCAATCCTATGATGACTCTTCTGGGAATGATAAAAAAAAAAAAAAAAAAAAAAAAAGAATTCCTATACTTCTAAAATTGTCCTGTCTCAGATCACTTGATTTCTTAACTCTCACTTGTAGATTTTAGACTATACTAACAAGTTCTGACACAACAACTTTTATATTTCTGCATCATTTTCTATCAGCTAAATGCAGAATTTCAGATTGATATTAGGCCAGTTTCTCAATAAATATTTCCAATTTCCTGCTATTTTTATCCTGCTATAAGTATAAACACTGATCATTAATTAAGAAAGAATTGTGGTTGGGATATTACTATTAACGTAGTAATATATAAAGCTCTCCCCCACACTTGCCTTTTTTTCATACAAAATATTAGACAACCATGATGCATCTATGTAAGTTCTACTCTTGCCATCCTCTCTGAATACCATACTTTAACTCAAAATTATTTCATTTTTATACCCTGTAGAATTATTTGCCCTCCTTTTACTACTTTTTTTTTTTTGGATACATGCACATGCTAATAACCTCCAAATTAAAACAAAAACAAAAGAAAATATTCCTCAAACTCACATACTCTTCCTGCTGTATCATTTTTCAACTTCTCTTCATTGCAAAACTTGGTAAGAATCTGTTGTCTCTTTCCCTTTTGTCTCCTCACTCCTAACAAGCTGGAATGAGGCCTTTGTCTTCACCACTAGCGGGAAAAGCTTTCTTTCACAGTGTATGGCTTATTCTTTGCATCTCACTTGAACTATCAGTACCATTTCACATAGTTGACGGCTCTCTTTCCTTCTCTTGGTTCTTCTAATACAATGGCCATCCTCTTTATTTCCTTTGTTGGATTACCATAATTTAATATAATACAACTTTTTAAAAGTGTCCCAGAGATTAGTTCTGAGCCCTTGCTCTCTTTATCTCACTCCCTGGGGGTCACACTGAGACCTTCAACTTTACAAATTTGTACATTTCTTCGAGGTTGTCCAATTTGTTGATATACAGTTTTTTGTAATATTCTCTTAATATTGTTTGCATTTCTGTGGTATTTGTATTTCTCCTCTCTCATTTGTGATTTTATTTATTTGAGCCCTTTCTCTATTCTTTTTGATAAGTCTGGCTAGCGTTTTATCGATTTTATTAATTCTTTCAAAGAACCACCTCCTGTTTTCATTGATCTGTTTTATTTTTTTTATTTATTTATTATTTTTTTTAATTTCAGTCTCATTTGTTTCTGCTCCATTCTTTATTATTTCCCTTCTTCTGCTGGCTATAGGCTTCATTTGTTGTTCTTTGGTTCTTTGGATGTAAGATTAGGTTTTTTTTGTTTTTTTTTTTTTTGTTTTGTTTTTAAGATTTTTCTTGTTTCTTGAGATAGGCCTCTACTGCAATTTGCTTCCCTACTATGACTGCTTTTGCTGCATCCCAAAGGTTTTGAACTGTAGTGGTTTAATTTTCATTTGTTTCCATGTATTTTTTAATTTCTTCTCTGATTTTCTGGTTGACTCGTATATTGTTTAGTAATACAATGTTTAACCTCCACGTGTTGTGGTCTTTCCAAATTTTTTCTTGTGGTAACTTCAAGTTTCAAAGCATTGTGGTCAGAAAATAAGCATGATATGATCTCACTCCTATTGTACTTGTTGAGGTCTGATTGTGACCTAGTATGTAATCTATTCTGGATAATATCCTATGTACAGTTGAAAAGAATGTGTTTTCTGCTGCTTCAGGATGGAATGTTCTGAATATATTTGTTAAGTACATCTGATCCAGTATGTCATTCAAAGCCATTGTTTCCTTGTTGATTCTCTGCTTAGATGATCTGTTCATTCATGTAAATGGGTGCTAAAGTCCCCTACTATTATTGTAGTATTATCAATGAATTCCTTATGTTTTTTTATTAATTGTTTTTTTTATATTTGGTGTTCCCAAGTTGGGTGCATAAATATTTACAACTGTGATATCTTCTTGTTGGATTGTCCCCTTTATTATAATATAGGGCCCTTTTTCACCTCTTATTACAGTCTTTAGTCTAGTTATTCAATATAAGTATGGCTACTCTGGCTTTCTTTTGACATCCATTTGCATGAGAATGGTTCTCCATCCTCTCACTTTCAATCTGCCAGTGTCTTTAGGTCCCTTGTAGGCAACATATAGAAGTGTCTTGTTTTTTCTGATACCCTGTCTTTTGATGGGAGCATTTAGTTCATTTACATTCAGAGTAATTATTGATAGATATATATTTAGTGCCACTTTATTACTTGTTTTGTCTCTTCTGGAGATTTTCTCTGTTCCTTTCTTGTTTTTGTCACTTTTGTTCTTTCTTTTCCACTCAGAGTCCTCTTTGATATTTCTCGTAGGACTGGCTTAGTGGTCACAATCTCCTTTAGTTTTTGTTTGTCTAGGAAACTCTATTTCTCCTTATATCCTGGATGACAGCCGTGCTGGATAGAATATTCTTGGCTGCATATTCTTCCCATTCAGCATGTTGAATATATCATGAGTTTCTCTTCTGCCTTGCCAAGTTTCTGTTAACAGATTGGTAGCTAGCTTTATAGGTCTTCCTTTGTAAGTTAGGGACTTCTGTCCTCTTGCTTTTAGGGCTTTCTCTTTATCACTATATTTTGTAAGTTTATTTACAGTATATCCCAGGTCCTGTTTTTTTTTAATGTTTTTTTTTTTATTTTTACTTATTTATGATAGGCATACAGTGAGAGAGAGAGAGAGAGAGAGAGAGAGAGAGAGAGGCAGAGACACAGGCAGAGGGGGAAGCAGGCTCCATGCACCGGGAGCCCTGACATGGGATTCGATCCCGGATCTCCAGGATCATGCCCTGGGCCAAAGGCAGGCGCTAAACCGCTGAGCCACCCAGGGATCCCGGTCCTGTTTTTGTTGATTTTGATGGGAGTTCTCTGTGTCTCTGGATCTAGATATCTGTTTCCTTCCCCAGATTAGGGAGGTTTTCAGCTACAATTTCCTAAAATAAATTTTCTGTCCCCTTTTCTCTCTTCTTCCTCTTCTGGGACTCCTACAATATGAATATTAGTATGTTTGATGGATTCACTGAGTTCTCTAAGTCTATTCTTGTGTTCCATAATTCTTTCTCTCTCTTGTTCAGCTTCATTATTTTCCATTATTTTGACATCTATATAATTTATTTGTTCCTCTGCTTCTTCCATCCTGTGTTCATTGTATCAAGCCTGTTTTGAAGGCTTGATATGAAATATGACATTTTTCATTTCTGACTGATTGTTTTTGTTGTATTTTTTTTAAAGATTCCATTTACTCATTCATGAGAGACACACAGAAAGAGGCAGAGACATAGGCAGAGAGAGAAGGAGGTTCCCTGCAGGGACCCTGATGTGAGACTTGATCCAGGACTCTAGGATCATGATCTGAGCCAAAGGCAGATGCTCAACCATTAAGCCACCCAGGCGTTCCCTGATTAATTTTTCACTCTTTATCTCTGTGATAAGAGCTTCTCTGAAGTCTTCCATTCTTTTCTCAAGCCCAGTGAGTATCCTTATGATTGTTGCTTTAAATTTTCCATCAAGCATGTTACTTATATCTGTTTTGCTTAGATCCTTCACTGTGACCTTATCTTGTGTTCATTTGGGATGAATTCCTCCATCTTGGCATTTTGTCTAAGTCTCTGCCTTCTTCTCTGTGTTAGAAAAACCCATGATGTTTCCTGCTCTTGAGAGTGAAGGCTTTATGAAGAAGAAGTCACTTAGTGTCCAAGGTCTTGCCCCTCAGGGAATGTCTCTGCTATCTGATGCTGTGTTCTGACCACTCTATCCTTCAAGCCAGTCATCTGCAAAGGCTCTCCTGGTCTGCTGTGGGCAGTGTTTGGTCCTTGGCAAGAATATGATGAGATTTAATCAGGTGTGCTCTGGTGTCCTTGTTAAATGAGACCTTATACTATTTCCACTAGACACACACACACAAACACACATATATTTTACAAGTTCATATTACTATATATATTGTTATTGTGGTTAATGTTTTTTATATTTAAGATGGGAGAAATAAGAGCTTATTTGCTTATGGTAATAATTAGTAGAGAGTAAAAGCTACTGATGTAGGACAGAAAGAGAAGAGCTGCTAGAGAAGAATCTTTGAATAAGAAGGAAGCGATAAACTAGTAAATAATTAGAGGATTTAAATATTGTGGGAACAATGAAATTTCATATCCTAGTAAACAAATGGTTAAAAGGATTATATGATAGAGGGATTGACTGATTTCAATTTTCAAATGTAGAAATCAAGGTCATCTGATGTAAGAATGGTGGAGGAGGTGTCAGGGTGGTTGGGGCAGGGAATATACCTGTATGTTTTCCTGGCAGTACTGAAAGCCCTACTGAATCCTGTGTGATCTGATCCCTAATATTATAGTCTGGTCTCTAATGTTAAGCTCTACCACTTGCCCTTTTATAGTATTGGCATGGCTTTCTTAGTCTCTTAATCAATTTTATACAATACCAACCACATTCCTGCCTTAAAGGGTTCAATTTTTGTTCTTTTTGCCTGGAATTCATTTCTCTTGAGGTCCACATTGATCTCTCTTTATCTTGGCAGATTTCTGTTCAAATGTAAGTTTATGAAAGAGGTATTTTCTAGCCAACCAACTCATTATTATTTCCTTATATCACTTTATTTTTCTTATTAGCACATATCATTATTTTACATATTGATTTGTTTATTTATGCCTGCATTTTCCTAATAGAAATTTATTTCCAAGATACTATTCCCATGTCCAGAAAAGTGAGTGGCAGTGAGTAAATGTTAATTACTAACTTTTGAATTATTGCCTGAATGAATGATTATTGGGGGAAGAGGAGAGAGAATTTAGCAAAGCTAAATTTCCATATGCCATAATAGGAAGTGCATAATGGATAATATCTTTATTGCTTGTTCAAGAGACATGGGTATGAACTTAGTATTTAAATAATTGGAGTTAAATTATAGTAGAATAGATAAAATTATCAAAAGTGCTTGCCTTTTAGGATGATGTTGACATGAGAGAGAGGATGCAAAGTACTTATTTTTGTTATATTCATTTAACAAGGTTGATTTTTTAACATAATAACTTAATAACATTGATAAAAATCAAAAACAAATTATCACAAGACTAGCTTGAATGAAATGATGCATCTTGCTGTCATTTCTGTTATCTAAAATTGTGATCAGGTTTTTTCACTGCCATCACAAATGCAATAATTTGACAAAGCTGAAGACCTCCAAAATCAATGCATCCAATGGCAATCACTTTTTGTAACAACCTGCAATTAGGTATAGAAAAATATCCAGTTTAATCCACCTAAAAAAACTGACTTTAAAACATTCAATCCATTGAATGTGACTAAGTTCAAGTCCATTCATCTCTAGCCAGGAGATGTGACAGTAGTGTATCTGGACAAAGAGGTTGTATTGAAATGTATGTTTTCCTGTTGTGTGGTGTCATGCAAGTTAACTCATATCTCCATGCTTTAGCTTCTTCTTTGTTAAAATGGGATGCCTGTACTTTACAACTATTAGTGAGGAAATTAATAAATACACAATGTATACAATAGTACCAATACATTTTTAATGATAAATGATAAAATCATCATAATTATTAATATAACTATATATTACTTTAAGAGATCTCCAAATGGCTACATGGGCTTGCCTCTTTTTATGTATAACTAGTAAGACAATGGTGGAATTTGATCAACAACATTCTATAGCCAGTACAAAGATTAAAGTTTAATTGAGGGCTCATCTTAAGTGTCAGGATATTTTAATTCACATTTGGTGAAGTTTTGGGAGTTCACTGTACAATGGCAAAGGATAATTTGTGGATTTTAGTGAAAATGAAAAGTACATATTAATTCTCTGTAAGTTGAACTTAAAATGCTAAGTTTGAAATGGAGAGTTTGAATTTTAAGAAATAGTTTTCATGGCTTAAGATGGCTTGTGTGTTACTCCCAGGACAGCATTCACAGTTTGCCTCCTGTGCTCAACTGTGTAATATGTAGTCCTAACTTTTTGGAATTATTTGTGTTGTCCCTATAAATTCTTTATGTGAGCATTTGTGACTGTGACTGTGTCTATGAATATGTGTGTGCATGTGCATATGTGGTTGGGGCCAGATGTACATAAGAATTTGAAATTCCATGCCTTTTCATGGACAATTAATCATACATCAGAAAATTTTCCTCTAAGTGAAACATTCTACTCTAAGTACTTGGCTTCAGGTGGCTCATAACCCAAATGAGAGCCATGGGATGTCAAAGATAGAAGAGGCCTATAGAACTATCAGATATTCCTAGAATAGTTTCCATATTATACATAGGAGAATGTGGTCTAAAGATGGGATAGAACCAGAACCAGAGTTCAGTTGAACTATTTCAATTGCATCATATAGTTTGAAATCATCCAAAAGCACAAATATAACTCATGTTCACTGATGGATTGGATGTTATCTCCATGATTTTATTATGAATTTTTCTGTCCTGTCTGGACTGCAGTGTTCTTAAATATACATATATTTTGAGAAAGACACTATTTTTTACTCACTCCTTCATAAAGAAGTGGAGAAAATGACACTCTTTATAGGAAGATAAAGAAAGTGGGCATTTTATGAAGGCATACGTTTTAAATTAGATGAAGACATAAATCTGCTGCTGAAATTACCTGCAACCATACAGACAATACTATAGCTCAAGACAATACAACACAAATCAGGGAGAAAATTATTCGCCTATAAATCTTAATCTCTCACAATTTTATTTTCTCTCATCTATTTGCTATGTGGCACTCCTGAATTTTAGGTGCTAGGTCTATTACTTGGAAATAGGTTTGCCCTAATAAAACTGACATTTCTAAAGGGCTGTTTTCATAGAATCATGCTCTTGGATCCCTAATTCAACACCATTGACATAGCTTCAATTCTTCTCAGAGAACAATACTGGGAACAAAGGGAGAAATAAAAATAAAAGGAGAGAGCAGATGAGAGCAGGGAAAAACTCTTAAAGCTGTTTTATTCCTCATAATTCAAAAAGTTATAACATTCACTTACACTGAAACTCAACTGCTCCATTTTCACACTACCTTTGTACTATCAGTGACAAGCAAAACCAGGCAGACTTTTAAATTATTTTTAGATAAGTTCTCCTCTTTAACAAAAACTTAATAACTTTTTTTAAAGTCCAGATTTTATCTCAAATAATGAATTGATTATATGTTACATACACTCAGTTTTCAAGGAAGTAGTGAAAACCCAGCAGGTTTTTAAGTGAATATTTCCAGTCTAAGAGCATAACTTGAAAGAATAATGACTAATCTGAAAGCAGAATGAAGTAACTCATTCAACTCTTATGAAATTCGCACTAGCCAAAGTCTTCTATTCCGTTCAATTATGTCATTTCAGTATTTCCTTTGGAAGGTGACATTACAGCCAAGCTGAAATGAGTTGAAGTGAAGCACTTCATCTTTGCAAAAGACTGTTTGCATGTCATGGTGTTTCAAGCTTTTAGATATCTATACATTATACTTCAAGTGTCCCAGCCAAATGTGTTCTTAAAATAATTCCATATATTAGTTTTTGACACCAGCTCTCCAGCTCTCTTTGTTTCAGGAAAAGATAAATTTGCTTGTTCTAATTAATTATAGATGCCAAAAACTAAATTTTACTCTCATTGTTATATGAGAAATATGAATTAGCTATTTAGGAAAAAAAAAAGTAAATCACAAGCAAAATATGGCAAATCAGGTTCTGTAAATAAATAATTCAAAAACTAGCTTTTATAATGTTGGCAAGTGACAAAACCAAGGTTTTATTTCAGATAAAGTTGTATACCATTGGTTAAGCACAAATAATTTCTTTAATACAGGATTTATCATTGCCTCTAAACCTTTAAAACACAAACATAGTGATTTATTATACAGAACATTCTAAACATGTTTGATATAGAATTCATACTTCTTAAAGCATCTTGCCAGAAAAGAGTTTCAAGGGACAACATCTTAAGACTGTGTCAATAAAACCAGGAATAGCACACTTTATTAATTTTAATACCTGTAGATGTTATCTTTCCCTTTCTGTTCTGTCAAATACAAGCAATTCTTTTAGGGACAATAGATAATGTAAAATATACTAATTTTATCTGAACTCAATTAAATGATTCATAAGGTAGTAATTGGAGCCTTCTTTGCCTGCTATTTTGTTTGTGTATTTTATTAGTGATATCCTCAACTGACAGTAGTATTCAACTGCTAACTATTAATTTGCTTATAAATCTAAGATAGCTTAAAAACATGCATCAAAATACTTCCAGTCATGGCCTTGATCAAAATTTTATTGCTGCAGCTTATTTTTCTTTTACCTTTTTATTTGATGAAATGTTGCATCTATCTCTTGGTTATGACTGGAGATATTGGATCAGTTTGAAAAATCAAATTTATCATCTCCATTATATTGTTCACTTTTAAAAAAAAGAAGCCTATTTAATTATTTTTATTTCACAAAGATTTCTCTATAAACATTTCAATGCCACAAGAAAACAATTATATCCAAAAAATTAAACTCTCAAATGGAGAAATTTCACAAAAAAATGTATTAAAATATGAGAAAATGTTTGAAGTTGTATATATTATTTTTCCTCTTCCTTATTATTTTCATAATGAAATGACAGTAGATGGATTCCTTACCGAAAACCCCCCACAAATAATAATGAGTTCAGCAAATTAGACTACACATATACATTAAAACACACAGAAAATTTAAGAAAATATAGCTAAAGTTTAATCAACTTATATTATAACAATTCTATTTATACATTTATATCCAGTTTAATGTAGGCCTACTTTATCATCATTTGTCATTGATTTTATCATTGACACTGAATTCAAACCTTCCTTCAAAAAAATATCTACCTTGAAATATCCCTACCACAAGAATCTTTAGACTACCTAATTTCACAAAGGAAGTCAATTGTTTTGTTGAGGAGAGAATGTATCATCAATTTATATAAATTCCATCTTTAATTTTTATACAGTAAAGTACATTATTTCATTAAGTTTAGGAAAACAATTTTTTTTGATAATTTATAACAATCTTACTATTATTGATTTATAGCTTAAATAAATATACTGGTAATCAACAAATTCTTCCAAATTGGGGATTTTAAAATGTCTTTGGCATATTGGTTTATTTGCCTGTCTTTTCATTGGTTTGTGTTCTTATAGAGGGGCAGAAATGATGTTTTTAAAACTGCTAGTATTTCTCTAAGTAATTATTTTCCAAATAATTAAAGAAAAAATGTGAAAGTCATCTCAGCCCTAATGCTGATATTTTGGTATTATGTGAGCACTCATTGAGCTCTGATCTCCAGAGCTTAAAAATATCCCTATCGTGTCAAATATTATAGATGTTACAAACAAATGCATTATTTTTATGTTATTAAATCAATAAAAACTGATGTTAGAGATATTGGAAGATTTTTGAGATTAAAGGAAACAAAATGTGGCTGCATGGACCTACTTTGTGTAAATTACCCTTCCATCATATTGGATCTTCTGAAGTTCCAGAATAAGAGAACTAAATAATTTTAATCCATGTTTTCTTTTGTTTTTGTTGTTGGTTTGTTTCTTTTTGTTTTGTTTTTATTACAATATGAATAGTTTACCTTATTCAACAATGTTTGGCCTGGTTTAAATGTTTCCCTCAATTGTCTGGTGATATATAATACAAGCCTTAATCACAAAAGCAGAAACCAATATATGTACTTAATATGGAGAAGTTTCAATGCAGGAAGCTGATTATATAGGTGATATAAGGGCTAAGAATACAAGACAGATTGGCAAGGTATATCAGAGATTAACAGGGGAGGAATGTATTCTGACCCTAGAGTTGAGTGACAAAGTTATATAACTGCTGCCCAAGACCCCAGCTTTCCTTGTAGTAGATACACAGGGGTGGGTTCCTAGGAAGCTAGTGGAAATCTGGATTCTCCCGAAGGCAGAGAAGTAGTGGGAGAAAGAATCTGGCTTCCCTCTTTTTTTTCTTCCCGTTAGTGAAAGGTGGCTTACAGCTAACTGACATGGAAGCTGGGGAAGTTCAGTGACCAGAGTTGGCTCCTCTGGAATATAGAGTAGTAAGTAGCACAAGGATAAGGAATGGCTCTGAGGCAAAAAGGCACAAGGACAGCGCAGTCCATCTGACTTGCTACTCAGCACCTGCAGTAATTAATTTTATGTGTCAACTTGAGTGAATCATGGGATGCACACGTATCTGATTAGACATAGTTTCTGGATATGCCTGTGAGAGTGTTTCCAGAAGAGATTAACATTTGAAGCGGTAGACTGAGTAAAATGAATTGTCATCCTCAATGTGGATGAGGATAATCTAGTCCACTAAGGATCTGAATAGAAAAAGGCAGAGGAACATTGAATTTGCTCTCTGCCCTACTTCATGGGGCATCAATCTCATCTTGCCCTGAGTGCTCCTGTTAGGCTTCAGACTCAGACTGGAATCTACACCATTGGCTCTCTGGCTCTTAGGCTTTCAGTGTGCACCACCAGCCTTTCCACAGATAGAAGATCATGAGACTTCTTAGCTTCTATAGTCACATGAGCCAGTTCCTTATAATGAAAATAATTAATAATAATAATAATAATGTTCTATATTATGTATATGTTATATATAATAGGTATGTGTCTATCTATCTATCATCTATATCTATCTATCTATCTATCTATCTATCTATCTATCTATCCATCTATCTTATTGGTTCTTTGTCTCTGGAGAAAGCTGACTAATTCAGCACCCAGTTTGAATTCCTTGTTTAGTTCTCATATAACAATTTCATTATACCTCTCCTCCCTGCAACATGAAACTATTATAAATCATACACAAAGATAGCCTCATCCTTTCTTCAATAAAGGGAGACACAAAAATCCATCCATTTTCACATCCACATCTAGACATTATGCAGACCTCTGTTTTGGGTTGTAGATGTGGCTTCTTATGGTTTGGTGACATTTACACGAAGTTCTTTTTTTATAAAGATTTTATTTATTTATTCATGAGAGAGAGGCAGAGACACAGAGGGAGAAGCAGGCTCCATGCAGGTAGCCAGACATGGAACTCGATCCTAGGTCTCCAGGATCACACCATGGGCTGAAGGCAGTGCTAAACTGCTGAGCCACCTGGCTGCCCTACCCTAAGTTCTTATGTAATGCATAACCTCAATCAAAATAGTAATGGAAAGGGAAAAAGAAAATAAATATATCATAAATATCAGTAAATAAATGAATGAATACGTAAGTAAATCATATAGTAAGAAGTCTCCCAGAATATCCGATGGACTCCAGACATAGCCTTCCCTCCCTGTTTTGTGTATTATCAATCTGTGACAAATTAGAATGCATAAACTCGCCCAGAGGACTTATTACAAATTAAGATCCAAGGTCCAACTACATCTCTCCCATGCCAAATATGCACATGCATGCACACACAAGGAGACTTGGGAGGGGTGAGAAGGTGATACAGATGATTCATGAATTTTACAGTGGGAAACACTTTTTATGAAAAAGCCCTAGTTTTGAAATCAGTATATTACTTTATCTCCCAAGAACCCTAGAAACCATCTTGCCCTAATTTTTTTCTTTGAAGACCGTCTGCTTGATGTTCCCTGACTGTTGTCAATCTTGATATTGTAAATTATCCTGGAAATACACTTGAATTGCTTATTCATAGGCAGGTTGTTTCTTTGGGAGCTCCTGGGATGTCTTTGGAATGAAGGCAAAGGAAGCAGGATAGAGCAAAGGAGAAAGTGGGCTCTGTTGCAGACTCAGCAGACTTCAGCCAGTGTCCCAAATGCACTGAAGTTCGGATGTTTATTGGAGGTAGTCCCACACTGTGGTGAGGGAGTGGGGCCTTACACTAGTCATGAGATTTTGATTCCTTCAGAAATGCAATCTGGCCTTTGGCCAGATGAAGCTTTCAGAGTAGGGCAATTTCCGGAGATGACTGACAGTTGAAAGGTATCAGCTGCCAGCATCCCCAGCAGCTGACTAGTCTTTCCATACTGAAACATCCTGGCAGTTCATGAGAGCAACAGCTACATCTTATTCACATTCAAATTCTATATTTTCTTCAAATCTTTTTCATTCTCCAGCAACTCTAGTTCTCCATAGTCACTTCCTTTTCTATGCATAATTTATAGTCTATATGGACCCATCTGGAATCCATCAGTGACTTCTTCATTTTGTGATTTAAACATACATATGGCTATATGTGTGGAGAATTAAGTATTCAGCAATATACATGTATCAGTTCTCTACATATAAAACACTTGCCCCTTTAGGAGGAAGAATAGCAACACGCAATTATTTGAAAATGCATGCAGTTAGAAACTAGATCAATGTTTGATAGATTATGCACTGATTTTTATATATGTAAAGAAAAGTGATATTCCATAGCCAGATGTATTTTTAATTTAGTAAGTGTTAAATATTGCTTTAAAATGACTATATGATGAAATAAAATATTAGAATATTGGTAATTGTTGAAGCTTTGTGTCGTATGTAGAGTCATTACACACTTCTTTTACTTTGTGTAAGTTTCAAAATAATCTTTAACAATTTAAAATTTATATCAGAAATAAAATACAAGCAAAATGATAACATTGTTGTATGTTGTATGTTTCGATGATCTGCCATCATAAATTGGAGACCCAGGGAAGATGGTCGTGTGATTTGACCCCAAGCCTTTGGACTGAGAATCAGGAGAGCTGGTGATGTAAATCCAATCCAAGATTAGAAAATGATGAAAAATTATGTCCCTGCTCAAATAGCAAAGCAGGTTAAAAAATGTTGTTTCTCCTTCCTCTGTCTTTTGTGCTATTCATGACTTCAATGGATTGGATGATGGTCATCCATATGGGGAAGGGCAAGTTACTGAGTCCACTGATTCTAACATTAGTTAATTTCATTCCAAAACACCCCCACAGACACACTAAGATAATGTTTATCTGGGTACTCCATGGCCAAATTAATACATAAAATTAATCATCACAGATGACTATTTTTCTTTGGTATAATAAAATAAAATGATGATAGCAGATGATAATTCAATTCACTCTGAAATATGTTTTCAATATATGAGTGAGAAAAACAATAAAATTCTAAGAAAGGTAAAATACTAATGTGTTTATATTCAAGTGTTAATAAACAATTAAAAATCCTAAAATGGATTTATGAACAAGGAGACATTATACATCATGAAAATTTTAAAAGTTTATATATAATACTTTAAAACAAGAAGATACTGCCAAATAAAATTATGGGACCCTTTTAATCCACCAAGAGGTCAGTATTTGAAAATATGAATATTCATTTATATTCACATAAGTAAATTTAAGTTAGCTCACTCCTTCTAGCCTCACACTTTAGCTTATTCATCTGTGATTATTATACATTAACAGTATTAACTTTGCAAGTAAAATTCCTCAATATTTTCTGTTTTACTTTCCAGTTGCAAGCTGGTACTTACAGAATCACAATACACTAGAGTGACTGTTACAAGGATACGGTTGCTATGAATACAGACATTGTAACATCAAATTTTGTGTTTATTAAATGTCACCTGATTTTAATCTGTCATTCTTATTCTTATGCAACTTATCTATCTGGATATAAGTTTACTGGTTCTTGTTAAATTGAATACTACATTTCATGTTTGTGAATGGTTATTACAGGTTGCCTAACCCGCAAGTCTGGACTAGAAGGTTAATGACAGATTTGCTTTGCAAAAGGTCACACCAATTGATGCCAGGAGACTGGCCATGGTCCAATGGTAATTCATTTATAAAAGTAATAGTGCTCTAATCAATTCTAATCTAAAAATATCTGAAAATGACATTTGTCCTTAAAACTTGTGAACATTGTTGCTGAGTAGAAAAGCCAGCATGGAATGAATAGAGAATTTGGTTAGCAAACAGTATAATCACTAGAGCTAGAACAATCAGAAAGGAAAAGGAAAGAAAAAAAATATATCCCTGTACAGTGTTTGCCACTTATTTTAAACCAGTTTCATGCATGGAACAAAAAAAAATAACAAATTTTTATGAATTTCTTGTCTTGAAGATGGAGGTAGCTCTTTTCATAGAGTCTGGTTCTTGGCAAGATCTTTGCATTTCTTATGAAGAAGTGATAGGTTACATAATAATATTATTAGCTAATTTGAGCAGTGGGGGAAACTAAGGAGACCCCAGCAACAATAGTGACTGTAATTTCATTGATAGGAATTTATTTGCAGTGGACTTCTCTGCCACTACAAGGGATTATAACTCCCTTCAATTGCTTAGACCTGAAGGACAGATAGTTGAATTCATGGTTACTTATCAGTCAGAATGGCTGCATCATACATGGTTCACAGTCCAATCTCTCTCTTTGCTAGTCAGTAGTTCTTAGGCTAGACACCTTTTTATTTTTTTTCCTGCTGGAATGGGAAAAACACTAGTGCTGATACTACCCAGAGAGAGCTAATATCTTTTTACATAAAATGTTGAAGATTTTGTTCACCAGAAATTCTTACTGAATGAATAAGACCAACACTTCCAGAAGAAATTCAGGTGCCAAGTCATCAGAAACACCTGCCCCACCTAAAGCTATTCTAGTGTATGGGGGGTAGGTGGCAGGTGGCCCAAGAGAGACAACTACAAGTGTAACAGAGTTTTGAGATTCTCCTGGTGGCCTCCGTGTGAACTTAGGAGAGAAGAAACAATGTCTAGGGAGAATTTCTGTGAAAATTTGTCTATGATATGGAAAGTAAAGCTCCTGTTCCTAGACTCATAAGAATAATTAACAGTAAAGACCAGCATTACTCTTTTTGCTTATTTGTGACTCCACATTGATGCAAAGGCCTGTAATTAATAAGATTACATTTCAAAAGATGACTGACTCTAGCAAACAAAAGATACTACTTTTTTTCTAAGCCTGTAACAATATAAAAATGTCATGAAGGAGTTTTCTAAGGACAAAATGACTTTGCAATATTGTTTGTGAATTACAAACAAATGTCTTCATGTATTCCTGAGTCTTATCCCTAGGAATCATTAATGGGTTAGGTACTGTTTGGATTCTTAGTTTGATGCAACCAGAATCACTTCTGTGTCATTGAGAAAAAAAAAGGCTATATTTAAATAACACTGAGTATATTAGCCAGGTGGGCCAGAGAACCAGACATGAAAAACATCCAGTAAAGAACAATAAGCAAACGTGCATTCAGAACTGATAGATGCAAGATAGCCTACGGCTAAGATTGAATTTAGACACTCCAGCTCAAGTCCCCAACAGAGCTTGTGCTGGTTGTGCAGGAAATCCAGTTTGCCACAGGGACCACTGGTGCTAATAAGAAATCTTTATTTTTCCAGGTTATTTCAACCATCGAATGCTGTTTTAAAATCTAGACAGGTGTATTCAGTTAGGGAAGCCTAGGACCTGTGTAGGCATTCTAAGTGCAAAGAAGCCTAGTAAAGCAAATATTTGCTATTTTTAATGTCTATCATGATAAGTTGATTGACTTTCCATCCCTAAGTCTAACGGGTTAGATATTAACCTAACAAAAGATGAGGTATTCAGAAATTTCAATGACAAAATATAATAATAATAAATGGGCTAGTGTCCATTCAACTGACTATGAAACATCATGTAAATCTTTTCTACATGTAAATATATGCAACTCTTTATTTGAATAACAAGAAACATTCTTATCTCAAAAGTAGAATAACCAAAATTCTCATTAGTTACTGCATCTATTTCTTCAAGAATCATCCCATGTTCCAGAATGTTGGATGACATCATCATTTTGATATTCCCTGACTAATGGGTTGGACCAAAAAGTTAATCTCAACCAAGATATCTATATAAAATAGTGGACAGAAAGCATGGGGAAAAAGGGGAAATTGAATTATATAAATGTATACACAGTACAGTGATTCATGATACAGTATATAAAAATACATGAAGTAGGTGAAGATTTTGTTTCTGAACTTAGTTAAAAGGCAGGCTATACTATTAATTTTTATTTCTACCCTTTACTAATAGGATGACTATATATGCCAGTTTTCTCAGCACAATCATCATTTACACTTGTCATCCTGACATCATTATAACATAATATTTATTCCAGGTTTTAAAAATAGTACTGTTATTAAATGTTGTGTTACCTGAGCTGATAGGGGTTTATTGAGGTTCTGTTGTATTTCTTCTGTTATGGTTTTGTCTAGTGCTGCACAAGACACTTTGCTAACAGAGTGTTAAATTTGAAAGACATCCAGTAATAACTTCCCTGATGCAAAGTAACTAACACTTCCCCTTCAAGGAGAGCAAGAAGGGCATCATTGATAAATTAGACTGAGTCAAAACGAGGAAGGCTACCTTTTTGGGATTTAAGTGGTGTGGGAGATATACTTGTTATTGCAGTCCTTGTCGGTCACTTGATGCCTCAGCTTACTGTACCATGGCTTGTGACCAAGCCACCAACCTGCCAATTAGCAGGGTCAACAGGAAATATGGGGAGTCTTTCACACGCATGTGAAATATCAACAGAGAAGAGCGTGTAGGCATTTTTGCCATAGAACTTGGATAAAGTAGCGTGAATGATATTGCTACAGTGCTTTTTATCATTTCTTGTAGCGTGTCAATCTACAACTATTTATTATTTTATTATCATAAATACACTTTTATTTTGCAACAATATATCTTGGTATCAGTACCCTGAAAGACGTATTTTTAATAAAACATTAAGAACTAATTTTCCATTTCCCAGGGCAACCAAGGATAAACATACCTTGCATACAATAGTCACTAATAAGCTGTAGTCATTAAGCATATGACAATAAGAAGGCATAAAATCTGCAGAAAAAGAAGTAGCATCTATTTGAAAAATTGTAGTGAATGATGAAAAAAAGTCTGTGAAATCCTCAGCACCTAATATAGTGTTTTTCATGTGGTATACATTTAACAAATCTTTTAAAAACATAAGTTTTTGGTATAAGAGTTAGAAAAATGGCCAACTAAAGACTAAATTTAGACAGCAAAGATTTTACAATTAAATATAGAATTGTATTATTAACTTAAATAATAGACTCACTACATGATTTTTCTGCAGAAGAGCACAAAGATAGACTAGATTTGGGTAAATCAGGAAAGGAAGGAAGGAAGAAAGGAAAGAGAAAGAAGGGAGGGAAAGAAGGAAGGAAGAAAAAGAAAAGAGGAAGGAAGAAGTCATGATGAAGTGTTGTAAATGAGAAGAGGATATTACTAAAGACTGGGAAATTTTAAAAATTATGTTTTAACAAATTTGACAATATATATTTCAATATATTTGAAAAATGTATTATAATATATTTACAAGCCTGGAAAAATATTTCTTGGGGAAGGGAAAATTATCAAATGTAAATTTATTTACATTTACTTATATTTTATATATTTGATAATGAGGCAAATTTAATTTAGGATTCTATTTACAACATGAATGGGCCAAAGAACAAAAAGTGGGGGAAAAAAGGGGAAGATAAAGAAAGGGAAGAAAATAAATTTTATGTTCAGAGAAATTTTTGATACATATAGTTGCTGAAGGCATATTTATATATTACATTGGAAACATGAGTTTCATGTACATCAAATGAAATATATCATTTCACTATGTCAGGTTAATAATTTTACACATTTTTTATTCATTTTTAATTAAAAATGTTTTTTTAATATTTTATTTATTTATTCATGAGAGACAGAGAGAGAGAGAGAGAGGCAAAAACATAGGCAGAGAGAGAAGCAGGCTTCCTGAGGGGACCCTGATGTGGGACTTAATCCCAAGACTGGGGATCATGAGCTGAGCCAAAAGGCAGATGCTTAGCCACTGAGTCACCCAGGTCCCCCAGATTCAAAGTTTTCTTAAGCATGATATAAATGTTATACAAAAGTTATAAATGTTAAGAAAATTGGTTAATGAGTTGATCTCATTAAGTGAAAAGGAAGTATTTACAAATTATTATTAAAGAAGCTAATCCATGGAATCAAAGAAGAGATTTAGGAAATTTATAAAGCAAATAAGTATTAAAAATGGATTTTTTTTGAATTTATAGTATAAATGCAAAATTTAGCATTTGTAATGGTGAGGTCATCTATACTGAATTAAGAAACAGGTGAAAGAAATTTATTTGCAATTGATGGTGATATAGACATAATACTGTCATTTATATAAATATATATGTGTGTGTGTGTACATATATGCAAACATATATGGTGACAGTAAATGAGCTATAACATTTTTGTAATGAAGTTGATAATAAATACTAAAAAAAAATCATTAAAAAAGATTTCAGCATAGCCGTACACAGTCTTAGGTATATCTGATAATGTGAAGGGATGCTGTATATACATATCAACTTAAAAGTCCTACAATATTATTGAACTTATTTGCAGATAAATTCTCCCATTTTTATCATTACTTTCAAAATACCATTTGGAAATCTGTAATCAAATTAGAAAATCAAATGGAACAAAATAAACATTGAGCTTTTGGATTTTTTAATAAATGCCAATGATTGAAAACAAAGATTTCAAACAGGAAGGTATTGAAAAATTTCCCTTTAAACAAGCATGGGAAAATCTGAATAAATTATACAATGAGAGCTCAAATTGTATAAAGGATTTATTTTGAAATACTGTAATTAGCTTTGTAATGTATCGTCTGATGAGAGTACTTTTTAGAAAAGCTCTTATTCTTAATAGGGCAAATTTATATTCTGTAATAGATTGGAATAAAATTGAGGAAGCCTATAAGCTTGCAGCATCTAAATTAGGGAGTGCTTTCAAATTTGCTAAAGAAAGTTCTCTTGAAAAAAGGAAAATGATGGTACCTATGAAAAATATATTGGATGATGTGTGCATATGTGTATGAGTATCAGTGTACACACACACAAACACACACACAATAAGTGGAAAAAAGAAAGTAGAGTTGAAAATACTCTCCTATTTAGAGAATTTGCCACAGTTGCTATACCTTGGTGCCTGTAGAATAAGCATTTTGTTGATTAAAAATAGGATCGTATATAGAGAAATTTAAAGAAGTTTCAAATTTATCAACCATGATGCAACTTTGAAAAATATCACTGGTTACATTATTAAATCATTAAGAATACTAAAATTCTGAAAGAAGAACAAATAAAAATAATACTAGTAGCATATTATGAAAAATATATTGCTAAGAAATATATTAAAACATGGAATAGATACCTTAAGGAGGTACCAAAATATTTTTAATGTCTAGATACACTATATAGAGAAATTATTAATGTTGCTTTAATGCAAGTGTGTATATGTTGGTTTGCGTATATGTGTTGCTTTTAGATAGAATTTTATATTCAAGAGAATTTTTGAACAATATTCTGTAGGGCCACTTATTTAACTTTTTTTAATTAACAAAGAAGTATTTCAGAAATAATATAATTTGAATTATTTTAGATGCCTCTTTACAGTCTCAAAAGTATTTTAATTTGGATAATAAATTGTTTCACTTTCCTTTCCATAATCCAGTTCATGTTCCCATTGCTTCATGGAGGTCCTCATTTGGAGGGTGGTTTTATCCCCATGGTGGAACAAGCAGTCATTCCTGGGAACAGAACCGAAAAAGAATTTTGATGAGTATTTACATAGGTCACATATAATCTTGCATTCTGGTTTATCTTTGGGAAAGTAACTTCCTCAAACTCCACCTGTGAAGTCACTAAAGATCGTTAAAGTGAAGGCAAGGCAGACACTCTAAATAGAGGGGATGGGCCACTTCCACTGACAGGAGAGGCTCATTGCAGATGGTCTGGTAAGTGTTCTCTGAGTCTTTCAGCTACTTACGGACACACATTCCATCTATTCCTTTTCTCTGACTCAATGCTTATGATTTTACATGAAGCTCAAAGCTATGAATTCAACTGCTATTGAAATTTGACATTCTAAAAAATAACAGTGTTTGGTTTTCAGCCCATCTAAGCCTTACACCTGCAGGAGAATGAACATCATATGAGCATACTCAAAATGTTCCCATTTTCAGCCTAGAAGTTCAGTACAAACTCCAAATTCTTGTGGAATATTAGAGCAAATATCCCACCCCAGGGTATCTGAGTTTCTCATTCTCTTTGTCCTTATCTGGGTCCCCTAAAAAACATATCCTGAAGCAAATCTTATTTTACTAAAGTTTTATTGAAGAGCACAATCTCAGGACTGGAGTGAGCAGAAAAGTAAGGAGAGAAAATATGGCTAGGAGTGTTACAGTACCCATTGAAGATTTACAGAAAGCAGAACTACTCAGTCTGGTTGCGATGAGGCTTGATAGAGGCATCTGAACTCTTGCATTTCAGAACAATCCATCTAAGGGAAATAAAGAAGAATATATCATCTGTCTACCTCCAGTCTTGCATGGAATGTTATTGCCCCACCCTGAGTCTGTGTCACATTCTCTGGCCTCTCCAGAGTCACTGGGATTCCCTAACAGCAGGCAATATAGGCACCTAGGTTCTTTGCCAGTCAATGTCATCTGCAGGGATCTGCAAAGTGTAGCTGAGGTGACAGTAGAAATAATAACCAGGCTCAACCATCATAGATATAATCCAAGCCTTTGATAAGGTTGCTTTGTTCAGAAAGCAGGGCTAAGAAGCACATGTGTGATGAAAAAGTTGAGTTTGATATACTTTTCATAGGTTTTGATGGCAGTGGCAACTTAGTCTCTGAAAGGCTCATTCTCATTGAGTACTGCATTGCAGGGGACTATAGGTGATAATTTGATAAAGAGTACTACCATTGTACTATCTCAAGCCCCGGTTCTAAAAATTAGATGGACTTTTTTTTTTTTTTTAAACAAGCAAACTGGATAAACTATCCCAATCTTCCTTCAAATTCCTTAAGTCATTTTGCAGACAATCACTCTGGTAAGAAACAACATTGAGAAATTTTATAGAGTGTTCAGAGATAAACTCACTCATACAAGGTCAACTGATCTTCAATGTGGGTGCCAATAATACATGTGGGATAAATGTTAAGTATTTTCAACAATGGTGCTGACAAAATTGTGTATCTGATGCAAAGGAATGAAATTGAACTCTTTGACTTTCATCATACACAAAAATCAACTCAAAATGAATTCACATCCTAAACATAAGATTTGAAACAATAAAACTCCACGAAGGAACCATAAAATAAAAAGTTCTAGACATCAATCTTGCCATGATTTATTTGATTTGACATCAAAAGTACAGACAAAAAACCCAAAAATAAACAAGTAAGACTACATCAAACTAAAAAGTTTCAGCATAACAAAGGAAACAAGAGTGAAGGCAGCCTATGGAATGTGAGAAAATATTTGTGAACTACCTATCTGATAAGGGGTTAATATCCAAAATACATCAGGAACTCATACAACTCAATAGCAAAACAAAAAACAACTAAAAACAACAAAAAACCCAAATAACCCAATTAGAAAAACGGACAATCTTATGTTTAAGGAAGCAATTCTCCAAACAAGACATACAAATGGTTGATATGTAGGAAAAAGAGCCCAACATCAGTAATCACCAGGAAAATGCCCATCAAAGCCACAATAAGATATTACTTCATACTTGTTAGGATGTGTTTTACCAGAAGGGCAAAGGTCAAGGATGGGAGGAAGACAAAATAGTTCAGCCACTATGGAAAAAAAGGATGAAGATGATTCAAAAATTAAAAATAGACCCATCATAGGAACCAACAATCCTACTTCTATGTATATATGCAAAAGAATTGAAATCAGGATCTCAAGATTTTCTGTACTTCATGTTCACTGCAGCATTATTCACAATAGCCGAGACATGGACACAACCTAAATGTCTACTCAGAAAGAAACAGATTTTAAAAAATGTGGTATATACATATAATGGAATACTATTCAGCATTAAACAAAGAAGGGAGTCCTGCCATTCATGACAATATGATTGGACATAGAAGACATTATGCGAAGTAAAATAAGCTAGTCACAGACAAATACTGCTTGATCCCACTTATACGAAATATTGCAATATTAAAACTCATAGAAGCAGAGAGTAGAATGGTAGTTGCCAGGGTAGGGGGAAGTGGGAAATTGCTGCTCAGTGGGTTTAAAGTTTCAGTATGCAAGATGAGTAAGTTCTGGGTATCTACTCGGCAATGCAGTATCTACAGTTTATAATTGTACACCTTAAAATAAATTAAGGATAGATCTCATGTTTTTACCACCAAAAACCTCAAAAACAACAAAAGAACACTTGAAATTTTTGGAAGTGATAGATATGTTTAGTACCTTGATTGTGGCAATAATATCATGATTGTATGCATATTTCCAAATTCATCACTATGTACTTATCAAATGTGTTCAATTTTTCTATGTCAATTACATTGCAATAAAGTAAAAAAGTATATTTAAGGATAAAATATTTTAAGTAAAATTCCCACTTAAAACTTTTCTAATTTTAAAGAATCAGATAATATTGAAAGAATATTATATTACTTTGCTATAGGTAGATATCACTAATAATAATTTTAGAAGACTTACAACATAGAAATTTCAGAGTCAGATTTTGTTTTAAGGGCTTAATATAATTTATATTTATCTATTTTTATTAAGTACATACTAGAATACAAAGAAAACATATGGTCAAATGAAAGGATAGTAGTAAGGTAATATATTATGTTGCCTAATTCCAATACTATGACGCTAGTACTTTTGAGCTCTGTTTAAAATGAGCCACTGGATTTGAAAGTAAATGACAATCTTTCCTTATTAATCTTCCTTTTCATGGCAGTTTTTGTACTTTGTATTTATTGCCTATTCATTTTCTTTGATGAGAAATGCAAACTACAGCAATGTGTCTAATGTGTTGACTAAAAATAACCCTCAACTATATTTTAGACAGCTCCAAAGGCTAGACTGTATTATCTTTTGAGAGATCAGAACAAAGACCCTTTCAGTTCATGAAGAATAGATGCAAAATTGCTCTAATTAGTTTATTTTAATCTGTAGAAAGGAATATAAGTTGTCTACACATTATAAATGGCTAATTTTTAGTGATTAGTTTTTATTTCTAGGCATTGTACCCAACCACCTGCCCTGCTCCTGGTCAAATTTACTCTTTTGATCTTTTTCTTCAATTAACTCATGCCAAAAAAATTATTGTGATTTAAATGTAAATGACTGAGATCATAACATGTCATAAAATCTGCTTCTCTTACTTATCTTTATGAGAATAACTATCCCTCCAGTCACTCTCTACAGAATCTTAAATTCTTTCCAATTACTCACTTCCCACATCCAAATGTTCACTATTTTCATTTTATTTAATTTGCTAAGTAGCTCTTACCTTTGGCAACTCTTCATTTGTAACTCTGCCCCCTTAATTCAGTCCCTTGTTGCCATTTCTGTGAATTGCAGCAATGCATTTTAACTGGTCTTAAGACTTCCTTCTGGCTCCTGTCTTGTACTATTGCTACTAAAATAATTTTTCAAAAATGTAAATCTTAACACCCCCATCTTAGCAAAAGCCATATAATGACTCACAAGATGGCATACACATCCTGAGTTGCCTGGGTGGCTCAGTCAGTTGACTGCTGGAATCTTTATTTTAGCTCAGGTCTTGATCTCAGGGTCGTGAGTTTCAGTCCCACATTAGACTCCATGCTGGGCATGGAGATTACTTAAAAAGATAAAGTACAAAACCTTGTATTAACAAACTTTGTGGGTACCTAAATTTTCCCTAACCTTATTTCCAGCCTTAACCCACTTACAACATCCTCTTTAATCATACCGCACTGAAGATCCATAGGTAAATACTCACATCTCCTTGAAGATGGAGCCCATATAGATGTCGGTTAGTTAGCAACCCAAAGGACTTATAGTCAGTATTTGGTCTAGTATTTAAAATCAAATAGTGCTACATTTGAAAGCTTTTAAATTGTTGCCTTTAATTTATTGAAGTTTTTTCCTTGTGTTTTGAAAAGAAGATAGAAATAATGAAGTAAAATATAAGACAATAAAAGTAGAGTTGAAATATACATCAGGGAAAATAAGTGGCAAATTTATCCAATTTACTCATAAAATAAAGATGATTTTTAATTTTTAATTACCACCGGCTTCACTTAGTTGTCAAGAGACCCATTCATATATCAAAAGTTTATGGAGTATTTATTATTTGTTGGATGATGTGTCAGCACAGGGCATATGCTTGTGAATAAGATTTGGTCCCTGCCTGCAATATGCTTGGAATCTAGTGCATAAAATAAACAAGAACACTACAAATTATAATAAAGATTAATGAGTTTATTTAAGAGTTTCATGGTTTGACCAAAGGATGGATTTCTATTTCCAATTGGAGTTGTGGTTGAATGAGGGTCTATTAGAGGAAAGACTCTAGGAAACTGAAATAATGCAAGTGTGTCAGTCAACCTTTTCATAATAAATGGTAAGTAGTACCAAGATGAGGATGCAAAACAAAGCATAGCATACTGACATATTTTAATTTTGGGTAACTTAAATGCATTACATTTACATGTTGTTATAATGACATTGTTATTTCTTGCAATGATATTTTCACATAATTAGAGAGAGTAGAATTTACTATATTATTCTATTGTGCAGTAGAGAATATAGGATGGAATAAGAAATGAGAAGTAGTAGTAAAATATAATCTGTTGATTAGATACTGTATAATTTTGTGTGACTAATTTGACAAAGATTCTGAAACACATTTTTTAGATTTGCCTCCTTGAACAATAGAATTTATCATTTTAACTTAATTTGTTTAAGGGTTGACGATTACTTGTGAAACTTGATGAATTAATAGGTTCATAGTACAACTATCAAAAAGCACTCAAATATGTAAGTTGGGTTTCTAACATAATACTCATCTTCTAATATACAAGAGAAGCTTATTCATTGCCTACAAAAACTTTACTCTTTATTCAAATTGTAATTTGTATCACTCATTCTTATTTAATCATAGGTCTAGACAATTAGATGATGTTTTCATGGAACTCTTTGACTCCACAAAATTCTTAGGGAGATTAATAAAAACTGTCCACATGAACCTGGTGATGGAAATAGCACCCGTCTTCCTTTTCCTTTATGGCTTAGTAGTTGGCTGGTGAAGAAGGCCAGAAAGAATTACATTAGTATGCATCATGTCACAAGCTATTAAATTTTATATCCTTGATTTCCTCTCTCCCTTTCCACTCCTGGTATTCCCTCAAATGTGTCAGTGTTAAAATGGACTTATATCACACTGAGCAGACGTGAGACAAAACCAACTTGTACCAGTGAGAAAAATCTCAACTAAAGACATTCCTTTATCTCATAGAAGGAAGTACAAAATAAAAATGAAGAATATTTTATTTGAACATTGCATCTTATCATTATTCTATATTTCAGGCTGCTAAGAAGAAGCTTCTGAATTATTCTAAATTAATTCCGATAGCAATATTCCAGTATCATTTGACATAAATAAAACACTTGCCCTTGGTATTGATAGAGGACAAGAATGTATTTTCTTGTGTTTTTTAATAGTATTTCATGGGTAACTAATTTTAACAGAAAAATAGTTTAGTATAATCAACAAGTTTCCATATTTAGACTTTTTGAGAATGCATATTTATTTTATTATTACATAACATTACATAATTAAATAACCATGTGGTAATTAAGAACTTTTTCAGAAGTCTCAAGGAGTCATTGAATAATGAAGGAGACTTGCCACAACTTATATTTTAATATTTGGATGATCAGATTTTCAATATTGCTAAATTTGTAATGGATTTTGTATATCCTTGAATAGTGTTTTGACCCATTTCTGCTTTGATGCCAAAAGCTCAAATAGCCTAGATTTGACAGGCTCCACAAACTAGTCCTATATTATGACTATTTTTAAAAATGTATCCAGAGAAACTTAACACTGAGCTATGTTTATTTTATTAAATAATTATGTCATTTACTTAAGCAATGTTCAGTATAAATCTACATAATTAGGCTTAAGTGACATACTTTCCAGGGCATAGCATGATGAAAACAACATTAATGATAAGTAAGTTCACATACTGATTAAGCTACAAAGCTGGTCCGAAGCTGCACTTAAGCATTTATTTCCTCCTTTACACGATTGTTATCAGAATCCCTTATGTATTTAATCTTTGCTGTTTTCTTTTCTTTTTTCTTTTTTTTAGCTTGTGGGTTATTTTTTTAACTCCAATGTACAGAATATCTAATCACTATTCCTATAATTACTAATTCAAATTTAAAATTTTTTAAATAAAATTACATGGGATAAACTAAAGTAGTGCTGAAGTAAAGGAAACAATGGTGGACAATAAGAGGGATAGGAGGATGATAAGAGGGATAGAAAAAAATATATGTTCTCAAAGCACAGAATGTAAATAAGTAATTTATGGATCAGCAGCTAGCACATCTACTTTTATTATAAATCATTATATCTAGTATGCATGCATTTATTTCTGATTTTATATATAGCAATGACATCTAGGTGATCATCAATAGTGCCTGAGTAAAATTGCAGTTCTCTAAAAAGATTGATATGAAATTGGAGTGCAATACATATAGAAGACTTATATTCTTTAAATATACTGTGACTAACTTTTAAATAAGTTTTTTTTTAAAGTTGTGGTAGAAATGTACACTGTAAAGGTAGGTCAGAAAAGTCTAAGTTTGACTTTATGAGTGAGTTATTGTCATAAAAAATGTTAAATGATAATAATCACAAAATCTCAGTGAAATGCAAGTATCTACATAGTTCACTAGTCCATAAAATGTTCAGGGGCAGATTGACCTAAACTGCACTTTTCTGAATGTGGGTCTGTTACAGATGTCTCCCATGTTTTCCTTGAGACAGCAGGTTAACCCAGGCCCATTCTTTTTGTTATGATGACAAAGGAAGACAAATGCACACGTAAAACTCAAACATACTTCAAGAAATTATGTCTGCTAAAAATCCCATTGGCCCAAATAAATTAAATACCTAAGCTCAGCTTGAAAGGGCAAGAATACCCCACCCATTCTGATGGCAAAAGCAAGTAAGTTACTTTTTTTTTTTTTGCTCTGTGATTTTAAGTGATAGCAACAGAACCCATGCCCCAGAACCATTAATTCTGAGACATCAGGGTGTAAATGCTCATCCTCCTAACTTCATTTGGCATAGGTAACTAGGAAGATCATTTCAGTTTCAGAATTTCCAGTAAATTCAACTGACTCCTCCTCTGTGATTGTATCACAGGTCAACTTCTTTCTGCTCAATCTCATTTCTGTCTCTACCCTAACAGATGTTGATCCTGAGAGCAATTCCTAATGAACCTCTTAAACACTGAACTCCACTTTTAGAGTCTGCTTCCCAGAATAGCCCAAAGAGTGATGGGAGTCAAATCTAATAAACATTCATGAGCCAGTTCACCAAAGGGATTGTAGGCTTCTCAAAGAATTGTATCATAACTGAAGGTCATAGAAATAGTTTAAGCAGGAAAGTGGAATGGTCAGATTTCACTGTAAGAAACTATTCTGGTAATATTCTGTAAAATGGATCTGAAGTGGCATGGAATCAACAGGTAAGAATATGATGTTATTTTAGTCATCCAGACAAGAAATAATAGTAATAATAGCTGATAGCTAACACATATATGAAACTATTTGAAGTATTGTACAGATAAATGCTATTAATATTCACAAAAATACTATAAGGTAAGTAATGTGTGTATCTCTATTACTTCATATTATAAATGAAAAACTTGAATCAGAATGGTTAAATAAATTGTTCAAGGTCATGTGAGTTAGTAAGTGGTGGAGTCAGAACTTGAACCAGTGGTACAGCTTAAGACTGTTTTCTTTTCGCCACTGTAGTCTTGATGTACAGCTAGTGATAGCCTGACAGTAGAGACAGCAAAAGAGCTATGTGAGGAGGATAACATAATAAGTCAATAAGAATTTGTAAAATGATTGTCATATTTGGACATCTGAGTCTGATGTACTTATGAGTCCAAGTGGAATTCTTTTGTAGCTGGCTGAAAGCAGTCTATAAGAAATCTGAGAAGGCACTAAAGAGCTGGAGAGTCATCAGTCTATTAGTGATAGCCAGAGCCATAACAAGTAACATTATGATCCATGGAGACTGTTCAGAAGGAAAGAAGTGACATGGTCAAGAATAGAAACCAAAAGAATGTCCACACTTAAAGATTCTTTCCACTGAAAATAAAAACACAGATACAAACAAATAAGAATATCTATATATCATAGTAGCAATAGGAAAAGCTAAGATATGTATGTGTCTTTTATATACATAGACGGTCATGACTTAACAGGTTTTTTTTAATTTTTAATTTTTATTTATTTATTTATGATAGTCACAGAGAGAGAGAGAGGGGCAGAGACACAGGCAGAGGGAGAAGCAGGCTCCATGCACCAGGAGCCCGAAGTGGGATTCGATCCCGGGTCTCCAGGATCGCGCCCTGGGCCAAAGGCAGGCGCCAAACCGCTGCGCCACCCAGGGATCCCACAGTCATGACTTAAGTTACTCACATCCTCCATCTTCTATCTAGGAGCATAAGATGAGTTTATCAAGTAACAGAAAGAAATCTGTGAATAAGTACTTCAATTAATGGCTGCTAAAAACCTCCAAAGTTTCAGGGAAACTTTCTGGACAGTTAGTGAACTTCCAAATGTCTTCAATTTCATGGCTTGGTAACTTTTAAAGATACCAATAAATTTGGATAGGTGAAAAATTTAGAATGATTAATTAAGTGATTTAGATGTCAGAAGAAATATCTCCCCTTTATCTCACTCAAATTTGTTTCACAAGAATTATAAATTTAAAATGCTTTCAAAGCAAAAGCACTGAAGCCAGCTGAGGCATCTGGGTAGCTCAGTTGGTCAAGCATCTGCCTTTGGCTCAGGTCATGATCCCAGGGTTCTGGGGTGGAGCCCCATGTTGGGCTGCCCTCTTAGAAAGTCTGCTTCTCCCTCTCACTCTTCCTCTGGGCTCTCCCTCTTTTTTTCTCTCTATCTCAAATAAATAATTTTTTAAATAGTACTGAAGAATCATTTTATTATCATAAATAAAAACAAATTATTTTAGCTAATAACAAAGAACTTTGTTTAAAACAAAGATACTTTATATTCTTATTAATACTAACATGGAATTATATAAATGAAATGTTTTTTCCCATTAATTTTGTCTTAAAAATGACCTTTACTTTGCTATTATTTTTTTTCCAAATATTTATGTCTATGATACAGTGTTACTCTGTACCTAAGTGTTTCAAAGAAAAACTTCTCCTTCTTCTTTCCTCCATTCTATACTTGAAAAGAAACCAATATTTCATAAAAGTAATTCAGGAACTAAAATTAAAATTTTTTCTAAGTTGCATTTATTTATGATGTACTGTTAAAATAATGATGACTTTTTTCCTCCTTGCCACTTCAACAGCCATTATTATTAATATAAGTGATATATAATATACAAACATAATTGAATTATCCCAGTTTATCACTTCTATTTGTCATAAAAATTACTTTCCATACACATTTCAGCCTATAAGATGCTAAGTCATTTTTTTTAATCTTTATAGTCTTTATTGGAGAAAAAAAATACTCAATGACCGCAATTGATAAAAATTTAGTTTAGGGATCCCTGGGTGGCGCAGCGGTTTGGCGCCTGCCTTTGGCCCAGGGCACGATCCTGGCGACCCAGGATCGAATCCCACGTCGGGCTCCCGGTGCATGGAGCCTGCTTCTCCCTCTGCCTGTATCTCTGCCTCTCTCTCTCTCTCTCTCTCTCTCTCTCTCTGACTATCATAAATAAATAAAAATTAAAAAAAAAAAAAAAAAAAAAGGGATCCCTGGGTGGCGCAGCGGTTTGGCGCCTGCCTTTGGCCCAGGGCACGATCCTGGAGACCCGGGATCGAATCCCACATCGGGCTTCCGGTGCATGGAGCCTGCTTCTCCCTCTGCCTGTGTCTCTGCCTCTCTCTCTCTCTCTGTGACTATCATAAATAAATTTAAAAAAATTAAAAAAAAAATTGAAAGAAAAAAAAATTTAGTTTATAACAATGCCCTGATATGTTATTATTTTTATTTCTGTGGAAACATGTTTATTTTATCTTATTTATTTTATTGTTTTTGAAAGAGAGAGGGAGAAAGAATGGGGGCAGGGATGCAGAACAAAAGAGAGGGAGAGAAAGAAAGAACGGTTAAGCCGGTTTCATGCCCAGCAAGGAGCCCAACATGAGGTTTGATTTCACAATCCTGAGATCATGACCTGAAGCAAAATCAAGATTCAGACACTTAACTGACCAAGCCACCCAGAAACCTTATCTATGGAGAAATAAGTTTAAAAGGCCAATGATTTTTACATATTGGACACATGATTTAGAATCATTGATACTTTGTACAGAGGTAATGATATATCTTGAAATCAAAAATTTTCAAATAAAATTGTATGAAATGCACTGTTAAATAAACCCATAATTGTCCTTTCATCATTTTTAAGGTATCGTAAGAAGTACATAAATGAAAAATGTCCTTATTATAAAAACTTTGGCATTTCTCTGCAAAAATAGAAAGCTTTCATTTAGTTTCATATCCTGAAGGAATTTGAAGTGCTTGAATGCTGAAAAATATGACTGATAATCCAAATAAGTTTCTTTGTAAAACAAATGATAAATATACTGACATATTGCTAATAGGAACTTGAAATTTTTAAAATATTAAGCTTTGTTTCCATTTAAAATATGTGGCAGTAACCACTTATTTCTAGCCATTCAAAATCATTGATACCTGGTTTATGAATGTGGACTATATGGCTATGGATTATGATATTGAATCATCATCTCTTTCTTTCTTTTAGAGGCATTTTCCAATCTAGAAATGTAGTTCATCTTAGACTCTTTTCCATTTATTCTACAATTTTATCTAAGTGATAATTATTGTATGTAATTACATTATACTTTATAATTCATTATATATACATTACATTTGACAATTGAAGATAGTGCCATTTTAGTAGTATACTAATTAAATGATTCGCACTTGCCAAAGATATTTTTTTTAATTTATTTATTTATGATAGTGACAGAGAGAGAGAGAGAGAGAGAGAGAGGCAGAGACACAGGCAGAGGGAGAAGCAGGCTCCATGCACCGGGAGCCCGACGTGGGATTCGATCCCGGGTCTCCAGGATCGCGCCCTGGGCCAAAGGCAGGCGCCAAACCGCTGCGCCACCCAGGGATCCCGCCAAAAGATATTTTTGATATGACATCATAGAAGTCAAATCTGCCTCACTGTCTTTATCATAATTATCATCCAACATTAACTAAAAATGATTGCATTCATTAAAAAAGATATGTTTTGTTATATCATGAAACTTAAAAAATTATAAAGTGAGGTTGTGCTTCAATGAAGATGGAGTAGAAATATTTTTCCCTGCATCTCACACTGAGACCAAGTAAAAATCCTGGATGTCATATGAATATGAGCCCGACATGGGATTCGATCCCGGATCTCCAGGATCGCGCCCTGGGCCAAAGGCAGGCGCCAAACCGCTGTGCCACCCAGGGATCCCCTTAGCAAATATGTACCATAGTTGGTGCTAGAGAAACTGGTAAGGACAGACAAACAGAGCTAAGGAAGGCAACCAAAAAGAAAGAAAGAAAGAAGAAGAAGAAGAAGAAGAAGAAGAAGAAGAAGAAGAAGAAGAAAAAGAAGAAAGAAAGAAGAAAGAAAGAAAGAAAGAAAGAAAGAAAGAAAGAAAGAAAGAAAAGAAAAAAGGAAAAGAAAAAAAGAAAAGAAAAAAGAAAAAAAGAAAAGAAAAGAAAAAAGGAAAGAAAGAAAAGAAAAGAAAGAAGAAAAGAAAAGAAAAAAGAAAAGAAAAAAAGAAAAGAAGAAAAGAAAGAAAAGAAAAGAAAAGAAAAGAAAAGAAAAGAAAAGAAAGAAAAGAAAAGAAAAGAAAAGAAAAGAAAAGAAAAGAAAAGAAAAGAAAAGAAAAGTGATCCCCAACAAACAAAAACTTATTTTGTCAAAGGGGCATGTGCATGTGTAATGTGGGAAGAAGGGCAGGAATATCCCCCATTTCCAATGCACTAGCAAATGCCTAGCTGGGAGTCTGACCTTCCAGTAAGAGAGGAGGTAGCCTTCCCCTTGTCAGACTGGTATTAGAAGAGTCCAGCTGAAATAGAATATTTAAATGAGAGCCAGAGTCTCATAATATACTGAAAATGTCCGGGATTCATTAAATAAATCATTCATCATACCAAGAACCAGGAAGTTCTCAACTCCAATCAGAAAAGGCAACACAGATATGATAGAGATGTTAGATTCACATGAAAGTGGTTCAAAGCAGTAATCAAAAAAATGATTAAAATAAAGAACAGTTATAAACATGATTGAAACAAACATACATGAAAACATACAGCCTCAGCAAAGAAATAGGTGATACGATAGGAGAGCTAAAATATGTAAGGCAAAAAGCTTATACAACTGAAAGGGAAAAAATAGACATTTCCACAATTATGGTTGGAGAAGTTAATGCCCTTTGCTCAACAATTGAGAGGAGGAGACAAAAAATCATGAAGGATATAGAACTTAACAGTAGCATCAATAAATAGGATAGAATCAGAATTTATCCAACATGCTAACATCAAAAAAGCAGAATAGATATAATGTAAGTACCTATGGACATATACCAAGATGGATCATATCCTGAGCAATAAATCCATTATCAACAAGCTTCAAAGAATTGAAATCGGGATCCCTGGGTGGCGCAGTGGTTTGGCGCCTGCCTTTGGCCCGGGGCGCGATCCTGGAGACCCGGGGTCGAATCCCACGTCGGGCTCTCTGCATGGGGCCTGCTTCTCCCTCTGCCTGTGTCTCTGCCTCTCTGTCTCTCTCTGTGTGACTATCATGAATAAATAAAAAAAAATCTTTAAAAAAAAAACAAAGAATTGAAATCATCAAATACATTTTCTGATAACAGAATCAAACTAGATATCAGTAACAGAAAGATAATAGGAAAATCTTCTAACACTTGGGAACTGAATAATATTTTGTCAACTAATCCACAAGTCAAAGAGGAATGCCTCAATAGAAATAAAAAATACATTGAACTGAGTAAAAGTGAAAATACAACATAAGGAATGTGGGAGACCCAGCTAAATCAGTACTCAGATGGAAACTAATAGCACTATTATGTATTTATTTATATTTAAATTTTACTTAGTTAATATACAGTGCAATTTTGTTTTCTGGAATAGAATTCAGTCATTTACCACTTACATATGATGGTGCTCATCACAACCAGTGCTTTCCTTATATCCTTCACCCATCTATCTCATCCTCCCAACTACCTCTCTCAATCAACCCTATTTGTTCTATATTTTTAAGAGTCTCTTCTGGGGGCACCTGAGTGTCTCATTCAGTTAAGCATCTGCCTTTGGTTTAGGTCATGATCCTAGGGTCCTGGGATCAAACCCCATGTCAGGCTCTCTGCTCAGTGGGGAGTCTGCTTGTCCCTCGGCCTTTGCCTGCTTGTGCTCTCTCTCTCTCTCTGTCAAATAAATAAATAGTCTTATTTTTTAAAAGAGTTTCTTCTGATTTATTTCCCTCTCTCTTTTTTTTCCAACCCTGTTATCACATGTTTATCAGTTTCCTCTCTTAAATTGCACAAATAAGGGACGCCTGGGTGGCTCAGCAGATGAGCGTCTGCCTCCAGCTAAGGGCATGATCCCGGGATCCGGGATGGAGTCCCACATTGGGCTCCCTACAGGGAGCCTATTTTTCCCTCTGCCTCTGTTTCTGCTTCTGTCTCTGTTTCTCATGAATAAATAAATAAATCTTTAAAAAAAAAAAAACATTGCATAGGTGAGGAAATCCTATGGTATTTGTCTTTCTGTCTCTTATTTCACTTAGCATAATGCACTCTAGCCCCATCCATGTCATTACAAGTAAAATGATTTCATTTTGGATGGCTGAGTAATATTCTGTTGTATATATATACCACTTCTTCCTCATCCATTCATTGGTTGATGGGCATTTGGGCTTTCTCCATTTGGCTATGTTTGATAATGCTACTATAAACATCAGGGTGCATTACCCCCTTGAATCTATAAATACTTGCATTAGAAATGTTAGCTATTAAAGTGCATGGGTGGCTCAGTCAGTTAAGCATCTGACCCTTGATTTAGGCTCAGATCATAATTTCAGGGTCATGAGATCTAACCCCATGTTGGATGGGATTAAGCTCCTTAAGCTCCTCTCTGTCCCTCCCCCATTCACTTTCTCTCAATAAATAAATAAATAAATAAATAAATAAATAAATAAATAAATAAGATTTCAGCATTTTCATCAAGATACTATGCACAATGTCAACTCAGTATACTGAAACCAAAGTCTTAACCATTATTTTTTCCACAAGTTGACTTTGGTGTTATACTTTTCCTTTCACATGGTATTAAATTACATTTGTTCCCTATATTTCCATCATTATTAACTTGCAAATTTCTTATTTCGTTAATTGAAACTTTCAAGAACTCATCTGCTGCCTATTCAAATATAAATCATTAATTGTGGATGGATGTTCAGTACAAAAGGAACCCTGTGATGAACTGGAATCTCTACAGACTAACCTAATGCAGGATGGCTAGATCACGTATATCTTCTCCTGACTGTGTTGATAGCCTCCATTGGTCCATGACAATGTTTGTGTTCCAGGTGGCTACACACTAAAAATACACCCAGCTGGGAGGCCTACCCTGATTAATGTCCTTCACACTTAAAGTGCAGATGGCATGACACTTATTGCCTTTATTAATTTATTAGAGCTGCCATATGGGAAAAATGGCTTTCCTTTTAACCGGAATCACTTGGGGATTGAAAGGACAACCCATTGCCATGGGGACAACATCAAGTTACCCAAACTAGCTGAAGATGAAAGAAATCAATGAATTGCTTGGACAGAAGCAGTGTGCACTGGCATTTTTCCACAACTCCTACTCTGAAAACCAGATGGAATGCAGTATGTCAGGGGAAGAAACATTGCAAATGTGCTATTCGGGAATTGTTTACTAGAGTTTGCATCAAGTAAAAGTATTCTAGACTGAGTTTATAAGACTATTTAGCTGACCATTAAGATGGCACTGGATAAAATTATATATAAGAAAAATGTGGTGAAATGATAATGGGATGAAGAGTTAATGCATATATAGAGTTTTAAATCCATGTACTTATCAGTTGTTTTAATATTATATGTGTACTAATAAGAGACATATATAATCTGTACAATTGATTAGAAAGCAAATTAGGAATTCAATATTTCATATATAGGAATAGTTAACTTTATAGTTGGGTCTTCCCTTAAACCTGTATTTTCAAGCTTAAGTTTAATATCTTATACAAGGAAGATGCTCAGTAAACGTGTTGAATTAAAAGATCATCTAAGAAATTTCAATTTTGATGACTTTTCACTCCCATTTCTTAATTCACTAAAAGTCTAGAAATCTTTTTTTTAATGGATTCTACCAGATGTCACCTGACTACTGCTCATAGTGAGTTAAAAGTTTAACCTGCATTTAGTATTCATAGCAAAAATTCTTTTCACTATTTTTATTTTATAATGAATTTGAGCATCAGAAAATCTAGGTCATTTTTAGAATAAGGTATTAGGTCATGAAGATATATTTTCTTATTTGCTGATGAGAACTTAGTTGCAAAAATAATACTAAAATGTTTATATTTAAAATTGCATTATCTAATCTTCTATACCACTATTTAAAGTAAAAATATGTTGTTTTGGAATTTCTTTCTAAAAAAAGATAAACCTAAAAAAATAAAGAGATGAGTCTATCAGGGCATCTGCAAATCAAACAAACCATATTTCACTGAATATCTGAACATATGGAGATTAGACACCTCATGCATTAAATTTAAATGAACTGACCTTATTGAATCCTTGACAGCAGGAAAAAGGAAAGTATCAACAAGAATGAAAATATATCAGCACACCAGATTTATTGCATTAATAGCAAATAAAATAAAATATAGTATCCGTAAAATGAACAAATAAAATATATAAATTGACATAAAAGGTGGTTCCTATTCTTCCGGTTACTTACCATTGACCTTTCCTCTATCATACTTCACATTCTAAAACTATTCTCATGAAGTTATACAAGAGATGTCTGTTGAATATCCACTCAGTGTCATGCATTATGCTAGGTACTGGGGATAGTATGATGAAGACAAAGGACAAAGATGCTATCCTAATGGCACTCACCAGCAAGTGGGACTGCCAACAAATACAAAATTAAAACTGCGGGTAATCAGCACAGTGATAGACAATATACAGGATACTATGGGAATAAAAGAAAGACATTTCACCTCTACCATATTGTGGAAATTATACTTAAGCTTAGACTTGAAAGATGCATAATCTCATGAAGAAAAAAAAAATGAGTGCTCAAAGTAGAAGAAAAAATTAATGAAAGCCTGAAGGTGAGACAGAGCTGTGAATACTTCTAGAACTGGAAATAGGTCTGTGTGGCAAGAAAACCTCCATGGTGAGGCTAATGAGTTAAGGCAGAAACAAGCAGCTGACAGATGATGATAAAGCCTATAGGATGATGTTGACAACTCAAGTAAAAATTGTAAACTGGCCCATGATGCCAAGCATGTTTGACAAGGAACACAAATGTTCCCACTTTTCAGTAAATACAAAGTCCCAGATACTGTATATATTCTATCATAACTCATCAGAAGCATTCAGGGTGGCCTCTGACAAATACTAAGGACAAAATGATTTGTGAGTAAATGTCAAAAATAAAGAATGAATTCAAAAGTTAGAAAACCAGATATTTTACCATCTGTTTAGTTTGGAACTACTATGATTAGCTCTAAAACTGCTTAGTTTAGAACTGATCTTGGCCAAGAGTTGAGCTTTCTTCAACTGACCCCATCTCTAACATTGAGAAGTAGCTAATTTAAGGCATAAAGCCATCATATCCAGAAAGTCTGGTGGATGTCTTTTGCCTTTTCAAGGGGCACTAGATGAGACTCTGTATTGTTCTTTAATAGTTTCCTTCATGAATAAGTATGAACGCAAAAGGGTGGTTGATCTGAAGCTCATTTCATTGTATCAACTTTTATCTGCCTCACAAGTTTTTCTTACAAACGTGTTGTGAAGGTGGAATTAGAAAGCAATAATGGTTCTTTTTTTTAATTTCCAGTAATAAACTACTCTTGATTAGATGATAATGTCAGTTAGGAAGTTATTCAGCAGTTCTGACAAGAGGGGTGATGTATGAGGGTAGTGAATATGAAGATTGAGATGGGCATATTTAATGGACAAAACTGATGGGATGTGGGGTCCAGATATATATGAAGATAAGAAAGAAGAGAGCTCATGTTGAGATATTAGCTCCAGTAAATGGGGAGACCATTCCCTGAGTTATGGAACATGAGGAAAAGATGAATGGATTGTGTAGGAAAGTTATTTGATTTGTTCAATTTAGTACAGTTTGTTTTTATGTATCCATAGGAAATACAAATGGAGATGTCCATTGGACAACAGGGCAGTTGTCCTAACTATATAGGACTGAGATAGAGGGGAGAAAGTTGGAAAACCAATTGTACACTCTTTTCTAAAGCTTTAAGACATATTTGGGCAAAAAGTGATGAAGCACGTTCAAGGGAGGATTATTTTTATAATTATACAAGACCCACAAATATGTTTAAACATAGATGGGAAGAAAAGAGTGTAAAGGGAGCAGTTAAATACTCCTGAGAAGAAACTGAATAGCACAAGGTCCTTGAGAAGGTAGGAGTCAATGCAATCCTTGGGACATATGTGGAACTTGGCTTTTAACAAGAGGATGGAATTACAAGAATAAGGAGGCATTATCACGTGGGCATGTAATAGATCCTGTCTTGGATACAGCATAAGAGAGATGAAGGCATTTTCAGCAGACAGCACTTTTTTTTTTTTATGTGCGTGAATAGGAGGCAAACTAAAATTTTGTTGGTAAGATGGATAATTTGGAAATGTTGCTGAAGAGAAAGAATACCACACAAATCAAGAGACAAGTTTTTTGGTCAAATCTAAGGGCCCGGACTTGAGTTTCCAATAAGATATTTTTTAGATTTTTCTCCAGCAAAAGGCCATAGCCTATGTTTTTATAATACATAGAATGCATAGACTTCAGTTTTGATTTAATCTCTAAATCCTTTAGGATTTCCCCCATGAAGTATTATTGTGAACTCTAACAGCTAATGATCATTTATGAAACTGATTTTAGTATAATTATGGTAAAATCTACTCTTTAGGATAATATCCAAATCACATATGTGATGGTCAATTTTGTGTGTCAGCTTGGCTAAGCCATGGTGCCTAGATATGTGGTCAAACATCATTGTGGATGTTTCTGTGAGGCATTTTTAATAAGACTGACATTTAAATTGGTGGACTTAAAGTAAAACAGATTGCTTTCCATTAAGTGGGTGGCTCTATCCAATCAGTTCAAGGCCTGAGGAGAACAAAACCCAGACCAGCTCCAGCAAGAAGAATTCTGCCCAAAGACAGCCTTCCAACTTGAGCTGCAAAAATGGCTCTGCCTTAGGTCTCCAGTCTGCCAGTCTAACCTTGGCAGTCTCCACAATGTGTGACAATTCTTTAAAATAAGTCTGTCTCTTACACATTCTCACACATTATATTGGTTCAATTTCTCTGGAAAACTCTGCTTAATACAATGTATTTAAAGTTTGCTTAACGTTTGTCCATTTTTTCATTACTTAGCTTACTTCATGTCAATAGTAATTGGGAAACTTGTTTAATTTTGCTAAATTTTCTGTGTAAGAACATAAATTTTAATTTAGTAATATTTTATCAACTTATTAAAATAAATATTAATTTTCTTCTGTTTTCATTAAGAAAAAGTTGTGCACCAACCGTGTAAGACTAACTTTTTAAAAATGTTATTTTTGTTCACAAAGAAAAATATTCCCAGTTTTCTCTTTGCTTTTTCTCCAAATTATTTTAAAGTGTTCAATTTCATAATTTTTTTTAAATTATATTTAACAAACTCTCACTCCTACTTTAAAAGACCAAGCAGGTCAACAGTTTTTATTTTGTAGCATTTTTTAAAGAGTTACTTTGATATTTACCATGATATATTACTAGTAAAGAAATTATATACAAAAAAATTCAAAGATAGAAAACAGTGTCCTAAAACTTGACCATTCAATAGACATGTATAAACAGAAGCATATGTTGACACATGTTGTGTTTCAATTATTTCCTGAAATTAATTATTTCCCGTGTGACAACCCACAATAAATAATGACAATCCGGCCAAAGTGCTGTTAATAACCAAAATAATTTATCAGAATGCATTTTCTATTTTTTTTTTTACTTAGCACTGTTTTGAAAATTGCCAATCTTACAGAAACATGAAAAATACATTAGAAAAATTTCTTCCATTGATGCAAAATTGTCATAATTAATTTTTAAAAATATAAAATTAGTAGGATGTCTGCTTTTCATGCTTCTGCATTTAACTTTGATAAATAGCATTTCTTTTTTTAATATATACTGTGATTTCAGTCTATGACATACCACTTTTTTCAAATTAACTGCATAATTATGGCATATTAAAATATATAGTACTTCATATATTAGCTGTCTTCTAGTTAAAGTTGGCTGCAAATCACTTTTTAAAAATTCAATTTTCTTTCCATCAGATACTTTCCCAAAAGCTATATCTACATTTGTATGGCCTTTCAATCTCATCATTTATTATTTAATAAGTTTCTTTTTTTAAGTTTTTTTAAGAGATCTTATTTATTTATTCATGATAGATGAGAGAGAGAGAGAGAGAGAGAGAGAGAGAGAGAGACAGGCAGAGGGAGAAGCAGGCTCCATACCGGGAGCCCGACATGGGACTCGATCCCAGGACTCCAGGATCATGCCCTGAGCCCAAGGCAAGCGCTAAACCACTGAGCCACCCAGGGATCCCATTTAATAAGTTTCTAATTTTATTTAGAATCTATTAATTACTCTATAATTCATGACAGTGAAGACAGAAATATTATTCCACTTGCCTTTTGGTCTGGTTTATAACAATTAGAAAATCGCCTTTATTCAAAGTTGTCTCAGCCTCATGTTAATTTGGTAAATGCCATTGTTTAAAAGAAAATATTTTTACAAGGCATGCCAGGAATATTTCTCTAGTTTTCCTTAAGAAGCATAATAATTCATTAGCAACAGTTTTCCCATGAATTGGATATTTATTTAATTTCTGAACCAAAAAAAAATTCTGAACCTGCAGCTTTACATATGATACATGCTTTTTAAAGAGATTTATTTATTTATTTGAGACAGAAAGAGCATGAGCACAAGTGGGCAGAGGGAGAAAATCTTTAAGCAGACTCTCTGCTGAGAGGGGAGACCATTGTGGGACTTGATCCCATGCCTCATGAGATCATGACCTGAACTGAAACCAAGGGTCTGACACTTAACTGACTGAACTGCCCATGTTGTCCCAATATTTATTTTTTTCCAAACACTATGATAATACTACCCTACTCTGGCTCAATTTGTTTCTCCTCCTCTTCTGCCTTCTTTACCAGGAAAGTTTTAGCTTTCCTGTTCCTTGAGCCTTAAAAGAAAGATGGAATTTTAAATTAAGAATTGAGAAATTTGGGTGTCCGGGTGGCTTAGTTGGTTAAGCTTTTGACTCTTGATTTTGGCTTAGGTCATGATCTCAGTGTCCTAGATCAAGCCCCACATCAAGCTCTATGCTGAGTATGGAGATTCTCTCTCTCTCTCTTCCTCTGGACCTCCTCCCACTGTGTTCTCTCTCTCTCAAAAAAAAAAAAAAAAGGAAAAATATACTAAGTATAAGAAAAACAAATTCTTCATATTCTTGTCAAATAAAACTTTACAAAGTGCTCTGAAAGTAAAGGTGTAGTGACGTTCTATTGAAACAGTGATGTTCCCCTAGTGTCTTTGGCATGTAGCTCAATCACTTATATCTAAAAGAAGCCACACAACTATTTTTGGTATAAATTAAATTATGTTTCACAGAGAAAATGTGCATAAACAACTAAATTTTTCTTCACAGAAGAAATCAATTACACTCCATATATATTAAAGAAATTGGTTATTATATCAGAGAGTAAAAATATAAAGCATTAAAATCCATTTCAAATAAATATTGAATGCTGTTATGTATGAAAAAACTATTTTCTTTGAAGGAAATTAAAGTTATCAGGACATTTTTTTATAGCTTCAACTAACTTAAAAATTAGTCAGAACATTCTCATCCAAACCACAATTTTTAATATAGTTTCTAAAAATAATTATAAACACAGTTTAAGGGATTGAGGGAAGTTTATTAGTATACTCTTTTTCCAATAAAAAACATATTTTTATCACTTATTTTACCTATTCCCTCGTTTTGTAAATGGAATTAAATATGTCAATAGGGGAAATTAAAGTTTATATCACATTAATAGCACTGTTGCAGAATCTTTGTATAAGAGGGTCAGAAGAGGCATTTTTGATAAGGAAAATGAAAGGACTGAAAATGCTCTAAATAGGTTTGCTTATAAAAGAACGAACATTAAATAAATAAAAAAGGAGACAGTAGTTGTGAAGGACATAGCTGGAACAATTTTAAGCACATTATTTGTTTGGGAGAAAAGAATAGTATTTTAGATTTTTTTTTTTTTTAAATCCACTTTAAGAGACTTGGAAAAGAAAAACAGGGACAGGAAAAGCCCAATCCTTAATACCTGCAAAATGGTTGAAAATTATAGTAGTACTATTTTTGGCATTCCAGAAATTCTTCTTACTTTCTACTCTACTATAATTTATTTCAGTCTCTAATGAATCACTCCTGATAGCGTATGACATGCTAATTCTTAGTTTCCATCTTAAAAAACTTTTTTGTTTGACCCTGTTTTCCTCACTATGTATCCCTTACTTGCTATCCTTTGTAACAAAACTTTTGTGGTCAGTGCATATTACCTCCAGTTCTCCCATTCTCTTTGAACTAATGCAACTTGGCTGTCACTTCCATCAGTCCACAGGAATCTCTTCACCTTCCTTCACTAAATTATATCATCTCTTCTCAGGCCTTTATGAACATATACTCCATAGCACTCACTGCATCCTTTTTTTTTTTCTTTAAATTTTGTTTATGCATGAGAGACAAGAGAGAGAGACAAAGAGACAGAGACACAGGCAGAGGGAGAAGTAGGCTCCATGCAGGGACACTCAATCCCAGGGCTCCAGGATCACTCCTGGGTCGAAGGTAGGAATGAAACCACTGAGCCACCCAGGTGTCCCCACTGCATCCTCTTGAATGCATTTCCTTCACTTGGCTAGCAGGACTCCACATCCTGTCAGCTTTCTGTCTGCTTTACTGTTACTCCTTCTAAGAATTTTTACTGGTTCCTCCCCTTCTATTGAGATTTTAAAAATCGGTACTCATTATGAGTTAAGGACAATGGGGTTAGGCAAGGCTAGGTAGGGGGTTGTGGAATCAGGCTTACAAAAATCCCCCAAAATGCTGAGGTGTAAGGAAACCAGAGATAAGGAAATAAGCCAGACCACCCTTCCCCAGGTGTGGGTGGGGAGCATGTCTTTTTTATTATAGTCCTCTGTGACCAACAAAGAATAATGAGACCCCCAAAGAAGAAGTAAGTCATTAAAGATGTTATCACCAGTCCTTACTCAAACCAAGACAACACAAGAATCTCAAAGCAACAAGCTTCCTGATCAGTTCTCAATAAAAGACTGCCACTAAAAGCCCTCAGTGGTAACCCTGTAGGGACCCTTTGCACTTCTGAGAGTGTTCTCTGTATCCTCACTTAATAAACTTCTATTGCTTTACTCACTCTCCATTGTACGTGAGATTCATTCTTCAACCTCGTGAGACAAGAAACATGCTCTCCTGTGTCAATGACCCTTGTTAAGGATAGTAAAGCAGACTTTATTCAGGAGGATCCTCACAATAGACACAGTGCCATTGCAGTGGGATCTTGCAATGGGAAAGAGATTGCACTCAATTCCAGATACAACATGGACAAGTGGGGATTTATAGCCACAAACCAGGGTGGGAGTCACTGAATAGAAAATTACTAAGAAGAATCTATTAGAGTTAAGAGGAGATTCTGGCTAAACCAAATTCAGGGGATTTTTCTGAAGGCAGGCCAAGGTGATCAAACATCACCCAGGGGATGGAGGAGAATGAAGAACCCAGTTAGATATTGAGAGTGACAGCAAAGGATTCTAACTCAATTGACTTATTAGGATTCTTGCTAAAACTGGACAATGTGGAGAGGAACTGAAAACATCAAAACTCAGGATTTAGTGAAAAGTTCGGGGGACACTGGGTAGAGTTTGGTGAAAGAGACAATCTTTGTCCCTTTTAACTTCTAAACATTTGAATAGTTGAGGGCTAGAGTTAAGGATGGTGCAAGGGTTAGGACTCAGTTTTTTGTTCTTTTCTCTCCTACATAGCCCCATGCACTTGATGCCCTGCTATGTCACAGCTGTGCATAAAATCTCTGCCAATAATTCTCAAATTTATATATCCAATCTCTCTTCTGAACTCCAGTTCTGTATCTGCCACCCTAATGATGTAGGAACAATGTGTTGTTGGGGTTAAGAGCCAATGGCCAAGAAAGAATTGAGACGTCTTTGGTGCAAAAAGGTGATTTTACTAAAGCACCAGGGACAAGACTTGTGGGCAAAAATAGCTGCTGCACTGGGGTTATGAGGAGTGGCTGATTATATAATTGGGAGTTGAGAGGGGTAAAGACACGGGAGGTATCCAAAAGGACTTTGATACACTAAAGACTTCCAGGATACCAGACGCCTGGCTATTGTCAAGCTAAGGTTGTCTTTCCCTCTAAGTAAGACATTAACATTAAGACAGGTGGAAGTTTCCTGGAGGAATATTAATACTCTGCCTATCTCAGGGTTTTTTTTTTTTTTGTCAATGGCCTGCAGGTTTTAGAAAAATTTAATTAAATTTCCATTTCCTTCTGCCTTTGTGTCCCACATCACTGTGGAGGGAAGAGTGATGGTAGGGCTCCAGGAAATTGAGTCTATGGGTTTCTGAAAGTTAGGCTATTGATAAGAATGATTTTTCCTTGTAAATCACTAAGACATTGGTAGGGACCCCTGGGTGGCTCAATGGTTTAGCGCCTACCTTCGGCCCAGGGTGGGATCCTGGTGTCCCAGGATTGAGTCCCACATCAGGCTCCCTGCATGGAGCCTGCTTCTCCCTCTGCCTGTGTCTCTGCCTCTCTGCCTCTCTGCCTCTCTCTCTCTCTCGAATAAATAAATAAATTCTTCAAAAAATTATTTAAAAAACTAAGACATTGGTAAACTGATGGAGATGCAGGTCTTGTAGAACTGTGATTTCTATTAGTTAATCACTTGTTTTTTTCCCTTTCCTTAGTTTTAGGACAGCCAGGTGTGCTTGAGGAATGTCACGCGTATATTGGTGTCAGCTCATGCTTTGTCCTCAGTTTGCCTTCTAGTCCCTCATCACTACTACCCTTCCTTTGATGTTTAGTAGGCATCACAAAGTTGACAACAGCAAAACTAAACCCAAGATATTTTCCCTTCCCCCAAATCTACTTTAACATCCTCAATTTCAGTTCTCTCTTATATTTCTCCTCTCACAATCTCCAAGAATTACTCTGACTCTTCTTCAGAACACATCCCAAACCTGACTAGTTCTCATGCTATTCAGGTAGTCATTTCCTACCTTACTTTCCTACAGCCTTCAAATAAGTCTTCCTGCCTTTTCCCTTCATCTCTTCCAGTCTATTCTCAACAACTCAGCAAAATGAGCCTTTAAAAATGGAGATAAACAAGATAAAGTTATTTGTGACCATAGTGTTAAGACAAAAATCCCACAAAACAGAACAGTTAGCTCACCCAAAACCTATGATTTTGAGAAATATCAGCCCCACACATTATATGCCATAAATATTTCTTGAACTCAAAGATGAATTAAATAGAACTTTTTAGTAAGATACTGAGAACATTAGCATTATCCTACATTTTTGAAAAAATGAGAAACATCTTAGGATCTAGAACATTATTGATGACATATGTGGAGATAATTACAATTAAACTCCTCATTAATTGATTGCTGTAAAAATATCAACCTGATGGAGCTAAAACATGTATTTAGGTAGTCAATCATTATGTTTAAGGCTGTATGGTATCTTGCCTTTCCTTGGCAAAGTTAAAGTTTATAAAAACTAACAGTTCTTCTCTCTGACCACCCCCCCAAAAAATTATTTCCATTATTGTGCTAAATATCAGTACATAAATTTCAGCAGATGATCTACATATCAGATGTGACTTATCCTACAACAGCAGTATTTTGTGCTAAAAATATCTCAGATATAAAAATGTACTTATATCTTTATTACAGGGGCACCCGGGTGACTCATTTAAGCAACCAACTCTTGATTTTAGCTCAGATTGTGATCTCAGGGTGGTGAAAGAGAGTGCCAAGTGTGGGCTTCACACACAGGGCTGAGTCTGCTTGAGATTCTTTCCCTTTGCCTCTCCCTCTGCTCTTGTTCTGTCTCTCTCTCTCTTTCTAAAATAAACAAATATTTTTAAAAAGTATATTTATATTTTTATTACAGACAAGCTTCTGATTTGACCTTAACAATCAAAAATAGAAATGGATTAAAAAACAAGATTATTCAGTGTCTTGTTGCCATGGTTGTGCAATCTCTCCCAACACAGCTTTCAGTTTTATATACATTAAGGGGAGAAGTGGTGTACTTTAGAACAAGAGTGCCCCACATTTGTAGCTAGAAGATCTGGGACTGGGTGCCAGTTTTCTAGCTCTAGGAGAAAGAAAATAAGATAACTGTGACATCACTTTTCTCATCTATACATAGAAAACAACAAAAAGTTGTTCTATATTACTAATAGGACTGTAAGGGATAATTCAACATTTTGGGGGGAAAATTGCAAGTATAATAGTTCAGTGTGTAAGTGAATATTGGGTCTTAGTTCTTCAACTGTATATATATACATATATGTGTACATGTATAACATATATTAAAGTGTCTGTTTTAAAAAACAACTCATATGTCTAAAAATCAACTTCCTTTAATTCTTTGGAATAAAATAAAAAAGAAAAGAAAAAGTAAAATGGAAGAAAAAACATTTAAAAAATAAAATATTTCTAAATGTTTCTTTATATAATCCATTATGTATTCAGTAATTTTGTTACAAAAAAAGAACACCAGAAAATTGGCAGCAACAAAAAGCACAGTAAAATAATATGAATTGTCATTTTAAGACATCTTCTCCTTTTTTTTATTTCTGATTCATGTGCATTTAATCCTCCAATATATGTAAGGAAATAAAATTTGTCACTTGGACAAACTAATTTTAATAAACATGAATTGGCATAGTCAAATATAACACTTAGTCATCTCACTTTATGGTGAATATTCTAAAAGAAAACATGGGACTTAAAAGTTTAAATAATCACACAAATTATTTTTAATTTTTAAGATCTCACAGGCTGGAAAGGTAACCATGCTTAACCTAGGGAACAATAGTATAGTCCCTCACAAAGAATTGTGAAATTTAACATAAACATTATTTTGGAAAATAATAAAAGATTATAATTTACATGTAAAGAATTCTGTTCTTTTCCTCTTTTCAGATGTAGCACTTAGTATTTAAAGCTATATAAGCACCTGCCAGCAAACTCTTTATAACCAATATGAAGAAATATATCATACATAGGAAATGATTTAAAAGTTAAAACTGATGGGAGCACCCTAGTGGCTCAGTCAATTGAGTGTGCGACTCTCAATTTTGGTGTAGGTCATGAGCTCAGGGTACTGGGATCAAGACCCTAACTGGGCTCCATGCTCAGGTGGGAGTCTGCTTCAGGATTCTCTCCCTTTCCCTTTGCCTCTCCCCCTGCTCATGCTCCCTCTCTTACCTTCTAAAATAAATCTTTAAAAAAAAGTTAAAGCTTTTGGAACCTATGGAAAACTGTAAAAATGAAATACATTCATTTAATAATAATGATTTCCAAATGGCAAGTGCTTTTAAAATTTTGGGGAAGTGATATGCAAACAGTGCTATCTAGTGTTATGCCAAAAAAACTAGAATTAGCCAAGAAGACAGAACAATTAAAACACTCACACACACACACACACACACACACACACAGTAAAAATAACCAAAGGCATAAAAATGTTTATGTGTCAGAAGGCTTAATATAGGGGCACCTGGGTGGCTCAGTGTTTGAGTGTCTGCCTTCATCTCAGGTCATGATCCCTGGATCCTGGGATTGAGTCCCATATCAGGCTCCCCACAGGGAGTCTGCTTCTCCCTCTGCCTATGTCTCTGCCTCTTTGTTTCTCCCATGAACAAATAAATTTAAAAAACTTTAAAAAAAGTTTAATATACAATGAAGAGCTCAAATTTGCCTAAAAGAATTAATATATTTCAGTTTTAAGAGACAGATATAGGGGTACAGTCTGGAGATAACTTAAAGAGGGACTAGAACAGAAGTCTTTAAATCAAAATTTTAAATACAAAGTTATCAAATTATTCCTGAAGAAAAAAGGATGTGTTTTTCTAGATCTGGGCCTGAGGCTTTTATTTTCTTAAAAAAATTAGAAATTTGTAGTCCACTGAACAGACTCGGTCTTCCCATTTACAAAGGAAAGTAAGTGATACAACCTAAATTGTGACAATGTCAAATTAACATATTACCTGTTCTAGGGCTTTTAAAAGCCAATTAAATTGTTTCTTTCCATCATTGCAACCAAGCTCTAAGCTAAAGGCTAGTATTTTCTCAGTAGGTCTAATGTAGAAGCTCCTAAATACACGTTCTTCCACAAACCCCACTGTCTTTAAATGTGGCATCTTGATGGCAAATTAGTTCTGGTAGCAAATTGTTTTAGTTCTTACATCTTTCATTGACATCAATGAGTAAGGGACAGGCAAGGCTAGGTAGAGGGCCACGGAGTCAGGCTCACAAAAATCCCCAAAAACGTGGAAATGAAAGGAAACTAGAGATAAAAAAAAACAGATCCACCTGCCCAGGTGTCAGAGGTGGGGTCTTGTTATAACAGCAACTTGTGACCAACAAAAATTAAGGGACTCAAAAAGTAAAGCCATTGAAGGGGTTATCACTAGTCCTTACTCAATGGTAATATCAATAGAGTTGGTAAAGGACTTAGGTTCCCTAGTTGGCTTTCAATAAAATGCCAACCCTACAAGTCCCCAGTGGCAACCCTGTCAGGACCCCTCTCACTTAAGAGCTTTCTCTGTAATACTGGAAGCCACAGTGTTGTCATAGTATATGCATGTCTATTTTGGTTACCATGATATAGGACAACTTTTATAAATATTTTAAAAATTCATTGCATCTTTATGTTATAAATTTTCTAGTTATGCTTACTAAATAAATATTGGGATTCATGGTTTTAAAACTGTGGTTTTAAAAATTGTGGTTCTCCAATGTTAGTGTATATCAGCATTATCTAGTGGACTTGTCAAACACAGATGTCTGACTCTCATACAGTTTTTTTTAATATTTTATTTATTTATTCATGAGAGACAGAGAGAGAGAAAGGCAGAGACACAGGCAGAGGGAGAAGCAGGCTCCATGCCGGGAGCCTGACGTGGGACTCGATTCCAGGTCCCCAGGATCACGCCCTGCACTGAAGGCAGGCGCTAAACCGCTGAGCCACCCGGGCTGCCCTTCCTTTTTCTTTTTTTTAAATATTTTATTTATTTATCCATGAGAGACAGAGAGAGAGAGAGGTGGAGACACAGGCAGAGGTGAAGCAGGCTCCCCGTAAGGAGCCTGATGTAGGACTCAATCTCAGCCCTCGGGATCACACCCTAAGCTGAAGGCAGTCGCTCAACCGCTGAGCCACCCAGGCGTCCCCATTCTTCCCTTTTCTAAAGTTCACCATTACATAATGGCCAGCTAAAACTTAGAATAAAATATTTTTTTAATTGTCATTTAGATGTTCTCTTTGGAGGAATGCGAAGAGAGACGTCTTAAGCCAGTATTGAGGCAGAGACTGACCTCTCTGCTGGTAGGCTTACAGTCTTCTTTTCCTTCTGCCAGAGTGCTAATTTTAAGTTGTAGATGCTGCTCAATTATAAGAATCAGCTATACTGATGCTTTCTTCATGAACTGTGAATATATTAATTTTCAAAGCAATCTGTTCATTTATTCATTCAATAGTGTATGCGTGTGTGTCTGTCTGTCTATGTGGGCTTTCATCAACTTAATAGAAACTGTTCTAGGACATATAATGTTAAACAAGACCAGAGGACATCTCTTTCTCTTGTTAAGTACATGGTGGAATGCAAATGGAAGACTCACAAATAGCTAAACAGTGGGGTTATTTTTAAGATTTTATTTATTTATGTTAGACACAGAAAGAGAGAGAGGCAGAGACACAGGCAGAGGGAGAAGCAGGGTCCATGCCAGGACCCCGATGTAGGACTTGATCCCTGGTCTCCAGGATCACACCCTGAACCAAAGGCAGGCACTAAACCGCTGAGCCACCCAGGGATCCCCTAGCTAAACAATGTTAAGTGAAGTGACTGACCGTGGCTGGGTAAAGGGACCTTTTTTTTTTTTAAGTAGAGTGGTCAAGAACAATCCCTCTGGAAAGGTGTTTTGGAATACAGAACTGAGATGAGAGATTGAGCATTGTTGAAACACAGAATAAGAACATTCTAAATAAATATAGAGCAAGCTTAGGGGTCTGAGGTTAAAATAAACTTGATGTGTTTGACAAAACTTATATGACATATACAACAAAGACTCAAGTATAGAACTCAGTGAGCAATATGGAAAATGGGGCTCCTTATGAATTACTGTTTCAAATATGTCTATGGGAAGCTCTATTCTTATGTCATTTACGATAAAAAAACAAAGAAAACAGGACCCAAGAGTGGCACAATTGGTTAAGCATCAGACTTTGATTTTGACTCAGGTTTTGATCTTAGGGTCATAAGATCAAGCCCTACATGGGGTCCCACACTAGAAGTGGAGCTTGCTAAGGGTTCTCTCTCTCCCTCACCCTCTCCGCCCCCCCCCCACCCCGCCTGCCATCCCCCTTTCATTCTCCCATGCATGCATATGCTCTTTCTCTCTAAACAAAGAAAAACAAAACAAAACAAAAAGAACAAAAAAGTCAGTGTCTTGAGCCCACATGGTTTATTTCTTGCTCACGTTATATATCCATTATAGATTAACATGGTGGATTACTCATTGCTATCACTTTGGAATCCAATCGGACCAGGCTTTAGCTCAACACTAGTTTCCACAATCACAAGAGGCTGGGAAAAAAAGCAAATGAGAATCCATACATTGACTAATAAAACTTCCTTGGACCATTTGTGTTAAGCAAGTGTCATTTATGGTTTGCATCCTGGTGTTAGAGTCCAAGGAAAACACAACATAGTCAAACACTAGATGGAACAGTGATTTACCCACACAGAGAAGAGAAAGAGCAAGACCAGCTTCAGTAAAGGATATGAGACCAAATGATCATTGGGTCCCTACCAGTAGTTGATGCAAGGCCATGGGTGTGCACACACTCCTTTCATACTGTAGCAGAAGGACCCCCATGTCTTCCCCACAGGGGAGAGATAGAGTGGTACTGGTCAGGTACCATATGATACAAGTTTAAACAGAACAAAAGAGGATACATTGTGTCTGAAACTGGAAGTGATATTCCCAGATAAGACTAAAAGTTCAACAGGATATTCAGAGTCTTTATCTCTTGGTACAGATGTGCTCCAGCCCAGAACCCATTTTAATATGACATAATGGGAGTACAAAGACTGCATGCATGAGATTTCCTTTCATAACAATTTCAGATCACAATTCGTTGCGCATCCCACAGAGTAAGTATGTCTAGTCCTCCCTCATGAGAGGACACTGCAAGAACAGAAACAATGTAGATGGATAGTGATAACCTTAAAGAAGTGTTTTAAGAATTTAAACAGGTCATTACATCTTGTCATATATTTATGTTAACTTATCAAGATATTAAGGTAGTTTACAGAATGGAAAGATGTAAAGAAACTCAAAGCCAAGATATAAAGAACAATTCTGAATTTCATCCACTGAGAAAGAAAATACAATGTAAACTGTAATTTACATCAATAGAGTAATATAGGAAAGTTTTCAACAATGTAACTCATATTTTAACTTTGTCAGTAACTTTTTTCTTTATATAAAATTAGGTATAATTGATAAAGCATCATTCAATTTCCTCATAAATGCAGCTTTCTGGCCAAGTCCTATTTACATCAGCAACTCTGGGATTGCTTTCTGTTTAAGATATATAAATATTTCTCAGCAAATATTGGTTTTGCCTACTGAAAGCTCAGAGATATTATTTTGAAAGATGATGTGTTCTTCCTTTCTAGTTTGTCATAGAATTTCATTAAGCTACTTTTATTGTTGTTTCTTTTTGCTTCCCCATAATCCCCTCCAGTTTTGATAAGCGTTATCTATAAATGTGCTTGAGAGAACAGATGGTGCTTCATGAGAGACAGGCTAGATTCGTTAATCATGAGGAAAGAGTTGGATTTAGATATTTCATTTTCTTTTTTGATGCATTCTATTTTAATAGAAAGAAATGATTTCATAAAGCTGCATTTGGGTTGTATTTGTACAAACACACCTGTCACAATTAGCCACATGCATAATTTCTGTTTTGTAATATTCAGAAAAGTTTTACATGCTATTAATTCTGTTTTTAACTTTAAAGAAAAAGGAAGGAAAAAAACTATTTTTGAACTGCTTAGAAATGACTCGAAGGTAGATACATAAAGTATATAACTACCTCTGTTCACAAAGAAAAAAATAGAATAACACTGTTTCAGAACATAAAACTAGTTATTGAATTTCATTAGTTCTATAATATATTTCCTTCATTTGCATCAGACTTATCAGTATAAATAAAATATGGTCTCCATAGTTAAATACGACTGGGAATTGTGATAACAGAGACTAGCATATTGCCTTATATCCAAAGAGGTATACCTATAATACACAGGTATATCCCAGTACAAGTAAATATGTTACTCCAAATGTGTGTATGTATATGCATGCACTCTATGGTCCCATATATTAGGATATACATAAATATATATGCATAAAAATATATTCATATATATCAAAATATAAATATATATTTCTTTAGAGTGAGAGAAAAAATCTATCATTTTGTTCTAGAATACTTGTTAACCTATATGTGAAGATTTCATTATTTTAAAGAACTGAGATTTGTTGCTGAAACTACTAAGAAATGCCAAATGTCAAAAAGAAGTAATGAAATAACAAAGAAAATATGAAAAGCTTTTGCTTTCATTTCCCAGAGAATGAAATTGCAGTGAGAAAGCTGAGGACATCAAGATGCCCACTCCCTTAAATGATACAAGTAAAAAAGTTCTTTCTTATAAAATACAAAAAAAAAAAATAATAAGGGCATATAAAAGTTATTTGATAATTTATACTTATGGTTAATATAAACATTAACCATATTATATATGTTTAATATCATTGAGCTTGAAGGATTTCTTTGAGCCTATGAAAATCTAATAATCATTGAAGGAGTAAGCACAATAATATAGAAGTTAAATATAATTAGATAGTCTGGTTTATGATAGCTTTTCTTAATGAAATAGAAGAAAGTAACTTAAGCATCATTTTTGATATTTGTCACAAATAAGCAAAGATCTACTTACTGTATCAATCTTTGTAAGAAATGGTAAGGTAATAATCAGAGCAAGACATACATTTCAACATAATGTATTTCAATTTGATTCAGATCAACCTATGTTTATTTTACCCAGTGCTAATTATTATGATGATAATAATAAGAAGCAATCCTGCTTCCATAGAATATACAAATTAATAGGAATAAAACACACCAATAAATGAAAAGACCACTGTAAAGAAATAAAAAATCTTGAAATATAATTTGGAAAAAAAATTGAAATTTTTTTGTGTTACTATTTTTGTTATCATCATATGACTACTTGATTCAGCTTAAAATAGCTCACCATCTTCAATCTCTAAATATTGATAGCCAGTTATAAAACTCAACAAAAGTGCTAGGTCAGCCTTCCTGTTTCAGCTATAGCACATAAGGAACTTGGAAGTCATCATTCCTGTCCTCACAACAAGAAGAAAGGTGAACAAGCTAAAACTCAATACTCTTTGTTAGATCTATTGGAAAATTGAGGTCACAGGGCATAATGCCACCTTGAAATCTGGAGAGAGGCATACACAGAACTCATAGTTAAGATAAGCTTACTGAGCAGATACTGCTGGAGACAACAACTGATAAAAACACTTTAAAGGGGCACCTGGGTAGCTCAGTTGGTTAAGCATCTGCCTTAGATTCAATCCTTGATCTCAGGGTCCTGAAATCTTGCCCAGCTCAGCAGGGAGTCTGCTCGTCCCTCTGTCTCTCCCCCTATTCTTGCTCTCTCTCTCTCATATAAATAAACAAAATCATAAAAAAAAAGAAAGAAAGAAAGAAACACTTTAATGATAACTGACAAATTGCTAAAGGCTGAGTGTGGACCTGGTTGATTGTGAGAAATTCCTGCATGCATAATCTCAGGGGTGGTGCCACACTTTTGTGGGTATTACCTCTAGGAGCTTTATCAGGTTCTTAGGGTAAACAATTAGAGACCAGCATGGTGAGGGGGAGAGCTGATATTTTGAATAATGCCCAGGGGTAAAGTACAATTTTTGAATTACCAGAACAATCACCATAACAAAGAACTATATTCTAAACCTTAGTAAATACCCCAAAACCTATAGTTAGGCATATTATATTCAAATCTCAGAAAACCAAAGACAAGGAAAATCTGGAAATCAGCCAAGAAACTGGGGAATAAGGCAAGATAAAACTTTATTTGTGGGCACCTCGGTGGTTCAGTGGTTGAATGTCTGCCTTTGGCCTAGGTCGTGATTCTGGGGTCCTGGGATCAAGTCCTGCATCAGGCTCCCCACAGAGAATCTATTTCTCCCTCTGCTATGTCTCTGCCTCTGTCTCTGTGTCTCTCATGAATAAATAAATTTAAAACCCTTTAAAAACCCACCTTATTTATAGAGAAAAAATAAGAATTTATCAGATTTCTTATTAGAAACCATACAAACAAAAAAATAGTAAAGTGAAATATTTAAAGTGTGGAAAGCATAAACCTACCAATCTAGACTTCTGTATGTAGCAAAATTGTTCTTCAACAGTGAAAAAGAAAAAGGAACTTTCTCAAACAAAAATTGAGAGAATTTGTTACCTACAGGTCTGCCTTATATTAAACATCTCTCTGAAGTTCTTAGATGAAAAATGATGTAGATCAGAAACTCAAGATTTACATAAGGAAGGAGAGTATCCAAAAAGAAATAAATGAAGGTAAAATAAAATCTTATTTTCCTCATTGTCAAGTTATATGATAGATAACTATTAGTTCAATATAATAATAGAAATAATGTGTCTTCTGGACAAATGAAATAAATGACAGCAATATTATAAGGGACTGGAGGGACATATTGGGAATAATTGGTGTCACTTTACCAGCCATGAAGTGGCACAGTGTTATCTGAAAGTGGACTTAGAAGGCAGCCCAGTGGCTCAGCAGTTTAGCACTGCCTTCTGCCTAGGGCATGATCCTGGAGACCAGGATGGAGTCCCATGTCAGGCTCCCTACATGGAGCCTGCTTCTCCCTCTCCTGTGTCTCTGCCTCTCTCTCTCTGTGTCTCTCATGAATAAATAAATAAAATATTTAAAAAAATAAAGTGGGCTTAGATTAGTTATGAAAGTATATTGCAAACTCTAGGCCAATCATCAAAATTAAATGAAAAATAAGTAAACTTGATATGCTAAAAGATGAGAGAAAATGGAATCATATCAAATGTTCATTAAAACTAGAGAAGACAGAAAAATAAGAAAGAGAAAAAGGAAACAAAGAAGTGTGATAAGTAGAAATAGCTAAAAGTATGGCAGATATTAATCATTTTAAATGTAAATGATCTAAAATACTTGTTGAAATGAGGAAAATTATCAGGATGAAAACAGGGCATAACAGAATGATAAAGTGATTGATTCTCCATGAAGACATTTTAATCCATAACTAGTTTGCATTTAACAACAGAACATCAAAATATGTGAGGCAAAATGTAATATTACTTTAAGAAGCAGTAAACAAACGCAGTATTATAGTTGAACAGTTCAAACACCTCTATCAGTAATTGATAGATCAAATAGCAGAAAATTAGGAAGGATATAGTTAAATTGAATAGCAACACCAATCAAAGGATTCTAATTGACATTTATAAAATACTTTGTTTATTAATAGCAAAGTACACATTCTTCTCAAGTTCACGTGAAACGTTCACAGAGACAGACGGGGCTGTAAAACATACCTTAACAAATTTAATAGAATAGACATCATATAACATATGTTCTTAGTCTATAATAGAATTAAAATGGAAAAATAGCTGGAAGATTCCAAAATATTTGGAGATTAAATTTACACTTCAAAATAACACCTAAGTCAAAGGAGAGGTCTCAAAAGAAATTTTAAAAATTGTTTGAAAATAATGAAAACAAAAATACAATTTATCCAAATTCATGAAATGCGGTCAAAGCCTTGTTTAGAAGCAAATCTAGACATTGAATGTCTGTATTAGAAAAGAAGAAAGATCTGCAGATGATAATCTAAGCTTCCATCTCAGAAAATGAGATGAAAAAAGCAATGTAAGCCCCAAGTAGATAGAAGAAAAGAAAGATACTAATTAGAGCAGAAATCAATAAAATTATAAACAAGAAATCAATAGAGAAAATCATGAACCCAAAGCAGACACTTCATGTGATGTTGGCAACTTACTCTGCTTTTCTGAATCTCAATTTCTCTGTCTGTGAAATGGGAATAATACTGTCTATATTTAGATAGTATGGAACAAATGATCAAATGCATGTGGCACATACAAGAACAAATTGTTTGGTATTATCATTTTTAAGACTGTTCTACATTAGGTGACTCCTGGGTGGCTCAGTGATTGAGTATCTACCTTTGGCTCAGGTTGTGATCCTGAGGTCCTAGGCTTGAGTCCCACACTGGGCTCCCCTCAGGGAGCCAGCTTCTCCCTCTGCCTATGTCTCTGCCTCTCTCTCTGTGTGTCTCTCATGAATAAATAAAATATTAAAAAAAATACTGTTCTACACTAGAAACTGATATTGATAATGGATATGAATGGATATAAATTCCTACAGAATTCAATTAAATGAAATATTTAAAAGAGAGGTTCAGGATGGCTGAGTGGCTCAGAGGTTGAGCCTCTGCCTTCGGCTCAAAGCATGATCCGGGGATCCGGGATCAGTCCTGCATGGGGCTCCTTGCAGGGAGTCTGCTTCTCCCTCTGCCTATGTCTCTGCTTTGCTTTGTGTGTCTCTTATGAATTAAAAAAAAAAAAAAAGAGAGAGAGAGAGAGAGAGAAAGAGAGAGACAGAAAGCTTCAAAGATATCTATTATATTTCTATAACTAATGCCCTTAACAATTGTTACTGCAAAACATCATATGATTTAAATTTTATGTCTGAACACTGTAAAAGCTTAACTCCAATTATATATATATATATATATATATATATATATATATATATATATATATATATAATCTGTCTCTTTGTTGAAACCCTAACAATGGAAAGTTTGAATTTTTAAAACACATCCATTAGGTAGGTTTATCTTCTATAGCTACTTTCCGAAATAATCTCACAGATAAAGCACTCTGATTTTGTACATAAAAATATGAAAGCTACAAGGTGACAGCTGTGCATATTGACGTCTTTATATTAAGCTTACCAGAAAAGAGGACTTTTGATGATATAATTTTTTTAACAGAAATAGATGAAGATTCAGTGTTTTTAAAGTTTTTCTTTATAGTAAGCTGTACCCGGAGATTTAGGACAGTAAAAAGCCTGCTGATAATGTGACTGATACAGAGCACTCAGATCCAGAGGGTGAGCGGAAGTGTTTAATGTCCCTGCATTGAACTCAGAGGACAGAGAAGCAGACGGATGCAGTTATGGAATTTATAATTCAATAACTAACTGCTCTTCCCTAACCCAATCATCTCATCAGCTCTGACTCTACTTAAAGAAACACACACAAATATTTTTCCTTTAACCATATGCTGTTGACAATGAAACAAATGGCAGCTTTAAACATAAGATGTTGGGTTATAAAGTATATTTAGACTAATTTAAAATTAAATATTTAAGGTCAACAAGTTTCTCTTTAAGGGAGGGTGATATTCACCACTATAATAACTTTATTCATGATAATTTCAAACTACTTTCTAGTAGTACTTACTACTAGAACAGCTAATAGGAAAAGAGTCCTACTGTTCAGGCAGCTAAACTCACAAAGATGTGGGCTTTGAGTTCAAGATTACTGGGAAAGCATCTTGACTCTCAAATCCTTTCTCCCAACTGCCTTGAAATCAATGCAGCTCTATAGCAGGAGTCATAAAAAATGCCCTTGGAGGGAACCCTGGGTGGCGCAGTGGTTTAGCGCCTGCCTTTGGCCCAGGGCGCGATCCTGGAGACCCGGGATCGAATCCCACGTCGGGCTCCCGGTGCATGGAGCCTGCTTCTCCCTCTGCCTGTGTCTCTGCCTCTCTCTCTCTCTCTCTCTCTCTCTCTCTCTCTTCTATGTGACTATCATAAATAAATACAAAAATTAAAAAAAATAAAATAAATAAAATTAAAAAAAAAATGCCCTTGGAGGGGATCCCTGGGTGGTTCAGTGATTTAGTGCCTGCTTTCCGCCCAGGGCATGATCCTGGAGACCCGGGATCGAGTCCCACCTCGGGCTCCCTGCATGGAGCCTGCTTCTCCCTCTGCCCCCCCCCTCTCTGTCTTTCATGAATAAATAAAATCTTAAAAAAATACCTTTGGAAGATGAAAAAGGTTGAAATACTTTTCAAATTAAAGTATAATTAATATTCAACATTCTTCCCATAGATAAGAAAATAGTAAGAACAATAAGAAAGGAAGGAAGTACCTATCACCAAGGACAGATAAAAAGAAATAACAGAATACAGAAAGCCATGTTGGGATGTTTGGAAAACAAACTTTTCAATTTATACGTTATGTTGTGTTATGTAATGTTATATTTTCACCATAATCATTTTTTAAAATTTAGAGACATGGTTTATTCATTTTTTTCTGGAAAATTAGCAGTGAAATTGTGACTAATAGGATATTTGTCAACGTGATATTTTTAGAAATAAGGGGAAGTGGAGGAGTCACAGTAAAAAGAGAGAAAGTCATGAAGGCCATACAAACTAAAGAATGTAGCTGAGAAACATACTTTTTGGGTGAAGTACATCATGAAGATTTGATAAAGGTGATGGAGGGTTGTTTTTGCAAAGCTAACCAAGCAGGTGAACTTCTCCTGGAACCCATATGGGCAACTTTTTTTTCTACTTAGTCAAGCAGACTTGGAGTGATGTGGACAGTGGCTGTACACTTTCACCTACCTAAAAATATACAGTATACTCTTAATGTGACAGTAGATTGGGGGCTGATATTCATATTTTAGTTTAGACTTCACTTAGGACTCTATGACTACTATGGAAGTACCTATTTCTCCTTGAGTAATAATGTCTACCTCTACAAACATAATAGAGATTCTACAAAGACAAATATATAAACATGCTTACCTCTTTGAAAAGTGGCTTATTAAATTCAAGGTATCATTCTTTTCTCTATGTTTTAGGCATAGCTTCTGTTGTTTAATTCCATTTTGGTTGACTCTTTCCAGGTGAGGCTGACTAAACATTCTTCTTCCTTAAATAATAAGATCTTAACACCTTAAAATCACTCAAAGTTTCCAGAATGGCTTTTAAAAAATAGTCCAACTTCCTTCAACTTGGAACTATCACCTGTTTTGTAAAGGATTTTTGTGTCTGGTGTTATTGTTTAGACTTGAACATTGTCTGGAACTAGCAGGCATATTTTCTAAGAAATCTGAAGTCGGTAACTGATTTACTGGTATTAGAGTCATAGAAAGGATAATATAGCCACTTTGCCCAAGGTATGCCTGTGTTACTTTGTTATTTATGAGTCACTGGCATGGTTGGAAAACAAACAGCTGCATCAGTATTTTCCTGGATATTAAAGTCACTTTTATTGATGCTTCTGAACTTGATGTATCATCTCAAAGGGACACAGCAAACAAAGCCCTTGTAAATATACAATTTATTACCAAGGAATCTATTTAATGAAAATGTCTGCAGCATGTAAGGAAAGCTACAATTGTCTGTTTGGAAAACATTCAAATTCTATTTCCAATTATGTGTTAGTGTGAGCTTTCCCTGGGTTTTGCTCTTTATCTTTCTCTTTTAAAACCTCAGTCAGATGATTATTGATCCCTCTTCTACAAAGAGATAGCTGTAAATGTGAACAAAAAGTATATATTTGGAATATTATAAATGTGTTATAGAGCTGTACCTCTAGCATTTGCACACTCTGTAAAATAAGGCTTATTTATCTTGTAAGTTGGGTAAAATAACTAAAATGCCATATTTAGGTGACTGATTCATAATTAAGAGTTATTTTGATCCTTAGTCTACCAGGAAAAGTTTAGCAGGCAAAATGAAAATGAAGAAACATACACCATTATTAATCATTCAAAAACTCTTTCTCCTGCGATGTGGACAGTTTAACCTATTATTGGTTCTTACCTCATACTGGAAGCAAACATTCAAGAGAGTTTAATTCATCATAAATATTCATGTTTTTTATTAAAATAGAGTCAATGTATATGTCTTAAAAATAAGATGCCTAATTAAATCCAATGTTCTATTTCAAACTAGGGCATAAACCTTTCCTCAAAAAACAGGTGGTTTCTTTTGAGATGGTCCAGAATTCAAAATAACCAAAATGCTATATATTTTTTTTCAAAATAAAAACTTCATTTAAGAGGGAAAAAAGGCAATGCACTTCTATGAAAGTAAAATAGTACTGAATTCCCATGTAAACATCACTCTGAAGGTCAGCATTGTCCCTTTTCTTTCCTGGAGAACAACCAAAAGCAACAACAGAAATATAAGAAAACAAACAAAAACCATGGTCAACATTGTTTTTAGTGGAATTGAGAGATGTATATATATAATCCCTACACTGAAAAATGCATGTGAGGGTTGAGTTTGTGCACAATCTGTGTGGGAGGAAGAGGATGGGCCTAGCAGTAGAACATCTCAGTGATCCCCAACAAAAATTCATGTCCTACACATGAGCATCTCGATGTGGAAAACCAAATCACCTGCTCCTTATTCTGCTCTAGCTGCACTAAAGGAGCACGGATAACATGAGCATATAAAGAATCATCCATATGGCCACTGATATAGCAGAAACAAGGAAGTCCATGTAGACTCTCAAGCCACTCCTGGGGAACTTCTTCAACCCAGCAAACTCCAATTTGTTATGATTAGTAAGACAAAAGAAAAAGAAACCTTCAACACAAAGCTATAGACGATGAAAAGTGGATCAAAATTACTAACATGACAAGGACTAGCAGAAAACATAGAAATATTGAAATACAGAAAATAAAATCATAATGAAATATTTTGTACTAGCTTAAATAAAATCAACAGAATATTATATTATTTTAATTTAAAAGTCAAGGGAGAGAGAGAGTGAATAAAGGATTGAAATATTTAAGCTACCAGTTATTAGGAAAGAAGACAAAATCAAAGTCATGCATAATTTCTATAGAAGTTACAATATACACTTAGATTTTCAATTTATTTAAAGTGAATGTTGCTTTACTGAAAGTAAAAATGTAGACCTTTACAATGATTTCAGTCCATTTATCACCTACCTCTTTTTTTATGTTTTAGATGTCAGAAGGATTACATCTATATAGGTTAAAACATCCCAAGAAAACATTAATATAGGTTTTGTTTTAAATATGAGCTAGAGTTTACAACATGCTTAAAGAAAAAATAGTCCTTTACATTTACCTGGATGTTTGCAATTTTGATGCTCTTCATTATTCCCTAAGATCATCATCTCATATGGAGATTTTCATTTTCCTTCAACCCAAATATTTGCCTTTAACATTTTATAAATAAAATTCTATAGGGAATAGATTTATTAATTTTATTTTATCTAAAGACATTATTCTTGTCTTTATTCCTAAAGAATATTTTCATTGACCATAGAGTCTAGGTTGAGAGTTATTTTCTTTTAGCATTTTACAGATGTTTCACTTTAGAGATGATTAGAGGTGATCTTCTGGCCTCAATAGTTTCTGATAAGCTAGATTTAAATCCAGATTTTGTTTTAATTTAAAGACCTATGCTTTTCAATAATTAAATTGGAAGGAAGAGAGAAGTAATTTTCCTTGTATTTTACAACTGCCTGGAGGTCACTGCGTTGATTGAACCTTTATGAACACACACACACACACACACACACACCATAGTTGAGGAAAAATTGACTATAGTTTTTCAAATATATATGTTTTTTTCTTTTTCTTTCTTCTTTGTTTCTAAGACTCTAAGTTAACACATAAAATAATCTGATAGGGGTGTAGAGTTTGCTGAAGCTGTATTCAGTTCTACAAATTTTTTTAAAAGATTTTATTTTTTTTATTTTTTATTTTTTTTTAAATAGATGAGCCTCAAAGTTTTTTTTTTATTTATTTTTTATTTTTTTATTTATTTTTTTATTTATGATAGTCACACACAGAGAGAGAGAGAGAGAGGCAGAGACACAGGCAGAGGGAGAAGCAGGCTCCATGCACCGGGAGCCCGACGTGGGACTCGATCCCGGGTCTCCAGGATCGCGCCCTGGGCCAAAGGCAGGCGCCAAACCGCTACGCCACCCAGGGATCCCCTAAAGATTTTATTTATTTGAGAAAATTTTCAGTGAAAGAGGGAAGAAAGATGTAGAAGAGTAAACATGTTACTTTGATCACTGTTTATAATGACTGATATGTATAATAAAAATAAACACTAAACTCTGAGAAGGTACATTAACAATGATACATATATAAATACTACAACTAATTAGGTATTTATCATCTATCTATCTATCTATCTATCTATCTATCTATCTATCATCTATCATCCATCTATCCATCTATCTGTCACCTATCATCTATCTGTCATATATATATCTATCTTAGAGAGTTGTTTGGTACATTCTTATATATTAGACCATAAAGATATTATAAATAATTTACAAAAAAGGACAGGCCACTCATAAAATATTTTGTCTCTACAGTGCATGGCATTAGAAACTCATACAAAATACAAAGTCAAAATAATCCTTATTTATGGAAATTTCAAAATGCTTTCTAAGCAGTTTTTGAGTTGGAGAGGAGGAAATAAGTATCAAGATTTTAGACCTTTAGCACAAATTCAAAAATGAAGACATAATGTCTAGCATGCAGCTTAAAATGAACTCAAAGAAAATTTATAAAATGTAATACTTCCTCTAATAATTAAGAATGAAACATAAAGTCAGTCTGCTGAAGAAGTTAGAAAAAATACCACCAAAATAATCTAAAAATCACCAGAAGAGAAAACAATGAAATACATAAACCCAGATCCTAGAGGGTAAAAACAGCAGAAGAAAACCATTTAGGATTAAAAATAAGAAAACCTGGGAAAGGTTTGCAACTTCTAACACAAAGGGCTAATCTCAATTATATCAGGAAAATGGTTAGAAAAATAACAACTATTTAATAAATATGAATAAAAGTGGTAAAATGACAGGTTACAAAGAGGAAATAAATGGCTTTTAAATATATGAATAAATACCAAATTCTTTTGTAATAAAATAAAGAGAATTTAAAGTCCTCAAAAATACCACTTTCATCCATTGTACTAGCTTTATTTATGAAAGGAGACTATTGAAATTTTGAGTATTTTTAGTTAGCGAAATGATTTAAGGGACAACAGATCTTAGCTAATAGGTGGCACTGATGCTAGATTTCCTGACATCAGAGCTATAGTCCCATAAAGGGAGGAAAAAAAAAAAAGGTTGTGTTCCATACAGTTTTCAAAATTTTGCCAGACATTCACATCTTAAAGAGTTGCTTATAATTATGTGAATTAGTAACCTCTATCAGGTTTTATATTTGTACTAAATACCGAGAGGAGGTGATTTATATTACACTGAACACCTTAGTAATATAGCTACCTTATGAATCAATAAAAATGCCTAATTTGCTTTTGCATCTTTATCAAAAGTGGTCCACAATTCTGCAATATTACATCAGCCATTCCACCTCCATGGGAGGTGTCTGAGTTACCATCACATCTCTGCCAGTACATAAATTCTACTTAGTACCTACATCTGACCACTTAATTATGACTTCTTTTAGGCCCATGTGTATACGTATATGGAAACACATTTTCTTAAATAATTTATTTTTTCCTTATATTAGAGTTTGCAACATATTGATTTAATTTTGATATTATGTAGATAGGTACAGAGTGAATTTCACTACAGCAGAGTACAGGAGAGCATTACAATTTCTTTTATACCATAAAAAAAGCATTGGGCCTGTTATAGAACTGAAAATGATAGATATAATCAATTGACAAAAAAAAAGTAAATGTTTAATAGTACATTTACTTTGCACGGCTCTGGGGAGAGAAGCACTTTAATATATTGCTATTGCTGGTGGATGTGCAGATTGATAAAATTCTTAGGACTGAAAATATATAGAGATATTTGGAAATATCTCTACCATTTGCTAATGGAAATACATTCCTATCTGAAGATTCACTTGAAGAAAGTAATAGCATGCTTGAAATGATGTGTACAAGATTAATATCATTGTTGCATCGTTTACATTAACAAAAGATTAGAAACAACCATGTGATCAATTTTCGAGTGCTGGTTACATAAATTAATTCACATTCATACAACAAAATGCTGTGCACCTGTCAAATACAATGGGGAAGATATTTCTGTTCTGATGTAGAAAAGTCTCCAACATGCAGAATAGTATGTAAAGCATGTGTTCAGTTGTGTAAAGAAGGAGATAAACCTATCATATATGCTTATGTTTTATTGCATATGCCTTAAAAGAGATCTCTGGAAGAAGACATAAATCCTATGAAAGCAGTGCTTGCCTGTATGCGTTATGGTGGGAATGTTGTTGGATTTCAGAAAATAGGCTCCGGTACATAGGATCCAGAGATTGACTTTCCACTGTGTTTTAGTTTTAATTAATTAATTAATTAATTAATTAATTAATTAAAGTAATATTATTTATTTCTTTAATCATGAGAGACACACAGACAGAGGCAGAGACAATAGGCAGAGTGAGAAGCAGGCTCCCTCCAAGAAGCCTGTAGTGGGACTCGATCCCAGACTCTGGGATCACAGCCTGAGCCAAAGACAGACAGATGCTCAACCACTAAGCCACTCAGGTGCCCCTAATTTTAATTATCTTACTAATTAGATACATTAGTAGTAAAATTCCATTAAAAATAAGCTAAAATGTAATTAAGATCTCTGCCTAACAATATGTTTTAAAACTTTCAACAGCAAAATGTTTCCTGGGCCTTCCAGACAGGGAAATTCACATATAGCTATTAATAAGAGGAGAATCCATTAGTACAGGAATAATAGACTGTAAGTTAAAAAGCTGAAAATTTACTTATTTCTATTGCTAAATTCAAACTGTGGGGGTGTTGTGTCCTTAATCCTTGTCATGTTGTTAATGTGCCAAAAATAGCCACACAAAAATAGTGAAATAATATGGCAGGACATTACCTGGCTGGAAAGAGAAATCATGTAAAGGTTTTCTATTTGTGTTCTGTAAAGACAAATCATGAACATAGGAAAGAAACAAATCCAAATTTTCTCAGCAGGACAGGGTTGGGGAAGTTGCCTAAGGTAGTCTTTATCCCTCCTGCTACCATCTGGACAGCAACCAAAAATAGCCACTCTGCACTTCAATAGTTTTTTTTTTTTTGTCTGTTTTTAGCAAACACAGAGAAAGTTTTAATAGACAGTCTTTATCCTAGTTTTAGATAATTGTTTATAATGATTCTCCTCTATGTTGTATCCCACCTTGAATAATCAAGATTTCAGTAGAATATTACTTGGGAAAAAAGGAGACACAAATTTCTTGAGACCATTATTTTTCGTATAGAATCAGCACTAAAACTTCTACATAAGAAGGTCTGGAAGAATCAATTGGTTCTGGAAAAGAATGGGTATGTAGGAGATGATTTTGAAGTAGCGATTACTTTGGAAATACCTTGCTTTTACTTATATTATTTATTTGGAATGGCTAAGGAGCAGATAAAATTCATGGTGTTCACAAAGCAGGCTAGTTGTTTAATAAAAGTCCTTGAATTCATTAATGAGGGACTGCATTAATAACAACTACAATACCATTGCAAAAAAGGTAATATATGAAATCTGGCAACTCCCAAACATCCATTTAAGATAGTAAACTTTAGGTGTATATCTGTATAATTTAATTTCCCACATCCTTTATAGTTAGAAGTTATAACCAGAGTGAAAAATAGCTTTTGGCAGCCTGGGTAGCTCAGTGATTTGGTGCCTGCCTTCAGCCCAGGGCATGATCCTGGAGTCCTGGGATAAAGTCCCATGTTGGGCTCCCTGCATGGAACCTGCTTCTCCCTCTGCCTGTGTCTCTGCCTCTCTCTCTCTATCTCTGTGTGTGTGTGTGTCTCTCATGAATAAATAAAATCTTAAAAAAAAGAAAAATAGCTTTTGTTTTTCAATTTAAAATAATATTATAGGGGCATCTGTGTGGCTCAGCCAGTTAAGCATCTTCCTTCAATTCAGGTCATGATCCTGGAGTCCTGGGATTGAGCCCCACATTGGGCTCCCTGTCCAGCAGGGAGTCAGCTTCTTCTCTGCCTCTCCTCCATTCCTATTCTCTCTTGCTCATACTCTTAAATAAATAAATAAATAAATAAACAAATAAATAAATAAATTCTTTAAAAAATATATTTTAATTTTTGTTGAATAAGAGGATACATGCATTCCATCAACAAAAATGTTATTAATAACAGAAAATGAAGATAAATGAGATCAATTAGACTTGACTTTTCATGTATTTTGACAGATTTAAGTTTTCTATGTGTTTCCTTCTTAAAAAAAAAAGCTTTATTAGATTAATATGATTAATTTTCTTAGAAAAACATGATATGGCCTTAAACTAGATTATCATTTTTTCACTAATTTTTTTTTTTTTTGTAGTTGAACTCTAAAGAAACATTCTCCTAATGTTCCGGAGAAATACTGATAATTTTTTATATTAGTGTATTGTTTAAAATTATTACCATGGTATTCTTTAAAATCATTGTTGTGAATGTGTGTTATTAATCTTGAAAGATAAATACAATTTTTCACATCAGGCAAATATGGAAATTTGTACACTGATTGTATGATTTGCTCATGTACTCTGAATCTAAAGTCATTGTCATTCTCTTACAATGAATATCTATGGAACATACTGACCTATTGTGTACATGATATCACCCAGTGTCTTTTATTATTTTATATTAGGTCTTATTTTCTTTTAAGAGGTTTTAGCACAACTGGGAGAGCCTCTCAAATATTTTTATCAATAATTGTATTTAAAATAACAACTTTAATAGAGCTGTCACACATTTAATGGTTTGTCAAATCAATCAGTTACAATCTGTCTAAAAGTATTCTGCTTGTCTTATCTCAATTATTAACTATATGCCCATTGATAGGTAAAATGAACAATTTCATGGACAGGACATGGCATTCTATTTTAGTTTCAAATATGTTCATTTAAATTACTCTTATGCAAGTTTCCCAAGTATTCAATTTGGAATATGCAATTATATTTATTTCACTAGCATCAAGAAGATAGAAATATGACTCTTCTCAAATAGAATATCTGAAGAAATTATTGGTAAAGTGAAGTATTAGTTTATAAATGTCTCTAGAGAGTCAATTTATTCCCAAAGTCCAAACAATCAAAAGGTAACCAACTCATTCTCTTGCTATTAGTTTTACAATGTTTCTCTAAAGCATTAGAATCATATTTATTTTGGGTTCAATCTAATAGAAAAATAATGAAGAAGAAAGTTATAATTGTCTAACTTAAGGGTAAACCATTAAGTCATTTTTGTAACATAATTAAACTTTCAAACTAATAAAACCGTATTTTTTTAAAAAAATATTTTATTTATTTATCCATGAGAGACCCAGGCAGAGAGGCAGAGACACAGGCAGAAGGAGAAGCAGGCTCCCTGCGGGAAGCCCCATGTAGGACTCAATCCCAGAATCCAAGGATCATGCCCTTAGCCGAATGCATACACTCAACCACTGAGCCACCCAGGTGCCCCAATAAGACACTAATAACAACTTTAATCGCATCATGATTTATCTTCTAGGTAGCTCTATATAAGGTTTTTGGTTTTCTAAAATGTCTATATATGAAAAGCAAATTAACAAATATGGTAATAATGAAATATGCACACAAATATCCACTAGATAGTTTAAGAAGTAGTATATTCCTTGTACTTCAGAAATTCCTGCAAACACTTTCCGATCATGCCCACTTCTCTCATTCCAAGTATTATATCCTGTTCAAATTGTGAACTTTTTTTGTATGTAAATAATGTATTTTTGACTAATTCTTGACATTTATATCAATCCCATCATGTGCATTCTTTTGTGTTGGTCCTTTTGCTCAACATCGGTTTTACGATATTCCTCTAATTTAATGTCTGTAGCTATAGCTTATTCATTTTCTTCCTGCCTTTCATATTCTAGCTACTCCTGACATGCATACAAAGAATTTTTGGTTGTTTGTTTTTGCTCTTTTCTTTTTCCAGTTCTTTAGGTTATGAGTAAATCTCCTTTGGATTGTATATGCAGGAATTTCTCTAGGAGAGGAGTTAGTGGGGGGCAAACATTTAAATTTACTAGGTAAATTGGAGCAAAATACAAGCCTCTTTAGATTTACTGGTGTCAGAATCCATCTCTGAAAATCTCTATTGTGCCCAACATGGTCGCAGTTGCATTAGCTCCAGGTTTTAGGTCTAACTCAACCAGATCATAGAAGCTCTGAAAAGCCTCATAACACTCTGAAATTCCTCAGATTTACAGAACGTGGTGAATTTTGACGAAAAAAATGACAGGAGACTGGAATAAAATAACACAGTTCTCATCTTTTGTTCCTTTCAATAGATTGTCCTTCAGCCCAGTGATTTCACAAGAAACTTCTCCAGAGAAAATTCACAGGACCAAGCAAGCAGTTCTGTTTCCTGGGAACTTGTGACACTACTCTGACTTGAATTAGGATGTTAGGTGTGCCAAACTCCCTCTAAAGTAAGTGCCCCACGTTCACAATGATCAGCAGTGGGACAGATCTAGGCTTCCATTACCTCATTAACACTCTCCGCTACCTGATTTAGAGTTATGCCAATATCAAGAGTCTAAAATGGCATTTAATTTTAATGTTAGGTTGTATTTTTCTGAGTACTCATAGTGTTCAAGGTTCATAGTCCACCCCTGTCTCCTCTGTGGGATATACCAGTTCATGATGCTTGCCTCTTTTCTTCTGTGGTTGTTTGTCTTTTTCTTATCTGCATTAATTATACAAGCACTTTATATAATATAGATAGTAATACATCAGTTTTGAGATTCACATAGCATGAGCTGGCTTATGATTTGGATTTTACTCTCTTTTTAGTCAGTATTTAAGCATAAATTTGTAGTTTTAAGTCTAATAGATTTTTCAATTTTTTATGTTTTATATTTTTTAAAGAAATTTTCTGCTATTCTAAAATTGTGAAGATATTCTCCTCTAGTGTTCCCTAAAAGTTTTATAGTTTTCTCTTCGCAAGTACACTCTTCACAAGTATTGAATCTACCTGGAGTTGATTTTTGCCTGTGGTTGAATGTAGGAATACAAGACAAGTATCTTTTTTTTTTAATTTTTTTTATTTATTTATGATAGTGACACACACACACAGAGAGAGAGAGAGAGAGAGGCAGAGACACAGGCAGAGGGAGAAGCAGGCTCCATGCACTGGGAGCCCGACGTGGGATTCGATCCCGGGTCTCCAGGATAGCGCCCTGGGCCAAAGGCAGGCGCGAAACCTTCTGCGCCACCCAGGGATCCCCCGTATCTTTTCTTTTAAAGTTTGTATTATTGTATTCATTGATCATCACTATCTACTTTAATATAAGTCAAGTTTAGATTGTGTTTCTTGATTCTCTATTCTACTCCAAAAGTCTTATGTTCTATTCTTGTTCTCCAATTCCATTGTCTCGCTTAAAAATGTCATATAATGAGGAGTGATATTTAACAAGGCAGGTCCTATCACATTGTGTTCCTTTCTCCATTTTACTCCTTAGAGATTCAGAAACCATCTTGATTTTCTAATTTCTTTTTTTTAAGATTTTATTTTATTTATTCATAGAGAGAGAGAGAGAGAGAGAGAGAGAGAGAGAGAGGCAGAGACACAGGCAGAGGGAGAAACAGGCACCATACAGGGAGCCTGATGTAGGGACTCGATCCCGGGTCTCCAGGATCAGGCCTTGGGCTGCAGGCGGCGCTAAACCGCTGTGCCACCGGGGCTGCCCAGAAACCATCTTGAAACAGTCAAAAAGAGTTTTACCCTAACATGACTGAACTGCTAACAGAACACCAGCATCTGCTTATCTCTACATGTCTTGGTTGGTACATGAGAAAAAGAATTCCTTTTTTTTTTTTTAAGAATTCTTTTTTAATGTCAGTGTTATTTGACATCCTGTTCTGTGCCAAATATATTCCTAATGTTTAAACCATTCTGTGGGAATGATTTCTAGGTTCTAAGACTTTTTGTTTACTCAGAGCTGTTGCTCAGCCATTCCATGCATTCTAACAATTGCTTACACCTAGCAGTCACAAAAATTTTTCAGAGCCTATGCCCTGTAGCTTGTTTAATTTTTTTCATTGCCATTCACATTTTCACCATTCCATTTTTCTACACGATCATCAAAGACACTCCAGTTATTCAAAATACCCACAACAAGCAGCTCCTAAGAGAATTCCAGGAAACAAAACAAAACAAAACTATGGAAGGCAGTTTTGCCAATTAATTTTGAGAAATGCCTCTAAAGATTTAATGATAGTTTCAGTGAAAAGCTGCAGATTTAAGATGTAACAAATATATGAATAGGCTATACCCCTTTTAAATGTGAGAAAAAAACCCCACAAAAAAACAAAAAACAAAACACCCCACGTTTGTAAAAGATGGCTATTGATATTTAGTATGTACCAAAATGTTCCAGGCACACTGATGACTAGCTATAATATCCCATTTAAATAATCTATGTAGTCCACTGGGAGACAGGGATAGAATTTTTCTAAATGAGAAATTATCTCTGGTCAAATATATTTAAGTCTCAGTTGTTCTCATTCTTTAGTGGTCTGGTTAATCCTGTTTCATTCTATAAAAATGAATCTCACAGGTTGGTTGGTTCACCACAAATGCTGAAAGCCCATTTACTTGTATTCAGAAAAGTATCACTTTATGGAAACCTTCTGGCTACTGTTATTGCACGCTAACTCCAACTCCAAGATGGCCAGCCTTGAACAGTGCTCCTGAGGAGAAATGCGTCTATAAAGTTCTCCTGCTAAGATCATGGATAAAACCACGAGAATTACCTAACTCATTGGTTCTGAACCCCAGCTGCATATTAGAAGCACTTGGACCCATTCCTGGAAATTCCTATTTGATTTGTCTCAGAGTGTGTTCATGAATTGCCTTTATTGGCTGTTTCTTTACTTCTATTATGTTTTGTTTTTACATTTCCTGTGATGCCTAATGTGCCATTGGTGCTGAAAAACTCCAGTCCGATTTTCTAATTTTGGGACCATGTTGCTGACCTCTATAGAGTCATCTAAACTTGTGAACTGTCATTGTGGTCAGCTCTGAATGTTCCCGAGCCTTCCATCAGGCAATTTTGGTCTGGCACACTTTTTATACCTACTCATTAAAATGGTACATACTCTCTATATAGGAGCTAATCTGAAATGTTGAACTCACAAGTAGGTTATTAAAAACATAGAATTACCAGTTGTCTCTTCTTTGGAATACGAAAGATGCACAAGCCAGTGAGACCGGTGCCTTGATTTTTAAGCACTGTACTGCCATTAGAAGAAATTTAATGCTCATATTCTTTCAAAAAAGTCAGTCCTCTAATAATCAACATCAGGAAATACCTGTAATGTTCACAGGAACCTTCTCCTTGCATGGTTTACGTTGCCATTTTTTCATCTGACATGGTTTATCCTGTATGCCAATTCCATCTTCATTTCATATTTCCTAAAAAATTATTTAAAGTGGCTGATTTGCTAATTTACAGAATTTAACACTGTGGTGTATCTCTTCCACCAGTAAATACGGTCATTCAATGAAATTCTTACTGTAATTCTAAAGGAAAGGTTATGGGATAACAGTGACATTTCAGAAAAAGAAACACTAAGACATGGAAACAAATTTAATGTAAGGATTAAAACTCTGGGATAGTAAATAATGACTCTAAGTTGTCCGGCTTTGTAAAATAAGAAAATAAAAGTTCTATAGATATAAACATAGCAGTGGGAAATAGAATGTATTTAGAAAGGAAGAGCATAAATTCAGAGAATAAGATTTCTTATTGAAATAGAGAAATTTATGTGTTTATTTGAAGGATTCTCTTTCTTTCTTACTTCTCTCTCTTGCTCTCATTTGCTCTCTCTCCCATCTCATATAGTAGATAAGAATGAAAGAAATAATAAAAGGTTACTTATACATTGAGGAAAATATTATGAGAGTTAATGAGCTATTTAATGACAGATTATCCCAATCTTTTTTCAATAAACTAGAAAATGACCTCAGCTGAATGAGGGTGAAGATTTTGGCACAAGAAGAAATGAGAGTTTAAGAAGGACAATGAGATACTAATCAAAATATTGATGACCCACAACAAAAATCAAGTTTAAATTAGAGATCATGAATATGTAACAAATCAAGTCTTCATGTCTGTTCTTATTTTTCTAGCATGTTTTGTTCTTCTGGAAACAGTAAGTATAGTGAGAGGAGAGAGAATGTAGACAGTGAGACATGAGTTGGGTCATTAATTTGTTCAACATTTTCTTTCATTCAAAAGTTGTTTAGTACTTTTAATGTGCTAAGCATTGAGTAAACCAAGATAAATAAGAAGCATTCTCTGCCATTTATGAATTTATAGGATATCAGGCAACAGATGTTTCAAGTAAAGAGGGTGATGGTGTATTTGTCAAATATTTTAAAATAATTTTCTTACCTAGGATCATGTTGTTGGTTGATTTTCAAAGATAATCTATTTTTTCCCCAAAAATATGAACCAGGCTGCAATGAAATAATTTGGCATTTTCAATAATTAATGGTAATGTTATATCACTGCCATTTTCACAAATCAGTAGAAAAAAATTTCTGTTCAATAAACTTCCATTAATTAGCATGTCCAAAATTTCCACCCAATGAACATATGCCAAGGACTATGCAAAGCTCTAGCAATTGCATTTTTTATGAAAACATATTCTAATGGAAATAAGTATAATACAGTGGACAAAACAGTGTCCAAAATATCAATCCCTAGATTATACCAAGTTGAAATACATATGAATTATTGTAGTTTCATGTTTCCATTACTTTCATCTGATAGACGATTATTTTTCAGACGGAATTTTATTTTAATGAGAAGTAAATGTAATTAAAATGACTATGTAGATTTTAAAGATCTTGCCTGATTTTGCTCTCTTAAGATCTTTCCCTCTCTCTTCCCCATTCTATCTCTCCTTTGTGTGTGTGTGTATAAAAATGTAGTTTCTTCTTTGAGTATGAAAACACAAATACTTTTATTTTTGTGTTTTTCATAGTTACTGCTTATCAACTCAATCTGCTAACAACAGTGAAAATATAGGTAAAAGAATAATTTAAAACATAAAACAACTTGATGAAATACCAGTAAAACACACTGACTTACTATAGTTTCCAACTATATTCCTAATAGAGTGTGGTTTTGGAAAATATTCTCATCACAGAATTCATTCAACACATCATATTAATGAAATTAGGGAGAAAATATGAGAACCTGTGTTAAGACATTGAATAGCCCAGATTCATAAAGGCATATTTTATCTGTGCACGTGTGTGGGGAGGGGAAAGGTTTTCATTCAACATAGTTGTAATACGATTTCTTGTTTTCAATGTCTCAGAGCAAGGAGCAGGTATTTGAGTAATTAGAAGTCAGAACAGGTGGCTCTTGAAGGGAATGAGATATTCTTAAATCCTTAATCATGGAAGCTACCTGAGAGACTAAGAATCCAATTGTGGAACTGAAATTAACATGAAACATTTTGACCCTAGAAAATAGGTAATAGTAAGAGGAGACAATACTAAACACTACCTAGTCTATTTCATGATTTGCTTAGAACCTATTCTCAATAAAACAAATGAAAGGTATTTCCCCAAGTATGATTTGCACATTAAAACATTCTAAAAGAATAAATGTTAGTATTTGCAAGCTATTTGCAAGAAGGAATTAGAATTTCAAATTATATCTTTCTTTTACTTCAAATATGCATAATAAAACAGTTGCACACAGTTCTCATTTAGAGCTCTATTCTTTCTCTTCCCTCATTTTTCTAAATCAGCTGTAACTCTACTTTTCCTGTGACCCGAGAACAAATTTTATTTTCTTTATCACACATTTTATTTTCCCCACTTATGTGTTATGAAGTTTAATTATGTTGTCTCTGTGATTTCCTGGCAATTTGTTGTAATCACATCTACCTCCATTTTTGTATCTATGTATAGAAATATCTTGGTTTTTTGTTTCCTCAAATAGTCTATATTTTCTTTACTGAAACCAAGAGAAAAAAATAGATACATTATGAAATCTTCTTCTTAATATTCATACTATATTCCTCTACTATGTTCCATTTTTTTGCATATTAAATTTGTTTTCTGATTTGTTTTGTTCTATTAGGTGAAACATTATTAAGATCTATCAGCTTGCAAATTGGGTTTGTAGTCTGTCTTTTGCTCCTCAACCTCACTTATGGGCCTCCTGGTTGTCAGTATGTTTTCCGATGTAGCTTTATAATCAGTCCAATTACTCCATCCAACTGCTGCTGCTCATAATAGCTGAACTACAAACCAGTCCTTTCTCACATCTGTATGATTCCTATTGTGAATAAAATCTTGTTTCTCTAATCTTTCAAAATACTTGTGTCTACTATATTTACATATAATAAAGGAAATATTTTTTAGTCCACAACATCTGTATTTAGGTATACTATGACACTGTAATTTGTTATTTTTTCCCACAAATAATGTGAAGTTCTCTCTATTAGAAAAGATTCAATTTTGAAAATATTTCCAAAATGAAGCAATCTGTTGTGAAGGCAAATTGTACAAATTTGAAAGTCCAAATGAATACAACTTTTAAAGCATAGTTCTGCCTTCAAAAGTAAAAATCCCAGCCTCTCCTTGTACACTCACTGCATGTATATGCCCATCTGCCTCCCCTTTGGTTTTGGTGGATCCACTGTGTTTCTGGGATCCATCTTTTAGAAAGTTTTACCCAATTGTGCTACTTTAGCATGAGAGAGGAGCTTAACATCAACATTGTCTTGCCTTCTTACTAGTGAAAGATAAAGAAAAGGCAAATGTTTTTGGTAAATGTATGGCTTTCAAACTTGGAGCACATCGGTTGAATCCTAAATAGTATTTAGTCCTATATGATTATTCAAAGAAAGTTTTGTTATAAAATTGTAACTATCCATTGTACTAAAGAAGAAATCTTTATTCCCAGCTTCTCAGAGGTGTTTTTTTTTTTCAAGTAAAAATGTCATTATATTGTGACAAGTTAATTAAATGTGATCTTACAAAAGAAAAAAAAACATATTGTTAAATCTGGAATATGGCAAAATATTTAGTAGGTTCTGTTAGTTTTCTGGTACTGCCATAATAAAGTAATACAGAATAGGTGACTTAAACAACAGAAATTATAATTTATTTTCTTACAGTGCTGGAGAACTATTTCTGGAGGTTAGAAGTCTGGAATCAAGGTGTCAACAGGTCTTCTAAGACCTCTTTCCTTGGCTTGTAGATGGCTCTCTTCATGGTCATATGGTGTTGTCCTCCTATGCATATATGTCTATGTTCCAATTTCCTTTTATTAGAAAAACATCAGTCATATTGTGTTAAGGCTCACCCTAGTAATGGGCCTTACTTATTATCTCTTTAAAAATTATATGTACAAATCCAGTCACATCCTGAGGTACTAGGTATTAGAAATTCAATGTATGAATTCAGCCCATAGCAGATGTTACCAAAAAAAGTTATGCATTATGATAAATAGTATACGATGTAAAGATAGATACATTCAACCTCCTATGGTATCATTTTTCCTATCAAATTCTTATTCTTACTGGTTATCTGACAAGTTTGCTTTCTCTTTTAGACTTTCAACCCTGCCCACTCAATACTCATTTTGAATATTTCCTCTTTAACACTGAGAAAAAAATAGTTCAGTGTCTCTTGATACTAAACTCCCCAAACAAAATATTTCTGTATCAATGTCTATATTAGGTATAGACTTAATTTATTTTATTACAGTATTTGGCCCTTGAACAACATGAGGGTTGGAAACACTGACCCTGTGAAGTCAAAAACCCCTAAGTAACTTTTGCCTTTCCCAAAATTCAATTACTAATAGCCTACTATTGACTAGCAGACTTACTTGATAACACAACAATTAACATATATTTCATGTCATATGTATTCTGTACTGCATTTTTATAATAAAGTAAGCTAAAAAATAAAATGTTATTAAGGAATCATAATTTGTAGAGAAAATGCATCTACAGTACTGTACTGTTTATATATATATATATATATATATATATATATATATATATAGATAGATAGATATATCTTCCTATATGTGGACTTAAGCAGTTCAAAGTGTCAACTGTAGTCCTCCCTTATCTTTGATTTCACTTTCAGTGGTTTAATTTTCTGAATGGTTAACTGGAATGTGGAAGTAGATTATCCCATTTCTGACATAAGATCAGAAAGTCAATAGTTGCCTAATGCTTTGTCACAATGTCTGTATCATTCATCTCATTTCATCTCATCATGTAGACATTTTATCACCTCACTCTGTCATTAGAAGAAAGGTGAATATAGCAAAAAGAGATATTTTGAGAGAGAAAAAGACCACGTTCACAAAACTTTTACTACACTTTATTGTTACAGTTGTTTTATTTTATTATTAGTTGTTGTTGTTAATCTCTTACTGTGCCTAATTTATAAGTTAAAATTTATTATATGTATATATGTATAGGAAAAAAACAGGTTTTATGAGGTTTGGTTTTATACATATTTCCACACATCCATGGGGGTCTTGGAACAAATTCCCAGTGAATAAAGGGAGACTTCTATAGTTTCTCATTACTCCTATTAATACATTAACACAAAGTTAGTGGTTTAAAACAGCACACATTATCTTAAACTTCACCAGAAATCCAAAATGGGTCTCAGTGGGCTAAAACCAAGGTGTTGGCAAGGCTTTGTTCTTCTATGGAAGCTCCAGGGAATAATCCATTTTCGTTTGGTTGGTTGGTTGGTTGGCTTTTTTTTTTTTTTGGCTGTTGGGGGTTGCCTACATTCTTTGGCTTGAGATTTCTTCCATTTTCAAAGCCAGCCATAGCGATTCAAGTCTTCCCCATACAGCATTCCTCTGACACTAACTCTTCCACCTCCCTCTTTCACATTTAAGGACCCCTATGACTACATTGAGCCCAGTTGGATAATTTAGGATAATCTCTTTAGTTTATTATCAGCTGATTAGCAAACTTAATTTCATCTGCTACTTAATTTCTCTTTCTGGCATTAGGACAGGAACATCTTTGGGGGAGCAAGAATCATTATTCTGACTACCACGCTAGCTAACTGAAATATTGAAAATCAGTCTTCTGTGTTGAGATTTAGAGCCACCTGCTACTTTAATTTCTGAAACAATGTTATTGCTTTGGAGATTTAAGTTGAAACATTAATGACATAAGCTTCACGAAAATCCATTCTCAAAATTAGATCATACTAAAAGTTTCTCTCATCAAAATGATGAATCAAATGTTATAAATAATTCCAAGCAGCCATTCTGTTTGTGTTTGGATTCCTGTCACAAAGCAGACACTGAAGAGTTTAGGCAGTTTATTTGGTAGATGATCCTGGGAAGTGTAAGTGAGGCAGTAGGGATTGTGATATGTGAGAGAGCAGAAAATTAATAAAAGAACCCACTGACTAATAGCAATGCTAACAGCAACTTGGGCTCAATCTCACTGAAAAAAATTTTTTTTGAACTATGTCACTCATGAGAACTTAAGATGCTGGGGAGGCTTGGTATTTTCTACTGACTCTTGTCTCATTGTTTAATGGTTATTCCCAGGAAAATTAAGAGAAGCACAATCCTAGATTGACTTGAGTATGGCAGCATGTAGTTGTTGTGGTGCTGGAGGAATTCCTCAAGTGGAAGAAGAGATCGATATACAAGTGCTTAAGATAGGAAGTTGTCAACATGTAGGGAATTGCAGAAGTTACAGATAAACTCCGAGGTTGTGTGGACAGATATGGGTGAGACAAGGTTGTGCATGGAGTGATTGTTTATGTCCTCCAAAATTAAATATTCAAGACTTAATCCCCAGTGTGATGGTACTTGGACTTGGGACCTTTGGAAGATGATTAAGTCATGAGGGTGAGGCCCTCATGGATGAGATTAGTGCTGTTATAAGAAAAGAGATCTTTCCCTCTTGATGCCATGTGAAGATATAAAATGCCCCTGCCTGGAAACTTGGAAGAAACTAAGGAAATGGTAGTTTCATTAAGAACCCAATCATATTGATCTCAGTGTCTCAGCCTCCAGAACTGAGAGAAATAAATGCATATTATTTAAGCTACTCAGTGGATAGCATCTTTGTTACAGTAGTCTGAATTACCTGAAATAGGGTGGTGGTTGCTACAGTCTCTAAAAAAGACATAAAATGAGAATTTAATGGGACAAGTTATAGTCTATGTTCTAAAGTCATAATGAAGATTGTTTTCCTTCTTTATCACACATTCTGTATTTCCTGCATCTTGCCAGCAGTTCTGCATACCCAGGTGGTTTAACCTGTGTCTGTGCCCTGATTACCATGCCTTGTGACTGCCTTTGCTATTTGCTATCATCAGGCAGAGACACACCACGAAGAACTGCAATGAATGGCCTCAAGTTCAGACATAATACTTCCCGCTCAGATTATGTTGTAATAACTCCGTTTTTTTGTTTGATATTTGATCAGCATGAGGCCCAAAGTTACTAGATGGTGGTTATACTATTAGGGTAAGGAACTTCCAATTGCATCTATGGTATAAATCTCTTTCGCATATAATCCATGGATTATATCATATAACTCTTCAAAGCATTTTAAAATTGTAGGATTAGGAAGCCTAAACTTCTCACATTGGTCACAGAGAGTGATAATGAGGGGAATAATCTTACTTTTATCCTTCTCTCCTTTTGCATTCTAGCAATTAGACACACAATAACATATAATCTCAATTAGCTCAAAATTTATATTATGTTCAAGAGGACAGATTGACAATCCTGCAGATTATCATCCTCAGGCTGACCATAGTTTAAAGGTTGTTCTGCATTCTATCAGGCTAGTAACTTCTGGGTGATAGATAAACTGTGACCAATGGATTCCCTGTTCTCATATCCATTGCCAAAATCCCTAGCCATAAATGGATCCTTTGGTTAAAGGTAAAGTTTTTTCAGAATCTCAATCACTCAGAAAGCCCTGGCAGAAGCATTATAGGCAAAAAAGGCAAAACAAGATCCATTCTATATATGAATCTCAAAAAGATGATTTACTTCCTCTTACTAAGAGGGGAGGGAAGTAATGCCTTCTCCACTACTATTACTAGATGCAAGGTTTATGATTCTTTTTAATTGACTGGATATCAAGCGAACAAACTTTTCAAGGAATTGTACCATGTTGAATGCTCAGTGACAGTCTCTGGTACTAACAGGCATTCAGCAATTTGAGTAATTATATTGGCCTCGACAAAAGGAAACGTGTTCATAGTTTCCAACCCAGTCACCACCAGCATATTGTTGGAGTGTGGAACGACTATAGACAAATGCTGACTGCTCTACTTTGAATGAATAATCCCTTCTATTTAATTTTCAGTGTTTCTGTTGCAGAAGACAACCTGTGGTAGGTAATGAAATGATACACTAAGATCCACTTGCTTTGGACCCACTCCCCTAGTCCATTCTCATTTTATTTTTCCAGACATTCTTGCTTCTAATCTTCCAAACATACCACTTTCAGGTGACTGGCTATACATCCAAGTCATTGTCAGTAGCATAATTACCTCTGAAAATCAACTAGAAAAACAAGTTGGGTCAACGTTATAAAGATACTTATCTTTAATCATTGGTGAATAATGAATAATTTTATTTTTTAATGCAGATAATTAGTTGGAAATATTTCCTTTTTCCCCATTAACTCTCAGAGAGATATTTATTGGGGTGGTTTAACCACAAGCCTCATATTGGAAACTTACTGATGTAAAGTGTAATTAATTTGTATAATATATATTATACAAAAAATAAAAGCCATAATTTTTTAAAGAATGTAACAAAAATAATATCATACGCTAAATATAAGAAACTCTCAAGGTGGCAAATATATCAAATATAAGCAATTTAAGCCAAAAGTAGTACTTTCATAATTAAGACAGTTGTTTAAACATATTGTGCAATTCCATTTAGATGAAATGTCTAATATAGGCAAATTGCAGAGGCACAAAGTAGATTAGGGGATTTCTAGGACAAAGGGATCAGGACAAGGGGGTTTGAGAAGCATAATGAAAGTTTACTAATAATGAATGTAAGGCTTATTTGGGAGGTAATGAAAATATTAAAACATTAGATTATGGTGATAGCTATCCAAGTCCACAAATATATTAAGAACCATTGAATTTTGCTCTTTATTTCTTTTAAGATTTTATTTATTTGAGAGAAAGAGAGAGCACAGAGGGAGAGAGAAGCAGGCTCCCTGATAAACAGAGAATCCAAAACAGGACTCAGTTCAAGGACCCTGAGATCATGACCTGAGGTTAAAGACAGATGCTTAACCAACTGAGTGAACCAGGTGCCCCTGAATTTTGCACTTTAAATGGATGAACTTTTTGCATGTAAATTATATCACAATAAGTTTATTGAAAAATAAAAAGTAAAGTAACCAAGAATGTGTAACCATAATATGAGATGCTCAAATATAAGATGACTTCCTCTTTATTGGGAGATGGTTTCTATTAGGACATATATGGTTTTCTTTGCTCCTGCTTCTGATGCTGATAGAGCATTAGACCCAGGTCTGATATCTAAGAGATTAAGTATATTCTATCAGTATGATGGGAATACTTTGATTATTTTATAATATAAGATTAAGCATTATACTTCTTGCTTTTGTTAGAAATATTGAGTCATAAATTTGATAAGTATGATTGTCCATATTTTCATAATTAGTTCCATATAAACATCAGTTTTCCTATTCCTATAACTGAAAAACAGATATTCAAATCAAATTATCTTGGACAGGAAAAAAAAAACAACAATCACAGAATTAAAGAAAAGTGAAATAATGAATTTTATGCCTAATTTTCAAGTTTATAATCTTAAAAAGTAGTGTATTCATTTCCAGGGTTCCAGCAATGCCCTCTGTGCCAAATGGGCAGCTCATTAGCTATATGCAGTCCACACTAGTTCTCTAAAAACCAACACATTGGCTTTACTTAATTAACAGCATTCAGTGTGAGGTAATACTAAATTCCTGCAGGAAGTGTTCTCATATCTCTGTTCTTTATGGAAATAAATATAAATTTACCTTCATTATCTCTTACATCAAGGTATCTGATTCTATCCAAAGCATATTATATTTCATTATCTACTGGTATGTCCTTTCCATGAAACACTCTTTTCTTCCTAAATTTTTTTTTGTTTTGTTTTAAAGATTTTATTTACTTATTCATGAGAGACACACACACACACAGAGAGAGAGAGAGAGAGAGAGAGAGAGGCAGAGACACAGGCAGAGGGAGAAGCAGGTTCCATGCAGGGATCCCGACGTGGGACCCGATCCCAGGTCTCCAAGATCAGGCCCTGGGCCGAAGGCAGACGCTCAAACGCTGAGCCACCCAGGGATCCCTTACTCTTTGCTTCTTAACTTGTAGTTTTTTGTTTGTTTTACTTCATTTGGCGTGTGTTTTTCTGTTTAGCTAATAATAGTTTCTCTCTTTCTGGAGCTTTTCTAGTTTGGGCTTATTGTCATGATTGACAGCTTCCAGCTTAATTCCCTTCAGTCAGGCTTGAGTTCTTACCTCTTTACTGAGACCACTTTTAGAAAAGTCACAGAATGCCTCAATATTGCCAAATCCATTGGTTACTCTAAATTTATTTTTCACAGAAATAATCTCATGGAAAATAAGGGTCAAAATATCAACTCTTATAAATGACACTTGCTGATAATCCATGTGTTGTCAATTATTACCACCTGGCAATGGTTGTGGCAACAGATTTTAGCCAGAGCAACACACTCTTAGAAATGTTTTTCTAAACAATAGATTTTCTGAGTCAAGATGGACCCTTGATCAATATTTTTTGGTCCATAATTTATTTATTGAAAAGGTCCATACTTTCTAGTTTACACCGAGCTTAATATGTAGGAGATGAATTTACTATTTGTTCAGTGTCAGAAATAATTTCAAGAAACAAAGCCAAACTTCTAGATAAAAAGACATGCATGTGCAAATACATCATATAAGGGACATAAAAAAAATACCACTTGGATATTGAATAAGATGTATAACTTTCTGATAAATTTTGAAGAAATACAGAAACACTTCAAAAAAGATACAGAATTTTCTGATTTCTTCACCTGAAGAAACATTCTAGCTGTAAGTGCTTCCCTGAACAAAAATATAAAGGCAAAAACAGAGAGTGATGAATACAATTTACAACAAAATGAGTTTCCTTTGTAGTGGTGTTAGAATTTGAGATAGAAAATATATTTGAGTTCTGTTTGTATTTTAAATCCTCTTATTGAAAATTAGTCTTGAAGACTTCCTCTATTCATCTTTGTCACTCTTTGTCAAATGATATAACTCCATGAGTAAAAACCACGTCTACACTTGTAAAATTTTTTTGAGAGTATGTATAAAGTTTTCATCCACTTTATTAAAAAAAAACTGATAGGGATACAGATTAAATTAGTAGCATAGAATTGTTAAATATTTTACTGGCTTCAACACATTTTAATATCTAAGTTTGAAATCTCATGTGCAAGTTATTGTTTTTGGATACTTCTGGCCCTGCGTGGAAGCCAACGTGTCATCAGCTCAAAGTCACCAGGTACTGCAACCTTGGTACAGTCTGCCTGCAGCCCAATAAGGAGCATGAGATCCAAGTCATTTCTGCCTGATGCACAACTCCTCAAATAGGTAATCCTATATTAAGGACCCTTCTTCAATCTGACTGATTCTTTTTTCAGGCTGTGCTACAATTTGAAACTTTCTACCCAATCCTCCTTCCTTCTCTCTTTCACAGGAGGCAGCTAGCTTGTCCCACCTACGTGCTAGCTCTGTCCTTCACAGGTACTTGCTCTCATAAATCCCATACCTGTCTAATTCCATCTTGGTGACGGTTCACAGAAGAACCAAAATAGCATGCCACACTACTAATCTTCCTTCCCAACTACCCTCAACCACTGTCCCTTTTTTCAGTCATTCCATGCAACTTAATGCCTCTCTACTTTGTTAGATGTTGTTTGTTTTTCTACTTGTTTGTTTTTTGTCTGGGATTCCATTTCACAAATTTTTAGTTTTAGCCAATGATGGAAAACTTATCTTGATTATGATTTTTGTGATGTAATCCAACAAAATGCCCCCATCATCTTTTTACCGAAACATGTGAGCTTCAAAGAGGTAAAGATATAAATCTGTCTTCTTTATTGGTATATACTCAGAGATGCAAACATATTTAAAAGCACATCACTTCAGTTTTGAATCTTTTTATCTGAATTTTAATGTACTTGACTTTTTTGAAGAAGGATTGTTGCTAGAAACAACTAGAATGATAAAGGGCAGGGACTGAAAACATATGTGTAAATTTGTGTTCCTTTCCTTTCCTTTCCTTTTTCCTTTCTTCCTTTCCTTTCCTTTCCTTTCCTTCTTCCTTTCCTTCTCCTTTCCTTTCCTTCCTTTCCTTTCCTTTCCTTTCCTTTGTTTTGTTGTTTTCCTTTTTTTTTTCTCTTTCTTTCCAAGCAAGTGTGTGGAGGTGGGAGACAGTTGAGAGCAGGGCAGCCAGAAGGGTGAAGGCATAATGCCAAAATGAGAGGCTGGCCTGAGGGGCTCTTGTTAGAGAGGTATGAGCAAACAAGGTACACCAAGAGGATTGATCAGCAGAGTATTAATGAGGGAATGAGAAGGACAGAAGGACAGAAGAAGAAATAATTATAAGAGAAATCCATTTTATTTTCCTTATTTTCTAGAGATCTAACACTAATCTTAGAAACTTGATTTGGTAAAGGCTCTCCATTCAATAAGAATATATTGTCTCTACCATACCCTTGTGTTCCTCCAAAGGTCCTGAGACTTTCCTGCAGGGATTTGAGAATGGGTTTTCTAAGAAAAGACAAAAGAAGGACAATGTTGCCACCTTACTTACCTGGGTTTTTAAAAATCTCAGTATCTGAGACTGTGTGTGTTTAGTTTCTACTCCACCAGGAACTCACTATACAGGGCACTTGGAAAGTAGGTCAGGCTGTTTTAGTAAGCTGGAAGAGAAGACTAGAATATTAGAAGTCAATGAATAGAAAAAGGCCTTATTAAAATTGCTATGAGTGTACACCATGCTGCAATATTATTTTGCAGAAAAAACTTTTGGCTTTATATTGTTTTTAAAATAAACTAATATATTGCCATTAAAGTATTTGCCCACCTATACACACTTTTAAGAAACATACCTGCAGACTTATATTTCTCATATATTTTGGATCATTTCAAGTTGGCAATTGCCGCGGGATTCTTGGAAAATCAAGGTTTAATACTCAACACCATTGATATGACCTTGTGTTCCTGATAAATGGAAGCATTAAGACTCTACCCAACAGGATTGCATTTCCCACCTGCATTTTGACCAGTTTCCTTAATGACCTTGCCAGCTGATATAAATTGCTTTTTGGAGGGAGCCCAGAGGAGTGTTAGAAAGCTTAAAGATTTTGCTTCATGTTACAGTAGATGGCTTTTAATAGTGAAGAAAAAAAGTGGCAACTTCTGACATATAAAAATGCCTCTTCTGATTTTGACAGTAGATAACAAGCACTCCTCTTTTATAGTAGCAGGGTGAAGGCTTCTTAAACAGAAACACTAAATAAAAGACAAATTCAAATTATATGCTGTTCTTTTTTTGTACTCATCTTTTGACCTCTGTTTGGCTGCTGTCATTGTGATCACTTAGACTAATCCAATATATAGTCTGTTATTTTCTTTTTTTTTATTATTTTTTTATTTATTTTATGATAGTCACACAGAGAGATAGAGATAGAGATAGAGAGAGAGAGAGAGAGAGAGAGAGAGAGAGAGAGAGGCAGAGACACAGGCAGAGGGAGAAGCAGGCTCCATGCACCGGGAGCCCGATGTGGGATTCGATCCCGGGTCTCCAGAATCGCGCCCTGGGCCAAAGGCAGGTGCCAAACCGCTGCGCCACCCAGGGATCCCTAGTCTGTTATTTTCAACACAACCTCACTTCTGTATTTAATTCCAAGTCAGAAAGTATCTCAGATATAATTTCTTTAAATCATATGAATAAATTCCATGGAAAAAGCAAAGATCACTGCTTTCTCTTACATTTGTAAAGACAAACAATTTTGCAGTATTCCGAAGAGATTCTATAATTTTGTCCAGTAGTCTCTCACTTTCAATTGAAAATACAGGATCAATTAAGTGATAAAATATATACGCATGAACAAAATGAAGCTGCTTTGGCATTATGAAGCTGGTTTAGCATTAATAACTATAGTTTATACTAATAATGCACTATTTTATGTCTAATACAGTTAAAATCCTCCAGATCTGTTCAATGTATGAATAACCAAATGGATAAATCAATATGCATACTGTAGGTACCAAATAAATTATTCAATGATTTTATTTAAATGTTTTCACGCACATGTTATGATGTATTTATTCTACATGACTTTGGAAATTATCGGGCTTCTCAAACGCTATTTGCTCAACAGATTTACACTGTCTCTTCCACATTCCACATATATCAGCACTTTCTGTCATGCTATTCATTTTTAAATAGATTTCTGTATTTTAAAATATTTTTGGGTTTTTCTGCAGTTTCAGAAAATAACCACCATCTTCACATGTAAATATATTCACAATTCCTTCCCCATCTCACACAAAATCCCTGAAACAAAATAACATGTGAAAATTAGAGTGTATTACATACATTTCTATGAGCACTTGAAATTTTTATTTAAAATAAACTGGAAAGCAAACAAAGAAACTATGCTAATACTTCAAAATACAACAAGCAAATGTGTGAAGATTCATTTGGGAAACATCAAGTGTAATTTAAATGAAGTTTAACAAAAGAGTTGAGATAGGAATTGCTTTCGATCCTAGTTCAAGGAAAATTTACCTTTTACTAGCCTAGCATAATGTCATCTGGCAAAATGCATACCTGGGTATTTCCCAGAATACTTCTTATCCTTTTAGATTCTACCAGGATATTCAACATTCAAGTAGGCATAGAAAATAGAATTATGTAGAAGGAAAACAAACAAACAAACAAACCTCTTTGACTATCAACAGTTGAGCATTGGTTGAGGCATCGATATAATGCTATGGTCACTCAGACCCCAACTGATCAATACATTCATTTCACTTGCTGGACCTAAACAGATTGAGACTTTCACAGTAAAAATCCAATTTTACCTATCAATCATTGTGGCATAGGCTGTGACCAAAATCATGGCTCCAGTAGCCACTTTCAATGTAGCTCAAACATCTGGTTGCTGTGACCAAGATATAATATAGCTAGAAAATTATAAATTGCTTTTTGTTGTTTTGATCCATGAATACGTAGGCAGTATCATAAAACTGTATGTTTCATGTTGTTAATATTTTCCTTTTCTATAAACATTAATTCACATTTCTTTAGAAAGTTTTGCTAACAGAAAAAATAACTAATGAAAGTACTGACGGTGTCATAACTTTTTCTGTAACCTTTTGTTAGAACATGCACATGGGTCAACATTCTTTCCTTTCCACATAAACCTGCAAAGGGTATCAAAAAACCTGCAGACAAGATGTTTAGAATGATGGTGAGAATGGGTTAATTAGGTGGAGCATCATCCTGATGGGAAACTCATACATCACTTCCAACTCATGTACAATCTTTGTATAACCCGATGTAATAAGTCAAAGTGCCTTTGATGCTGGAAAAATTGTAGAATCCTCCTCTACAACTCTGGCCTTTTTCAAAATTATATTTCCATCATGTGTGATGATTGTAACAAGTATTGCTTTGTTTCTGGCTTCTTGATATTCAGGATTGGCAGCTGAACATTTGCAGAGACATTGCTGTACATCAGAAATAACTCAAATTTCAAGTGACTTACAAATCTGTAAGAAATTTTGCTTCAGAGACTGTTGCACATCATTCATTCTACTTTCGTATATATTATGATTCAGAAAAATTGGAGGTTAGGAATGGTGTAAAGACCCCCAAAAGATGGTATGAAATAATATCTCAATTTCTGAATTTACGTCTGGGATTTCACATTAAGTGCCTTCACTTTTCTCTCCTTCACATCAAGATTTGGTATTCTTTTCTAAGGCAAACTTGTTTTCAGCCAACCCTACCTCAGAAGGAGCTGCAAATTTAAAGAGGAGCCAGATGTTTTTCCAGGCTGGTAGCTTTCCTAAACTGATCAGATATCATTAGGGGTCAGACATTGGGAGTCAGAGGTTAGGATGGCAAAGCCTCCATCAGCTTCACTTCTGCATGGTTCTCAAGTCATTAGTGTGCATCAGAATCACCCAAAGGGCTTGCTCAACCACAGAGCACTAGCATTTTTTGTCCTTTAGGTCTGGGTGGGATCTGAAAATGTGGATTTATAACCAAGTTCCCAGGTGACAATGATGGTGCTGGTCTGGGAACCACAGTTTGAGGCCAGCGGCCTATGGCAGGGTACCACCTCTCTTATAAAATAAATGATTATTATGCGTGAAGGAGATCATTTCTTTTTTCTTAAGATTTTATTTATTTGTTTATTTGAGAGAAAGAGAGAGAGTGAGCAAGTAAGAGAGAGAGCACTAGCCAGGGGGAAAGGCAGAGAGAGAAGCAGACTTCCTGCTGAGCATAGAGCCTACCTAATGTGGGACTCAATCCTGGGACTCCAGTATCATGACCTGGGCTGAAGGCAGACACCCAACCAACTGAGCCACCCAGGTGCCCCTGAAAGAGATTATTTCTATTGTATATTTTTGGCTTATTTGTTAAAATAGATAATGGAGCCTGAATCAATATAGAGACTAATATAATACATGTAAGGTAGATATTACTCCTCTTTGGAAAGATGCTTATTTTCTTATCTCTAGCACTGGTTTATACAGGCAGCATGTGCCTCAATGCTGGATTATATGAGGGAAGAGGAAATTTGTTGTAGAAGGATTAGAAATTTATTGTTTTAATCCTACATCCATGTAGCAGGTGTTGTGGAGATGGTCAGTTTCTGCTTTGCTTGAAGGTAATGCCCAGAATTGCTGTGGCTACCTTGTGATGACAGGATGAAGCAAAATGAGGACAAAACCACTCCAATAAGTGTGACAAACTTGCTCCCAAGAATGTGTGTCTCCCCCAGAATAAAAGAGTAGAGACAAAGGCAGTGACGCGAGAAGTCAATCCAATTGAAGGATAGTGGAGTGTGCCAGATGATGTTACTTCAGTGGTTCTTATCCTAGGGCAGTCAGTTAAAAATTTTTGTGTAGTAGTACGTAGATAATATGTTAAAGTTTTTTTGTATTAATAAAATTGAATAGAATAAATACATTATATTATGAAATAATGTACTGTTTAGCTAGCATATGTAAGTAGGTATATAATTTTTTCTTCCATGATTAGTTAACTGTTTTTTTCAGAGCTGAAAGAACCAGACAGTTCATCTTTCCAACTCTAGCTACCTGTACCTCATATCACTGATATTTTATCATTTAATTTATTTAGCAATATTTATCTGAATGTGTGAAATTTTGATAATGCTGAAATTTCATTACTGCTAGCTCACATCATTCATTAGAAAATTTCAGGCAAGAAAAAAAACAAACAAGCCATTCTTAATAAGTCAGATAATTGTAAGATTTGCATTATTAGTAATGAAGTTAAGTGAAAAATCTTGACTACAGTTTTAAGACATTATTCATCAGTAAACTCAATTTTCCCAGTGAAAGATAAGATAATTTGTACATGCATACTTGATCCAAAGTATGTGGACAAAACTTGAAGGCATTACTGAGATTAAATAAAAATAATAATAATAAATAAAAGAATAAAAAAATAATATAAATTCAAGATAATTATATTTGACCATTGGTAATGAATTTAAAATTATAGATTGCTCAATATATTGAGTGGTTATTAAGATCATGGGTTCCCTTTCTTCTTATACTAGATGAAGTTTCCTTCCTCTTACCAAAACCCAACTAGTCCGTTTGTTCTCTGGATCCCAATATTTCTATCTCTCTACAGACCTTGTATAATTTTTCTCTTTCTACTCTTTTCAGCCTCACTCATTCACTTGTCTTTATCCCATAATTATTTTAACGTCTAGTGTTCTTTATATAAAAAGAAAAAAAATAAAGTATCAACAACAAAAGCCTTATCCATTCATTCTTTTTCCCATGCTTGCTCCTATCTCCTCCTGTATACCAATGAGAAATTCAGCAAATGTATCCCTGCCTTTTAGTTTATTATACACACTGCAGCCAGAGTGGATTTGTTAAAAACTCTTAACTTGTTAATGTGGATTTGCTGCTTAACATAGTTCAATGCTTTCCCTTTGCTCTTAAGAGAAATATACCAAATTTTAAAGGTCATCTCCTTACATTATCTGACTCTAGTTTCTCTCTTTAGACCCAGGTCATGCTTCTTTCTCACTTGTCATTTAAGATCCATCTAAGGCTGGGCTTTTTTCCTTTTCTCAAATGAATTTTCTATTTCCTGCCTCAATCACTTTACCTTGCCACTTTTTATTCTTGAAATATTCTTCCCATTTCTGGTTAACCCCTGCTAATATTTTTGCTAGCATTTGTTCCCTCCTTTCCACCCCATTTTCAAGATCTAGTCATGGCCTCTACATCCAATAGCAACTTGAGCTTCCTCTTGATAACATCTGCCTTCATTCATTTGATATCTTTGCTCTTTATTAGACTGTAAACTCTATGAGAACAAGCATTGATTATGCTTTTTTTATCTTCAACATCTTATGGTGTTTCCTACATGGTTAGTGTTAAATGCATATTTGTAAAATGAATAAATACATGCCTCCAAGTTAGAATAGAAGTGAAATCAGCTCTCTTGTATTTTTATTTTCTGCTTTTTTGTATTTTAGTACATAAAATAAGCATTACTGATTACCACTTGTAACTATGCATATGATTCTAACCTAGGTAATAGCTTAAATATCCAATTGAAAATATCTTTGTTAATGAACCATAGCCAGTTTTTTGTTAGTTTGATTTATATATGTAATGGATACATAATGTATATGTATCTTTTAACAGGTATATTTATTCCATAAAGTTTTTCAAAAGTAAATTGTTTTCACAAGAGAGTCATAAATATATATAGAAAGATGTGGGGGGAGAAAGAAGGAGGGAGAGAGAAAAAGACAAGATGGAATATGAAACAATTTTTAGAAAGGCAGCTGAATTTTAGCATTATCTCTAGGTAATTGTCAATGTTAATTAACTTTGCTGCACTTTGATTTCTACTTCCATAAAATGGGATAGTTGTAATATGATTAATGAACTGGTAAAATAATGTTTGTGAAATTTCTTTGTAAGTTTAAAAATATTATTCAAAATTATCCTATTGTTATTTATTTAATGAAACTTACAAAATTATTTTACATCTTCGTCATAATAAACTCAGGTGTGGTTTTTATTTTATTTATTTTTATTTTATTTATTTTATTTTTTTTAGGTGTGGTTTTTAAACATACAGATTATTTTTTGTGATTTAAGACAATTAGTACAGTATTCTAATCTTTGGAGTGAGAAATACTCCTGAGTATTTCTTTTATTTTTTGTAGTTTTAGACTTTTGTCTTCACCGACTAAATCCTTACACAGCTTCATGTATTTTTTCTTTAGACCAAGCATCTAATTGCCATTTTTATTCTCTGCTTTATAATAGCTGTCATTGGATAATGGAAGAATCAATCAAACTTTTTTTTCTTCATGTCCCCGCAGCAACAGAACTTTATTATTTTTACTCCAGTGACACTGAGAAGCTTGAATCAATATTGACAAAACATCAGGTCTTTTTGAAAAACCCTGCTATGATAGCACTCAGAGTTTAACCATTTCACATCTTTTATAGCCAGAAAACTCAAAATTTATTTTCCTCAGAAACACATACATCTTAATCCCTTGGAAAATCATTCTGTTGCATTTGAAATGCAGTAACCATAATTGACTTCCAAAGCACAAAACTTGGATTCATCTCCATATCTGAGAATAGAATCAAGCCCTAAACAAAGAGAACTTTATAATCAGGTTTGGAAGATTAATGTTTCTTTAGAAGGGGAAGCAGATCTTGAGAGCAATCTGATTTTGTTCCTGCTATTGATAGAAAAGTTGAGTTTCTAGCTGAACTAGTAGGAAAGCTTGCTTGTAGATAAATGGATACTTTAAAGCTGGAAATAATTTACACTTAAACCTTGTTCATCATTGATATTGATCACTAGAAAACTCTCCAAACCACAAGCATACCCAAACCTCTTCCTGTTGAAATACTACTAATATTATTTTTGATGCTTTAATTTATAAGTAGTAAAATGAATATTATAATAGCCTTTGTCTTGCATAACTCACACAATTTCTCATACAATATCATACATATTCTTCTGATAAGTTTTCCCCAAATCTGTCATCTGATCTCTGAAGTCTGTTTTTGTTTTTGTTGTTATTCTTGTTGTTTTTTGGCCACTTGCCCTTTATCCCTGAGAAAATGTATCTGAATCTCCATCTTTGCTATTAAGCAGTAATTCTCAGTCACAATGTATCATTCAATGGTTGATCTCATTTAGGCACAAGTTTAAAACTTGATGAAAATTGAATGAGAAAAAAATGGTAATGCAGTAAAAAAGAAAAACAGACAATGGAAAGTGTCTACATAAAGTTATTTGTTTTGATTTTTTTTTTTGGATTTTATTTATTCGTTAATGTGACACACACACAGAGAGGGGCAAAGACATAGGCAGAGGGAGAAGTAGGCTTCCAGGGGGAGCCCAAGGCGAGACTCAATCCAAGATCTTGTGATTACTCCTGAGCAAAGGCAGGTCAACCAGTGAGCCACTCAGATGTCCCAAAGCTATTTGTTTTGTAAAATTTTATTTACATGAGTCCTTTTTGGTCCTCAAAGCAACATAAACTTGTGCTAAATACAGACCCTGTAATATTGGCATCTTCCTCTTTTGACTATTATGGATATTAAGTCAAATTTATTTAGTTAGTTTTGTTAAACAGATGGTGGATGTGCAACTGTAGCTTAGCTTTCCCAACTATTGTTAGAAGTTCTTTTTAGAAAGGTGTGTGCCTATTCTTTCATTAAATAAACCTGGAGGTACTCATCCTCCATTCTTTTTTGAGTTTTAATTTTCTTTCTGTGCCAATTGATTTTTCTGAACCTCTCTTTCTACTTGTTTACTCTTTGAAATCAGTGGCTTTGGGGTACCTGGGTGGCTCAGTTGGTTAAACATCTGACTCTTGATTTCAGCTTAGGTCGTGGGTGGAGCCCCTTTTTAGGTTCCACACTGAGCATGTAACCTGCCTAAGATTCTCTCTCTCTCTTCCCCTCCCCTCCCCCTTACACAACCACACTCTCTCTCTCAAAGAAGAAAGAGAGAAAAAAAGAAAAGAAAGAAAGAAAGAAAAAAGAAAGAAAGAAAGAAAGAAAGAAAGAAAGGAAGAAGAGAAGAAGAGAAGAAGAAGAAGAAGAAGAAGAAGAAAGAAAGAAAGAAAGAAAGAAAGAAAGAAAGAAAGAAAGAAAGAAAAGAGGCTTTAATATCTGAGATAGCTGGTTTATGTGCAAGTCTTAGTATTTTGAAAATTCAGTAATATTTAATGATTTCCAACAGAACAAAGGGGACAAAAAATAACCAAGAGACTCTTAAGTATAGACAACAAAATGATGATTACTAGAGGGGAGATGGGTGGGGGGATGGGTTAAATAGGCGATGGGGATTAAGGAGTGCACTTGTAATGAGCTGGGTAATGTATGGAAGTGCTGAATCACTATATTGTACACCTGAAACCAATTTATACTATATGTTAACTAACTGGACTTTAAATAAGAATTTTTTTAAAAACCTCAAACTTCAAGTATTTAAGTTGACGTTACCATCAGAATCAAAAACAAGTTTGTAAAAAATGGTGATAAACAGTAATAGAGAATTTCTATCTATTCCTTTTAAATATCCTGGAGTATACATATTTTGGAACTACCTTCTCAGTATAACCAGTTTTAGAGTCTTGAATTCAGAGTTAAATTGCTTCTTGATTTTATATATAACTTATAAAGGTAGGCTGATTAATCATAAAGACAACTTGGAAAAATAGTAACAGCTGTTCTTAAAGGAAATATATATATATAAACACACATATATACATGTGTGTATAAATGAATTTCCTATCTGTATTATTCTATTCATGCATATTATTTATATATATGCATGAGCATGTATATATATATTGACAGAGATATATGATTGTTATATTCATACCTGTTTATCTGTATAGAAGTAAATTGCATATTTTTCTTTCAAATTGAACTTACTGTAGTATGTTTACATTTATACTATTATGTAAATTTTTTAAAATAACTATGGGCTGAAAACAAATCCATTTCTCACATGGCATAGGTAAACCTCTAATCTTCCAATTATCTTGGTCTAAGTATGGAGTATTTACACAGAAGGGAGTTTGTGCAAATAAAATGGAAGAGGAGTTAAATTTCTTGCTCCAAAAGAAAAGAGTCAAGCATGATACAAAATACTAAGTTTATATAGTCTCCATTCTCCATCTAGCAGAATTGAACCTTTCAAAGGGGACAATACAGATGGATGTTTTAAAAATTACTACAGAGCATAAACTATGCTTTCACTGTACAATAAGCCTAACCTATTAGTAGAAAGTGTCCATGAAAAATTGGCATCTTTAAGCAAATTTACATAGCTTCATCATTGTTTTGCATCGTGTTGCAGACAGAGTTGATGATTTAAAATCATGATTGATTTGTGAAAACTACAGAAATGAGGCAGAAAGTACTGGATTTTGCTGTCAAGAAGTCCATTTAGGATAACCTATAATCATACTGAGAATTAGATTGTATGAAATTGAAGTGTAAAAAAATCCATGGCATCAGTAATTATGTTGAAAATGAAATGAATATCTTAAAGAATCTGCTTTCATTTATAATTCTTCCTCTGTATATTATATTATCTTCATGTTCATCTTCAGAACTGGTTAATATTATTGTAATGACATCTGTTTCCAAGGGAAGTAAGAAAGTTTAAAAAAAAACTTAGAGTGAATCGTTTTCAAACTTTGGGCATGAAGAGAGTAAAAGTAAGATGGGGAAGTGATTTCTTTTAATACCAATAAATTCTATATAACACATTTTTTGTCATTTTTCCATCTTTCTGTGCAATAACTGGTCAGGTGAGAGTTAGTAAACTTATTCATTTTATCAGTCTAGAGGTCTAAAAGTCCTTGCTAAATAGATTCCATTGGTTCCATTGGTTAAACACATGCACACACACACACACACACAAATGCATGCATGCCTATAAGCGTTCCTATTAAATCTACATTCTTGATGGTTTTATAAAAAAAAGAATTATTTGAAATTGACTCCCAGTAGCATCTTTAGAACCAAATCATTTATTCATTAGAGAAATAATTTATTCATTAGAGTATATACAAATATTGAAATTTGCTTTTAAATCTTACTAAATATCATTCAAGTCAAAATATTTTATTTCAGTTTATTATAATTCTGAAGAATATAATTCAAGAGTAATTTTTAAGTTATAAATTGTATAATTTATAATGTAAAAACATTAATAATTTAAAATATATTTAAAGGGTTGGTTATGTACTAATTTCCAATTCAAATACTTACCTAGCCTTGTCCAAATTTCCATCCAATGTGTTCCAAAACATTTACTTAGTGATGGAAACTAAATATATTTGAATCATTCTTAAATTGTTTTGCCTATAACCAGTGGTTTAATCTTTCTAAAGTAATGTTTTCAAATTGCCATTTCCCATTTCAACAATGTGCAATCACTCTTAGTATCCTATAAGATAAAGTCCAAAATAAAATTATCTTAAAACAGATTTACCTTTGTGGATGCGCTTTGAACATTTATACTCTGAATTACTTTTTGTTAAGATAGAAAGGAATCACCTGAAGGTATTAATAAATTATTTCACTAGTATATTGAAAAGTCCAATATTGAAGAAATATGAACACAGACATCATAAAAAGAGAATAAGTGGCCATCTATTCCAAAAGCAGGGGTCTAAGAGCAGTATTTTTTGATAAATTTGAATATATATTTTCATATCCAGTAAATTTGCAGATCCAAACTTAAATAAATAGCTTCCATACCTTCAAGAGTTAGATGAAACTAGCAACAATAAAAGAGTCACTGCAACTTGATTCTCAAAGATGGCTTTATTTTTCCAACTACAGTGAAACGTTATTTTAAGAGATAAGTATTTCTCAGAGTGAAAAGAAAGGTCCAAGTTCATTGAGTGACTTTTCCATCTCAGAAGAATAGATTGGAAAACTTGGCACAGGAAAAGGAGAATCAGGGTGTCATATAAAAATAATTCTATCTGGAAAATTCTATCTGGGAATATCTTCTCCTTACTGCCCAATAGATAGAGGAAAGGAGAAGAAGGAAAGTAAAATGTTTCCTCAAAGAAGTCAGGGTCCTTATTTTCTCTCTTTTCAGTTTTGTACTTCTCCTTCTTAGCAGTATGGAAGAAATATCCAGATATATTTTGAAGAAGCTAAGGACATCAGAGCTGGTAGCTTTCTTTCCTGAGAATAGTCTGAAGGTCTGTAAGCTTTGTAATGAAGTTTTACATCCTTACATTCAGCTTGGGCCAATACCTAATATGTGGTGATGGTGAAACATTGCCCAAGGAAGGTGTCTAGTTGAATGAATTTGTGGGATAATTCGTGGCTCCTGAGACACTGAATGATGTGTAAGTGACTCACAAGTGCATCCATGCTCAGGGAAGGATAATATATGTGCTGAGCAGGTCCATGAACAGCAAACTCAAGCATCCATATAGTTCACATTTGCCATCAGAGTGAAAAGATTTCCAGTACTATGACAAGGTTTAGTTAAGACTAGTTCCCATCTATAGATACCAGTTCAGTGAAAAGATTAGACAAATCACAATCCAATAGTAGATCTATGGACCTTCTGATGAACTACCCAAATATATCCAGTCACTATCTTGTAGATAATTAAGAGGTAAAAGAGAGGGATGATGTGAAAGTGTGAGCAATAATCAAAGACAATTCACATTGTCTTTGGAAAGTCACATTGTCATTGGAAAAAACTGAAATTGTAATTAATGGAAAAGTTCAATTCTCCATCTTTATCTTAGTAGGATGGTCTTCCAGGAGAAAAACTAAGTACATTTCAGAAAATAAGAAACTGGATTTTCTCTGCTTATCTAAGTTGTGTTAATTTTCTTATTTGGAAGCTGGAGAGCTGCCCTAGCCTAAGGAACTGTGTGGTCCAGGATGAAGAGATGTCTCACTGGTAACTGGAATTGTCTGATGAATGCTAAGAGTAGAGCTCAGTTGTCTGCACTATTGAATCCACAGATTAATATGCATTTCTTATTTTGATAGTATCAGCCTATACATATATTTCTTCTGTGAAAGTCTCAATGTTAAGTTTTTTTGTGGTTCCTTGAAATTAAAGGAAACTAATTAAAGGATACTATTTTTGAATTTTGAGTATTATCATTTTTATTATCTACTTAGGTATAGCAATGGGCAATTTATTATAAGAATTATTTAAATGTAGTCACATGTAGGGCTTATATTACCCATTCATAATTTTCTCTTTAAGAAATCTGAAAGATTTTCTCCTAGACCAATCTCATTATGATCCTCAATGTGTCATGGCTCTACTCATGCACCATTCATTGCTCATGCAACTAATCTTCCAGAATGCCCTTCCCATTCCTCTTTGTATGATCTAACTTATGTTCACAATTCAAGTAGTTTGGCAAATATTTTATGAATACCTTTAGCTAAGAATATTCTAAAGTCTCTGAGATTATATTAAAATAATCTTGCAGAGTTTATCAAGATGATTTTTGTTTTCATTTTACACACATACACATATATATTCACACATGCACACATACTACCCTAAAGTCAGAATGAAAGCAAAAACTTCTAAGCTCTATGACATTTTTTGATGAAAGAACATGGCATAGTCTTCTAACCACATTGCACATGACATATGACTTACAAATATTTCTTCCCTTTCTAAGCATTGTCTTTTCACTTTCTTAATGGTTTTGTTTGTAGCACAAAAAATTTAAATTCTATTGCAGTTCTATATATTTATTTGTCACCTGTGGTTTCTGGTGTTGTATCTAAGGAAATACTCTTTAATTCCCTCTAAGAGCTTTATCATTTTTAGTTCTTATATTCAGGTCTATGGTCAATTTTGAGTTAATTTTTCCTTGTTTTGATCTTTAGCCTGGCTACCCAGGTTTTGCACTGTTTTAGCTATTTACTGTCACTTATCATTTAAAGATTGTGCTTTCTCCCTCTTAGCTAGTAAGATTTGAACCCTTTATTGTTGGCTATGTATGGGGCTTGGATGTTGCTATCATTATGCAGAGAGGAGACTTTTTTTGCCTCATATACCTAAGGCTTAGATCCTTCTTCTCTGGTCACTCCTGACAGGTGCAGCCAAGGGCAGGCACAGTCTTCCACGCTCCCATGGATGTGGGTGATTTTACTTTTTAGCTCTTAGAATCACCGCTAGCTCTGAGTGGCTTATTACTGTCAGTGTTTGGTCAGAGGTCATGTTGAAGTCCCCTCTGCCAGTGAGCTTTCTGCCCTATGTTGACGAGTCAGTGTGGGCCTGTGAGGAATGCTTTAAATTCTACCCCACATCCCACTCTAATTGCCCCTGAGTAGAACTTAAAGCATGTGTACAGCCAACCCAATCCTCAGCGTTGGCTCTAATCCCAGACCAATTCTTGTCAGCATTTTTTATTTAGTGTTTCTCTGCTAAATTGCTTTCCACCAAGATCTCCACTATTTTGGACAATGAACTTAGGCATAAAGTTCTCCACTTTCTGTTCCAAATATAGTCAGTTCCCTCAAGTACAGTTGAGGAGCTTGTGATGCTTAAGTCCAGTCTCTTGGCTCTCAGTGGAACTACTGTGCCACTATACAGGAGCTGGGAGTGGGGTCTCACTTTTCCCAAGTGAGCCTGCTATGACTGGGCAATGTTTGTGTGGAAGGGATAGGGGAAACCCCTGATCTTTTCAGCTTGCTTCTCTTGACATAAAGTCTATAGTTTGAATAAGATGGGATGAGATGGCCAGGGCTGACCATCCTCCACCTGCCCTACCTGGTGTAGAATTTCAGCTCCAAGAGTGGGGGCTAAATGGAGAAAGAGAATACTGCTTCCATTTTCCACTCTTGTCTGGAATACAGATTCTTCCACCCCCCACCCCATCCCAAAGTAGAATGTTACTATGAAAACTTTTATAACCGAAATGGAACAAAGTGAGGATGCAATTTTTAAAGATTTATTTTTAAAAATTTTGAGTGCTCCCAGATCCCTAAAATAACCCCTCTTAGGTTTTTTTTGACACCATAAGACCTATCTTACTTATGGATATATAAAATAAATCAAGATAAAGCACGGTTGCTCACAGACTTATTTCAAAGCTATGGCAGCTTAGTGCAGAGATGCTGAGTGTAGTTCTCAAGGAGGCTTCGTGACACTCCACGGCTGCTCTAACAGCTCCCTGTAAAACAAACGCTGAACACTATTTTCACTTGAGGACTTTTTCCTTTTCTTTCTTTCTTTCTTTCTTTCTTTCTTTCTTTCTTTCTTTCTTTCTTTCTTTTTTTTAAGATTTATTTAGAGAGAGAAAGAGCATGTGTGGGAGGGACAGAGGGAGAATGAGAGATAATCCAAAGCAGACTCCACATTGAGTGTGGAACCCAACACAGGCCTCAGTCTCACAACCTGAGATCACAACCTGAGCTGAAACCAAGAGTCAGGCCCTTAACCCATTTTGCCATCCAGGATCTCTGCCTTTTTTCTTTCTTTTTTTTTTATCTATTTTTTTTTTTTTTATTTATGATAGTCACACACACAGAGAGAGAGAGAGAGAGAGAGAGAGAGAGGCAGAGACACAGGCAGAGGGAGAAGCAGGCTCCATGCACCGGGAGCCCGATGTGGGATTCGATCCCGGGTCTCCAGGATCGCGCCCTGGGTCAAAGGCAGGCACCAAACCACTGCGCCACCCAGGGATCCCTGCCTTTTTTCTTTTTGAATCCAGAATCCTTCTCTGATTTCTTCCATTTGACAAAAACAGGTACTAATGTAGGTCTTTCATAAAAGTAAAGCATAATATGAACTTTCAAAAAGCAAGGGATGTATATGTGCAGTTTCTGCAACATAAGATTGGTAGGAAGAAAACAGAAAAGATTGGGAGGCATGTTTCTGATGCCTAAGGAAAGTCCTGAGGTAGAGTGCCCAAAACACAAAATAATGCAATAGGTCATGATTCAAGTGCCAGATTACCAACTGTTCTTGCTGATCCTTAGTAGGTTTTCTTGGTTGAACATTTCTCCATTGCCTATATGCCCTTTGAATAATTTCCAAGACTTTAAATGAATTCTGTATTTTTAAATATAATTTTCATCAGTTAAATGGTTATTTTACTGGGAAAAGCATCATTGTACTCCTTACTTCATGATTCTGGAGGTCCTGACTATACTATAATTCTAATATCTTTAAAATTCCTGATTGTCACAAAACAATAAAATTTTGTCTTGGATTTGTGTATATTGATTCAGAATTTCAGCACTCTTACAGATCAATTTATAAAATATGAGCCTGAAAATATGAATAATAGATCTTAATATTAAAAGGTCTTTTATTTTCTTAAATTAAATTAAACTTATGTGCTGCATTAGTTTATAATTAAATGTTAAGTACTTCATTTGCATAGCTTAGTTCACTCACAATGCATTTACTTAAGGGTGATTACCTAGGACTCCACAAAACAAATTTCCAAATGTATGTAGGATGACAATTTGATCCCAAGTCAGGAAATTGCTTTAAAAGTCAAAGATTGCAAATGTTAATTTAAAAGGAATGCTACATAATTAGTTTCCTTGAAAATAGAACTTACTCTATTGTGATCATAGCAATATTCAGTAAGGCAAAGTTATCTCCTCTGTTATCTATTTAAATATATTATCTTTATAGAATTGCTTTTTCTTAAAATTTTGTACATTTCTTATGCTTAGACAAATTTATTGGATAAACATCCCTTCTATTTATGGGTTTTAGTAATAGTAAAGTAACCTATGCAAAACAAAAACAAAGACCCCCAAACTATACTAACCTCTTCCTTTTACTGCATATGATCTTTTGTTAAACCTAAGAAAATTTTGTTTCAAAATTTGTGGAGAATGGACTCCAATCTCTCTCTAAAATAAAATCATTATCTGAGTAGGTCAGAAGAGGTGAATCCAAGTGAGATGAATTTAGCCAAGTCTAGAAGTAGATATAAAAAGCAAGAATTGTAGAAAGACTTTGAGAACACATTTCCTAGATTTTTGTTTGGAGATTTTTACCTCTCATCTTCATATCAGAAGCAACGATACTTATAAATTTGTTATCACATGATATTTTGCTGATATGGATACAGATATATAAATATGTACACACATATATGTGCGTAAACTACACACTGAAAGGATTTTTTTGAATAATGTATATTGATGCATAATTAATGTTTATCTTTACTAAAAATTGTTTAGTCAAAATTGCTTCTCACATTTTTTTATACATCTTTCATCTATATTCGCTTAGAAAATAAACTGTTGGGAAAGCAAATCAAAAACTACATTTGGGAATTTAAATCGAGGAAGCAGAAATTTGTTTATATATGTAATTGACCCTTGAACAACTTAAGGGTTAGGGAAGCTGACCCACACAGTTGAAAATCCATATATAGCTTTAACTCCTCAAAAACTTAACTACCAATAGCTTACTACTGACTGTAGCCTGATAACATAAATCACTGATTAACACATATTATGTGTGCCTTATGTTTTATATGCCATATTCTTACAATAAGCTAGAGAAAAAGAAATGCTATAAAAATCATAAGGAAAAGAAAATCCATTTTCAATACTGTACTGTACTTACTGAAAAAATACCATATAAATGGACTTACACAGTTCAAAGATCATGGGGTTCAAAGGTCAACAGTACTCTTTTGATATACATAGCTTGTAGGAAGGTCCTTGTGAAGACCCACTACAAAGTTTTAACTTAGTAGTTTTTAGTGTTGAGTGCATGTGTGTGTGTATGTGTGCATTTTTATCTACATCTGCAAAATTTTCCTGTATATACTCCCATAGTGGCTTCAGCCTATACAAAATGTCTTGGAAGGTTCACAAAAACGTATCATTCTGGTAGCTTGAATTTGATTCACCTCAGACCATTATTTATTTTCAGTCTTTCTGCCTGTTAAATTTGCCAAAAAACATCCCCCAAATGTAATGTCTCCTAACAACAACCATTCATTTAGCTCATGTTTCCGTAGATTGGTAATTTGAGTCCAGTTAGATGGTTCTTTTGGTACCTGTGCTTGTTGTAAGCTATTGGATTGTTGGATGGAGCCAGTTGGTTTATGAAAAGCCTTCCTGGGGTCCTGGGGATGCTGGTGACTGGAACCCATCTTCATATAGTTGTTTATTGAGCCACAGGCTAACATGCATTTATTTACCCGCTTACAGGATTACGAGTATATTATGAGAACAGGCACAATGCTACAAGGCATTTATTTAATGGCAATTACCTAAGACTCCAGAAACTTCTCAAGTCTCTGTTTGTACTATATTTGCTACTTTTCTGTTGTCCAAGGTAAGTCCAATGGTGATACTGAAAGTCACTGAGAAGTCACCTTTTGATGTCAGAAGCTGGGAGTCACCATGTAAGAGAAATGAGAAAGAAGGGAATTTTGTAGTTATGTTTGCAATCTACCACCTCCTTTACTTGTTGAATATACTTCATCTGAAAAATGTAGCAACTGAGTTAATAATTTATTGTTCAAAATAACAAGAACCATATTCTGTGTTGTTCTAAGTGGTATTTTAAAACTAAATTCATCTCTGAAAAGGTAAATTTTTATATATGGCCATGGTTGTTGGCTTCTCCATTCTTTTGAAATTAAGACATTGAAAATTGACAAGTTGAATCTTGTGAATTATTAGCAAATGATTTGTGCTGATAATTTGTATGTAATAATTTGTACATATATATATGACTCACAGCAAACTCAATAATAACCCAATAATAATGACACTTTCACTTACTTATTTATTGTTAGCAATGCTTTCTGGCATTGGCTAGAATGAGGCAGGACCGGAGTATAGGAAAACCCATCTTTTAAGATGATGGCAAAAACAAAATAGAGGGATCCCTGGGTGGCGCAGTGGTTTAGCGCCTGCCTTTGGCCCAGGGCGCAATCCTGGAGACCCGGGATCGAATCCCATGTCGGGCTCCCAGTTTACAGAGGGTAAACATTAGGGCAAATAGACTCTCAGGAAGAGCAATTACAGAGAAATTGTTACTCATTTGAATTCCGAGAAATATGCCACATACATCAATGAAGCATTGTAAAAGTAGAAAATACCTGAAATTTTGACCAGTAACTCACGGTCCTAACCTTAACTAAGGAGTAGGATTACAGAAAAATGACTAAAAAATGCACATTATAATAACATGAAATAAATTTAACTCTTAGGATGGTACAGGCAGAAGTTCCTGCTTCTCCCTCTGCCTATGTCTCTGCCTCTCTCTCTCTCTGTGTGTGACTATCATAAATAAGTAAAAATTAAAAAAAAAATTCAAAAAACAACAAAGAAACAAAATAGAAAAATACTGCTTTGATCTTTATGTTATATAAACTTAAGTCTTAGAGAAATGTAATGCTGAATAACATACAATGTTACTCATACTGAAAACACAGCCGTTGAGCTTGTCAACAAATTTCTTGCCATATATTGCCCCACATATATTGGGAGACCTGGATTTCTTTTTGCAAGGAGCAGGTGTCTAGAATTATAACTATTCAAAACATCAACAGAAGGTTAAGGAAAGAGCACTGGGTGATATCTAAAAAAAAAAAAACCCATTAGCAGCCAACAGATGATGCTTGTACTCTTTTTGTTCTCCAGATTTCCACTGTGACTAGAATAGTTTAGCAGTGGGTAAGGAAGGCCATCCAACAATGGTGTCATCAAAGACAACATGAGATCCTTTAAAAGTCACATCTGTGACAATGCTTGTCTTCCAGAAATTCTTCCACCAATTTTTATCCCCAGAGCTTCTGGGATCACATTCTTTTACTCCTATATGTGCTATAAAGAAGAGGAATGGAAATTACACAATTTCTATTTTTATTTATCTGCAGATCTGTGAATTCTAAACACCTCTTATTTAAGTTCAATATTCCTGTTTTCAAAATATATATCAGAAAAAGGCACAATACATACTTTTAGAGAATAATGTATCTAATAATCTTTTTCAAAAAACTTTTGACTCAGTTTCTCATAAACAGCAATCTCAACCAGAATTCTGTTGAATTACTGTTCTTCCTACTATTGTTGAGGGGTTTTCTTTTTTATTCTCTTTTTCCTCTTTTCTTTATCAATGCATACAAACACCCTTCTATTTTAATTTCTGACAAACTTAAAATAAATCCTACCAAAATAAGTTTTATAACTAACATTGATGTCCATATAAAATATGATAAAATAAATATCAGACATGGAGTGTATTCCTAAATGATTAGATTTGGGAACAAACTCTTCACCAACTCTTCACCAACAAAATGACTCCAATGGGAAGTATGCATGGTAGGTGAGGGTATTTTTTTCAGGAGATAGATTAAGTATGTTTAATTCCTATTTGTGAAAAGTTAATTTGGAAATGCACCACTGGGATGCCTGGGTGACTCAGTGGTTGAGCGTCTGTCTTCGGCTCAGGGTGTGATCTTGGGATCTGGGATTGAGTCCCACATCTGGTTCCCTGCAGGGAGCCTGCTTCTCTCTCTGCATATGTCTCTGCCTCTCTCTCTGTGTGTCTCTCATGAATAAATAAATAAATCTAAAAAAAAAAAAGAAATGCACTTAACCTGTTTTAAGATATCAAATCAACAAATGAACAAATAATATAAATAAGACAGCTTTGAGAATTAAGAATTAAGTGAAAAGAATAAAAGAAAGCATCTTTATCCATAGTAACTATTCAATCAAGTTCAATATCTATGTGTGTGTCTATATGTATATGCATGTATATATACACATGTGTAAGTCCAATGACATACTATAAAATTTCAATGAAGCCAGAAAATTTGGTAATATGAAATATCAGTAATATAATTTTTTGTTAGTATACACTGTAGAAAACCCATATATATTTCTTGTAGACAGAGCCCTTTTAAAAGTTCATATATGTCAACATAAACTCGACATTTTGGCTCTAAATTGTTTCAATACATATTTTCCATTTACAATATTCTAACTAAAAATCCAATAAATATAAATCAGTTTTTGCTCTCAGTAACTTGTGGGATGCACACTCAAATAGAATTAAGATGTATGAATTATATTTATTTCAAAAAAAGCAGATGCTGCTCTAGTTATTTCAAGGAGAAAGAATTCAATAGAGGGACTTAATTACATGTAATTAGTGGAAAAGCTGTTGAAGTGGTAAAAAGGCCTCTCCTGGCACTCGGGAAACCAGGAGGAAAACAGCTCCAATGACCCTGGATGACAATTGCGTGTAGATAGAGTGGGTGATTCTCAGGACACCAGCAGAAGCCACTGGCAGATTGTGGACTTCCTGTGCTGAAAGCTCAAAGCTTCTGCAAGTCAACTTTACATCTGTAGTTCATTAGCTTTAGAACAAGTTTCTCTGTATTTCTACCACTTGTATTAAGGAACTTTGGGCAAGATTCCTCTAAGTTCCTGGCCTATAACTCTAAGAATCAATGACTTGCAAAATTTTGAACCTTATTGCTATGACAGATCCAAATTTACAGAGATAGCATGAGTTACAAAGAATACCTCACTGTGCCTTTTACATTGTTGCAGGGTCATTTTCTGAAAATCTTCTATTTAAACTCAAGAGAAGAACCACTGGTTTTCCCTAATACCTGTGAGCAACTGCTCCTAGTTCACTGATGTGACTGTGTTTGTATTCTGCTACATGGTATCTATTCACATTTTGTAAGACATGTCACTGTCAGAGCCAAAAAATACAAAGGAAAGTGTGACATCCCTGGTGCCACCCTGCCAAAAAGCCACAGGCAATTGTGATCAATGGAGATATTTCCAACTATTGACAAACATATCCAAGTTTTACTGCTTCATTAGGATTTTTATGATTATTTTTTACTGAATTTAATCTTTTACTATTTAGCCAACAAAATTGTTTTATGATTATAACGGTGAAGATAAGATACAAGATTACTTGCTCAAATACAAAAAGGACTGATAGTTTTTCTACTGAGAAAGCTACACTAAATTGAAAATACCGGGTTTAGCTACTTCTGAGGGAACACCGGACAGCAAATGAAATGGAAGCTATAAAAATGTATAAGAAGCCAAGTAATTCACAAGTGATTAATGATAATGGTGATCTAGATAAGACCCTTGGCGATAAATACACAACTGGGTTTAGAAAATATAACAAAGAGTAATTAGATTAAACTGAGTTATAAACAATGAACATGTAAAAAAGATACCAAAAATAACAGATTTTGATATTATGCTTGTATTGCTGAAAGCATAAATTGTTGCATAAATGGAGGAACTTGTATGATTTAAGTACTTTTGAAGCAGAAAACTCATTTAGTTATTTTATGAGATAAAGACACTCATTGTAAATCATTCCTACATTTGTATGAGGGCAAAATAAATTGCCTTGATAAAATCAAACTGATTTAAAGTACACTTCTTTAATAGCACTGGATGAATTTAAAGTGTTCCATATCTTGGATCAAGGCTAAACCAAATTTCTCTCTCACAAAGAAACACACAGGTGCACATACATATATTCAGAAATTTCAATGTAAGCTCAAAATATCTCTAATTCTTTGTAAAAGACTTTATAGATGATAATGTATATAACCTATTATATATAATGTGTTTCTATATTATAATAAGAAAGACAAATATAGTTTTATAAAGCATATACTTGTTATGTATAGAATGATTTGAGGCTTTTTAAACCACCCCTACCAAAACATGATGATAGTTTCTCCTTAAAGACAAACTTCTACCCCCAGGTTCATAAACGATGTTTTTGGATTTTTAGTTTTGGCAATTGTAACTAGCTTCCAATTTTCAGTTTTACATTCTAGCAACATGCTTTACAATAACAAGAAAAAATAATAGGACTGCTGAAATTTTAATAAAAATCCAAATGTTCTCCCTATATGTTTTGAAAATTAAAATATTAAATTTTTTTTATAATCTCACAGACTTTGTAGTTTCTAAAGAGAAAACCATCTCTTGTTTGAACTCTCAACATTTCTGCAAGATATACTGAGCAATAATTATTATAGTACAGAAATAAGGCTCAGAGAAGCAACTAATTTGCCAAAAGTCATACCCACAAAGGTAGCAAATGGCATAACCAGTAAACAAATCCTGTTCTGAAGGCTCTTATCTAGGAAAAATAGTCTTTCTCCTATTTCAGGATCCTTGAAAAGGTCAAGTTAAAATGAGATTAAATAGACTTAATATTCTGTTGGTTTAACAAGAAGGATAAGTGATATTTTTTAATAGTGCATTTTCTATTAACCAAATATTTCAATGACTATGTACCATCCTAAGAGTTGAATTTATTTCATGTTATTATAATGTGCATTTTTTTAGTCATTTTCCTGTAATCCTACTCCTTAGTTAAGGTTAGGACCGTGAGTTACTGGTCAAAATTTCAGGTATTTTCTACTTTTACAATGCTTCATTGATGTATGTGGCATATTTCTCAGAATTCAAATGAGTAACAATTTCTCTGTAATTGCTCTTCCTGAGAGTCTATTTGCCCTAATGTTTACCCTCTGTCTTTCCTCTGCTCTGCCAGCTATCTCAGGATCCTCACCCTTGGAGATTTTCTTTCCCCGGTGTTCCAGGTCACCTTGCTATTGACTGGATTGTGCCAATGGCAAACACTGGCCAGGGATTGGCAAGTAGGAGAACCAGAGCCGGCAGGCTATTTCTTCCCCTCCCACTCTCTCAGGAAGAATTTCTGGCAAAGGCTATGAGCCCTTCAAATCTGCTCAGAGGAATTTACCTAACCCTGGTTCTGTGGGGTGATCCGGCTTCTGGGATCCCATCTCCCCATACCCTCTAACTGCCCTTGCAGCTCAAAGAGGTTAAAGCTTCCCGAAGTTGCTAATTTCTGGGTTATATTACCTTCCATTGTATGACTTCTCAGCATTTTCTTTATGGTACAATCAATGCTGTGCATCATGTTTCCCACATTTTGTATACTGATGTTCTTTTTTTATTTTGTTTTTGTTTTTCCTGTTTTGACTACCTGAAATGTTTTCTAATATACTTGTCATTAAGTAAATGAATATTAACTGAGTCAAGTTTGGTCAACAGAGTAGAGTGCTGGTTTGTATATGTGATGTTCAATATCATTAACTGACAAAACTATGCAATTCTTATTCTTTCATTGGACATAGTTTCAAGCAGAGAAATAAAGGATAAGTTATACTTGAAATAGCACTATTTCAGGGTGCCTGGGCGGTTCAGTGGTTTGAGCTTCTGACTCTTGATTTTGGTTCAGCTCATGATCTCCAGGTGGTGGGATTGGCCTGCCTTGGCCTCCCTGCTCAACGTGGAGCTTGCTTGTCTTTCCCCCTCCCCCTGTGCTTCTCTGTCAGATAAATAAATGAATAAAATCTTAAAAATAAATAAATAAAATAACACTCTAGCAGTTTCCTTTTTGACAAATGCACATTTTACAGTGGTCTTCAAAACTACATCTTCACATATAATTGCTTGTTGCAGTTATGTAAAGGAAATAAATTTCATGATATAAATCATTAGGCATCAAAAAAACTCTTATTCAATAGCAGTTCTATGTAATATTTTAATTAATAAAAGTGTTCAACAGACAGTACTTCTAAATTGTTTTATATAGCCCTGTCTTGGCCGAGCCTGGTAAGCTAGGAAATGCACACATTTGTGAGCACAGAAAAAGATCTGCATGCTCTCAGGCTGAATATGTATTACAGAACATGGTTCACTAGGGAAACACTGCCTTCTAGTTCTGCTATATTTGGATGGATGCATCTCTTCATTTATATCCAATAGGGAAATAAAAGCTCACTGCTTCTACACAATGAGGTAATGAACAGTATAAATAGTTCATGTAACTTCTTGTTATGCATCATCTACCCAATAACCATCCACATAATATATGAAAAAGTGATATTACAGCTTTTGAAATAAATGTTTATATGGAGGCAATTATTTTCTGCTTTCATGTATTACGTGAGGTTTTAATGCCTTCATATCTCAAATTTGCTTATTTTAATATTCAGTAATAATACCCAACTTTGATTGCAGCTTACACATATTTTCTTTCTGAATCTCTGTTATTCCTCATTGTCTATACCATGTCTTTATTCATTGCTGCTTATTTTAGTATTCTATTCTTATTTAAAATCATTATATCATTTTAAGCCTTTTTGTAATTTACATTAATTTTCTAACATTGGAAACAATATTCATCATGATATGCCCTAAACAAGCTATGCTTAGACTCTTCTTAAGTAATTATATAGTAATTCTACCAAAAATATTGGTTAAAAAACTTAAATTTCTTCTTGATTCTTCTTATTTGGCTCCTAAGAGTAGTAGTTATAAGCACACTCTCCCCTGAAAAATCTCTTGCACTCATCTTTTCCTCTCCATTTGCTTTGCCACCATCCAGGACTCTTAGCTTTTTACTTCCCTCTACTATAAAGTTGAAACTATATGCTAATATCTCTGAGTGGCCTTTTTTTTCATGACAATAAAACCAAGTTAATGCCACACTTTTCTCCTGATTGCTTACACTGTTTTTCATTGACCATTCTTGCTTTTGAACTAATCTTTCTGAAAAACCATAGTATTCCATTTGAACCTCCTGCCATTCAGCCTCAGATACTCAGGACCTCCTGTGTTTTGGAGGATAAGGTCTAATTTCATCAAAATGGTCTTCATTGTTTTCTTTTAACTGGCCTTTGCTGATAATATAGTTTTAATTACTACTTATTTTTTATTCACTTCAGTTAAACTGTTTCCTTTCATACTTCCTTGAATAATACAAATGCATCTACATTTCAACTGTTTGCTCACATAGTTTCCTTTGAAAGGAAAAAGATTGGGATCCCTGGGTGGCTCAGAGGTTTAGCTCTGGCCTTTGGCCCAGGGCATGATCCTGGAGTCCTGGGATGGAGTCCCGCATTGGGCTTCTTGCATGGAGCCTGCTTCTCCCTCTGCCTGTGTCTCTGCTTCTCTCCCTCTCTCTGTGTCTCTCATGAATAAATAAATAAAATCTTTAAAAAGAAAAAAAAAGAAAGGAGGAAAAAGAGAAGTGAGGATAGAAACAAAAAATAGGGAAAAAAAGGAAGTGGACAAAGGTAGAAAGTTTTAATATTTATGAGCACTTGGGACGCCTGGGTGGCTCAGTGGTTTAGTGCCTGCCTTAGTCACAGGGCGTGATCCTGGAGTCCCAGGATTGAGTCCCACGTCAGGCTCCCTGCATGGAGCCTGCTTCTCCCTCTGCCTGACTCTACCTCTCTGTGTCTCTCATGAAAAAATAAATAAAATCTTTAAAAAATATTTATGAGCACTTTCTATTTATCAGGCACTCAGATTTGGATTAAGGTATGGATAAGGTGGCCACTTTCAGAGGGAAAGAATCTAAAACGTGCATGTTTTTTCCAATATCACTGGATGTTAAATATCCATGAGCCTGTAACTTGCTGGAGAATACTTTATTTGCTCAGAATCTTTCTCAGAAAGTGCAGTGCATAAGTGGAAGAAATAATTTTACTAGCTTTACTAGCTCTTATATTAGAGATGGAAGGTGAGGTCCCAAGTGATGGAAAGATGTTAAGTTTTGAAGCCCATGGCTAAGAAAGAATTCTTGTGACATCTTTGGTGCAAAAAAAGGTGGTTTTATTAAAGCATGAGAACAGGACCTGTGGATGAAAGAACTCTACTGGGGTCACGGTAAGTGGCCCATTACATACTTTGTTGGGAAAGGTTAAGGATAGTGTAAGCCCCTCAGGTATTTTGGAAACAAGGTTTCCAGGATCCTGTGGGGGTAGCTATTGCTTGGAAAGGTGATCTATTGCTGTTTAGTAAAAGCTCAGTCATGAGACCCCTCAGATGTACATTTGTGAATCATATGCTTGGGGATGATTGTCAACATGTATCTTGTGGGATAGAGATAACAGAAGTTTCCAAAGGAATTTTTATACCTTAAAGTAGACTTATAGAATCCTGGGTGTCTGGCTAAGATGGCCTTTTTCCCTTAGCAAAGTATCAATATCAAGGCAACTGAGTTTCTAGAAGAGTGTCACTCAGCCTGCTTCAAGGTCTTGTCAATGGGCTGTAGGTAGTAAGGAAATTTAATAATTTTCTTCTACCTTTCTTTCCTACATCACCAAGCACTATAATAAAGGGACCATAGAAAGTAACAATAGATGTATATTAATAGGAGAGAAAGTACGGTAACCTCAGATCTTTTCTGTGGTGGATAGGTATGAAAGATTGAACTGAGTACTGAATTAGCTTTTGCTACTTGTACAAGTTCAGTGATATGAGCAGTGATCTTTCTTGTACTATTTCTCTTCATAGAGCTTCCTCCTTACTTTCTAAATATTGAGCAAATATTTAAAGAATATTAATTCTCAGGGGCACCATTTATTAGACAGCAAAGCAGACCCATGGATCTTAGTATGCCCTATAGTTATTACATTAAATGCTTTAAAATACATTGTTCTATATAATGTTTATAAAAACCCTAGGAATTTATTGTTAGTATTCCAAGTTGCACATGAATGTACATAAGGTTTAAACATAGTAAAGGTATATTTCTAGGATTGGTAAGTTCAGAGTTGTAAGACAAACCAAGCTTTGCCCTATTCTTACATTTTATAATTTACTGGATAAATATTCAACATTTATTGAGTATTACTTATTAACTAAGTGTAACACATATGAAATATAATATAAAATAGTGTTTATCTCTTTACAAGTGTATTTTTTTTAAGTACAAAACTACTATTTCTGGATTTGGTTGTGGTTCTTCCTTTACCATTCCTCTGCTTTCTTCCTATCTATACAACCCCAGATAATAAACAGTCAGATGATTTTCATTATCTATGCAATTAATTTTGCTTTATACATCAGTAGAATAATATGTTTCTCCCAGATAAAATCATAGTTCACTCTTTTTTTTTTTTTTTTGGTAATGGGAGATGGGCAAAAGATTGCTTGGAACTATCAAATCATAAGAATGTATGTACACTGTGATAACTCAGGTTAAGTGCAGGAATTTCACCTTAAAAAAATCACTAAATAGGTTACAAATTTAGTGAACTCACTCACATTTGAGAAATGAAAGAAATAATTGGCAACTTATGTCAAGTACCCAAGTTTCTCCTTTAAAGGAAATTATCTGTTTACAGAGCTAATTCTAATCAGGAGGGGGCCATTCTGGCTTACATGACAGATGCAGTAAAGGAATAAATGCTCCCTGGGTGGAATGAAGAAGTTATTGCATTTCTTCATTACCAGACCAGAGCTACCAAGCTAAGGCAGAAAGAGAATGAAATTGATTATGGACCATGTTCCCCATGTGGAATTAGGGATTGAATAGCTGTGTGCTTTATTTTGCTACAATACTTAAAACCACTCTTACTCATATTTTCATTTATGTTTCAGACTTAAGTTTCATCTTTTCTTTTTTCTTTCAAAATATACGCCTTCCTAGATACATTGCAGAAAAAATTCTATCTTGAAACTAAACTGTTAACATCCAAAGATTGAGAATCAGTGGGAAAATGGTGATATACAGACTAATATATGTGGGTAGAGGAGACTTCTGGGAATATTTGAAAGAAAAGTAGAGTTAGCCAAGTTTATCCTGGTTTAGTAAAATGCTTCGCTTTCAGAAATCAAACATCTGTGAATCTTGCCTGATGTCTATTCTTAAGGAGTCAGTACTCTGAGTAAAATGTTACAGATTTAAGGTATTAGCAGTACTAGGCAGTACGATAGGGTGATGGATGGGGGTTCTGTGTCACACAATGTGGAGGAAGAGGTTTTCCTTTATGTTAGCGGATGATGATTAATTCTAAGTTGACACATTTTTTGAATGGGGGAAAACATAAATTATATTTCTTTCTTAAGTTCAGCTTTTATATAGATATATAACTTGATAAAATATATGACATTAATCTTAAACTAGCTATAGTTGTAGTGAAATCTATTAATTGCCTCTAAAATAATGAATAATCAGGCAAAGGAGGGGGATTTAATTTCTCCAACAGGAAGATACTTTTTCTAATGAATACCATTTTAATGCTTTGGTAGAGACATTCTGTTTGAACCATCTTTCAGTGACGAAGAAGCCCAAATGATGACTTTCCCAGCTATATTCATCATGCTCGAGTCTATACTGACTTCTCTTTCTTGTCTACAGAGGCCCAATTCCTTTTGGAACATGATTGATTCTCTTTTTAGACAAGCATGCTCCTGGGGAGGGCCAACTGAAATTCATTCATGTTATGTCAATGGTCAAGAGTCTGTTTATTTATTATCTATCATCTATCTATCTATCTATCTATCTATCTATCTATCATCTATCTATCTATATATCATCATCTATCTATCCATATATTGCACACTCAGTAAAAAACAAAGCAAAACAAATTTGGGTAAGACATAATTTTTCCAGAGATTTAGCTTATTTGGTTTTGCTCCCTCTGGCAATACAATATTAATTCGCATCCAAACATGTATCTACTACTCTATCTACTGATTTATATCTACCTAACATTTTGTGAGGAACTAATAGTTTTCAAAATTTTGCCAGGTGATTTATCAGCATTGAGCACAATTTGGGTTATTGCTCTATAACTGTTCTTCTGAGTGTCTCTTCTTGGACAGAATGGGCAGGCAGGGACAGAGTGCTATGATGGCTCATGGAGAGGGTCATCATTTATCTTGTATTTGCATCCTCTACTATCAAAAATTTTCTTTCAAATAGTGAATTATGATCACTAGGTTTCTGTAGAAGTTTCCTCCATCCAATTGCCTATACCATCTTTTAGTTAAGATTGGTATGTTTTTGGTTTTTTTTTTTTTTAACCTGAATGCCTTTTGTCACTTAATAATTAGTGTATTGCTTGGCCCTCTTCATATTATGTCAATGAGATCAGGGAGAAAAATGACATAATTAATATTCAGTCGCTTTTGGTACTGAGTCACCTAACCAAAAAAATACATTGTTGTTTTATATATTTATATATATGGTATAAAAACACACACTCTGTTGTCATATATATATATATATATATATATATATATATATATATACCTAAAATTCATAAAATGACATTTTAAAAAAATAATTTAATCACTACTGTTGTATAAGGTAGAGTTCCATCATATATCCACTGCCTTCTATATCAAGAGTTCCTGATAGGCTATAGTAATCAGCAGACATCAGTCTGCCAGACGAGTCTAAGATCAATTTGGCACATTCTAAAGTAGGATAAGAATTTTAACACATAAATAGATTTTTTAAACACTAATGCATTGAATTTTATATGGTGGTGAAATATGTCATAATTCTGCTAGTGCCAGGGATTCTGATATTGTGCCATTACATTCACAGGCAAGTAAAGTGTTTTAGAGCTTCATGAAATGTTATATCTTTTCTCACTTTGCTCCCACTTTTAGGTGAGAAGGGATGTATTTAATTATCCTTAATCAACTCTAGAAACACCATGCAAGATTTACTGGCAGTCTTCTGGGTCTCTTCTGCACCATTAGGAAAGTTGTCATGAAACTTCAGAAGTGTAAGAGAAGCATTCCAATTTCTAAGGATAATATCCATAAAATTTCCTTTGGTGTGTGAAGGGGTTTTGGTGGAGAAAAAATATGGCCAAATCAATGAAAGAATATTGAAGATCACTTATACCAAAACAGAACTATTAATTTGTCATGAGAGTCATGTAAGAAACTGATTATCCTAGCAGGTGTTTTTGTACTAAACAAACTACAAGAAATTGAGATCCAAATGAGCATATTCCTGACTATCCTAAAAAGGTGATGATACCTTGCCGTATGGTGTCAGGGCACTGAATAAAAGGTAATATCATTAATTCATGCTACCAGGGCTCAAAACTTTTATTGCACTCCTTTTGGATCTTGCCTTCAGAATATGTTCATAGACTTTATAGGAAATAAGTCTATGCTGCTACTGCTGCTGCTTCTGCTGCTGCTTCTTGTTCTTGTTCTTCAGCTTCTTTTCTTTCTCTTTCTTCTTCTTTTTTGTTTTGGAAACAAGAAATGGGATTCTATGTCATGATTAGCCACATTAATTCCACACCTGGGCATTAATGAGTTTAGACTATTTTCATGAGTCAAATTCTCTTATTAAAGACAAAGATGTTTCACGATCAAAGATACCTATTTAGTGATTTTTGTAATATTTAACGGCATTAGGCTTCAGAGGTAAATGAAGTTATATTGAGTGTCTGTTATGTACCACAAATTATAAAGAATCTCATGAATGTTTATTATGTTTAATTGTAGCACTACCTGTAAGACATGCAATGTCTTTTTTTTTTTTTTTTACAGGTTATTTATTTAAAAGAGAGAAAGAGCAAGCAAGTAGGGTGAGCAGCAGAGGGCAAGAGAGAATTCTGAAGCTGACTCGCCATTGAGCCCACAGCCCAACCCAAAGCTCAATCCCAGGATTCTGAGGTCATGACCTGAGCAGAAATCAAGAGTTAGCCGCTTAACTGACTGAGCCACCCAGTGCCCCTAAGACAGGTAATATCTTACTAAGATAAACTCAGTAACTACACTCAGAGTCACAAAGAAAAAAAAAAAAGTGGATACTGTTTACTCAGCATTCAAGAATACTTGAACTTAAAAATAATATTCCTTCAACTGTATTACAATTGTAGAATTTCAAAATTATAAGGAATTTTTAAAAGTTTTGGGCATTATTTAAATAAAAGTATAATTTGAAAGACAGCACAGTGGCTAATAAAAAATGATGAAATATATGTTAAAAGTAATATTATTTTTTAATGTTCATTTTTCATGTGATAGACTCTTCAAAGTAGAAAAATTGGATGATGCTAATCTCCAATTAAAAGAGTAAAGATCTATTTATAAAATGTTTAAAAAAGGTTACAGAACCTTGTAACAGATGGATTCAGAACTCAAGAAAGCATATGAAGAAAATATAAATAAATTATTAAAAAATAGAACCCATTGGTCTTTCAATGAATAATACATAACCATCCAGAATATTTATCCCAATTAGATAGATATATTTCAAAAAGAAAAAATATTTTAGCATAATTGATAACATTATCAAATAATAAGAAAAAATCTTAGGATATTGACAATAGTGTGAAGCCATTTTATAAAATATAGCAGTCATTCCTATTAAAAACACTAAATAAGATAGAAATAAATTAAAACCACTTAAATATAATAAATGTAATTTTCCTAAATTTGCAGTTCTTATTATCTTAAATTGTAAAAATACTTAAGGAAGGAGATATGGCTGGTGGGCATTAATATTTTTATGCAATATTAATGTAAATATCTAATAACTAGAACAGAAAAAGAAGTTATCGCCATAATTAGCATTGAATGATGAAGTAAACCATGTTTGTTTTTTTTGCAATAGTACAACTGTATGCTAGAAAATATAAGAAACTATAAAATTATAGAGATATCAATAAGATAATATAAAAAAAAACAGTATAAAGTGATTTATAATGACTCCAACGTGCAAAATCAATAGCTTTGTTCTAATTTAATAATAAGAACATAAAAAGTGGTAAAAATTTTGCGGATTCTCTGCTGAACTTCTGAGTCACCACATGGGGCTCAATCCCAGGACCCTGGGATCATGACCTGAAGGCAGACGCTTAACCAACTGAGCCACTCAGGCATCCTACTTACTTTATAAATTCTTTTTTTTTAATAAATTAATTTTTATTGGTGTTCAATTTACCAACATACAGAATTACACCCAGTGCTCATCCCGTAAAGTGCCCCCCTCAGTGCCTGTCACCCATTCACCCCCACCCCCCACCCTCCTCCCCTTCCACCACCTCTAGTTCGTTTCCCAGAGTTAGGAGTCTTTATGTTCTCCCTTTCTGATATTTCCCACACATTTCTTCTCCCTTCCCTTATATTCCCTTTCACTATTATTCATATTCCCCAAATGAATGAGAACATACACTGTTTGTCCTTCTCCGATTGACTTACTTCACTCAGCATAATACCCTCCAGTTCCATCCACGTTGAAGCAAATGGTGGGTATTTGTCGTTTCTAATGGCTGAGTAATATTCCATTGTATACATAAACCACATCTTCTTTATCCATTCATCTTTCGATGGACACCGAGGCTCCTTCCACAGTTTGGCTATTGTGGACATGGCTGCTAGAAACATCGGGGTGCAGGTGTCCCGGCATTTCATTGCATCTGAATCTTTGGGGTAAATCCCCAGCAGTGCAATTGCTGGGTCATAGGGCAGGTCTATTTTTAACTCTTTGAGGAACCTCCACACAGTTTTCCAGAGTGGCTGCACCAGTTCACATTCCCACTAACAGTGCAAGAGGGTTCCCTTTTCTCCGCATCCTCTCCAACATTTGTTGTTTACTGCCTTGTTAATTTTCCCCATTCTCACTGGTGTGAGGTGGTATCTCATTGTGGTTTTGATCTGTATTTCCCTGATGGCAAGTGATGCAGAGCATTTTCTCATGTGCATGTTGGCCATGTCTGTGTCTTCCTCTGTGAGATTTCTGTTCATGTCTTTTGCCCATTTCATGATTGGATTCTTTGTTTCTTTGCTGTTGAGTTTAATAAGTTCTTTATAGATCTTGGAAACTAGCCCTTTATCTGATATGTTATTTGCAAATATCTTCTCCCATTCTGTAGGTTGTCTTTGAGTTTTGTTGACTGTATCCTTTGCTGTGCAAAAGCTTCTTATCTTGATGAAGTCCCAATAGTTCATTTTTGCTTTTGTTTCTTTTGCTTTTGTGGATGTATCTTGCAAGAAGTTACTGTGGCCAAGTTCAAAAAGGGTGTTGCGTGTGTTCTCCTCTAGGATTTTGATGGAATCTTGTCTCACATTTAGATCTTTCATCCATTTTGAGTTAATCTTTGTGTATGGTGCAAGAGAGTGGTCTAGTTTCATTCTTCTGCATGTGGATGACCAATTTTCCCAGCACCATTTATTGAAGAGACTGTCTTTCTTCCAGTGGATCGTCTTTCCTCCTTTGTCGAATATTAGTTGACCATAAAGTTCAGGGTCCACTTCTGGGTTCTCTATTCTGTTCCATTGATCTATGTGTCTGTTTTTGTGCCAGTACCACACTGTCTTGATGACCACAGCTTTGTAGTACAACCTGAAATCTGGCATTGTGATGCCCCCAGCTATGGTTTTCTTTTTTAAAATTCCCCTGGCTATTCGGGGTCTTTTCTGATTCCACACAAATCTTAAAATAATTTGTTCTAAGTCTCTGAAGAAAGTCCATGGTATTTTGATAGGGATTGCATTAAACGTGTAAATTGCCCTGGGTAACATTGACATTTTCACAATATTAATTCTGCCAATCCATGAGCATGGAATATTTTTCCATCTCTTTGTGTCTTCCTCAATTTCTTTCAGAAGTGTTCTATAGTTTTTAGGGTATAGATCCTTTACCTCTTTGGTTAGGTTTATTCCTAGGTATCTTATGCTTTTGGGTGCAATTGTAAATGGGATTGACTCCTTAATTTCTCTTTCTTCAGTCTCATTGTTAGTGTATAGAAATTCCATTGATTTCTGGGCATTGATTTTGTATCCTGCCACGCTACCAAATTGCTGTATGAGTTCTAGCAATCTTGGGGTGGAGGCTTTTGGGTTTTCTATGTAGAGTATCATGTCATCAGCGAAGAGGGAGAGTTTGACTTCTTCTTTGCCAATTTGAATGCTTTTAATGTCTTTTTGTTGTCTGATTGCTGAGGCTAGGACTTCCAATACTATGTTGAATAGCAGTGTTGAGAGTGGACATCCCTGTCTGGTTCCTGATCTTAGGGGAAAGGCTCCCAGTGCTTCCCCATTGAGAATGATATTTGCTGTGGGCTTTTAGTAGATGGCTTTTAAGATGTCGAGGAAAGTTCACTCTATCCCTACACTCTGAAGAGTTTTGATCAGGAATGGATGCTGTATTTTGTCAAATGCTTTCTCTCCATCTAATGAGAGGATCATATGGTTCTTGGTTTTTCTCTTGCTGATATGATGAATCACATTGATTGTTTTACGAGTGTTGAACCAGCCTTGTGTCCCGGGGATAAATCCTACTTGGTCATGGTGAATAATTTTCTTAATGTGTTGTTGGATCCTATTGGCTAGTATCTTGTTGAGAATTTTTGCATCCATGTTCATCAGGGATATTGGCCTGTAATTCTCCTTTTTGGTGGGGTCTTTGTCTGGTTTTGGAATTAAGGTGATGCTGGCCTCATAGAATGAATTTGGAAATACTCCATCTCTTTCTATCTTTCCAAACAGCTTTAGTAGAATAGGTATGATTTCTTCTTTAAACGTTTGATAGAATTCCCCTGGGAAGCCATCTGGCCCTGGACTCTTGTGTCTTGGGAGGTTTTTGATGACTTCTTCAATTTCCTCCCTGGTTATTGGCCTGTTCAGGTTTTCTATTTCTGCCTGCTTCAGTTTTGGTAGTTTGTGGCTTTCCAGGAATGTGTCCATTTCTTCTAGATTGCCTAATTTATTGGTGTAGAGCTGTTCATAATATGTTTTTAAAATCGTTTGTATTTCCTTGGTGTTGGTAGTGATCTCTCCTTTCTCATTCATGATTTTATTAATTTGAGACTTCTCTCTCTTCTTTTTAATAAGGTTGGCTAATGGTTTATCTATCTTATTAATTCTTTCAAAGAACCAACTCCTGGTTCTATTGATCTGTTCCACAGTTCTTCTGGTCTCAATTTCGTTGAGTTCTGCTAGAATTTTAATTAACTCTCTTCTTCTGCTGGGCGTCGGGTCGATTTGCTGCTTCTTCTCTAGCTCCTTTATGTGTAAGGTTAGCTTTTGTATTTGAGTTCTTTCCAGTTTTTGAATGGATGCTTGTATTGCGATGTATTTCCCCTCAGGACTGCTTTTGCTGCATCCCAAAGATTTTGAACAGTTGTATCTTCATTCTCATTAGTTTCCATGAATCTTTTTAATTCTTCCTTAATTTCCTGGTTGACCCTTTTATCTTTTAGCAGGATGGTCCTTAACCTCCACGTGTTTGAGGTCCTTCCAAACTTCTTCTTGTGATTGAGTTCTAATTTCAAGGCGTTATGGTCTGAGAATATGCAGGGGACGATCCCAATCTTTTGGTATCGGTTCAGACCCGATTTGTGACCCAGTATGTGGTCTATTCTGGAGAAAGTTCCATGTGCCCTCGAGAAGAATGTGTATTCAGTTGAGTTTGGATGTAAAGTTCTGTAGATATCTGTGAAATCTATCTGGTCCAGTGCATCATTTAAAGCTCTCGTTTCTTTGGAGATGTTGTGCTTAGAAGACCTATCGAGGGTAGAAAGAGCTAGATTGAAGTCACCAAGTATAAGTGTATTATTATCTAAGTATTTCTTCACTTTGGTTAATAATTCGTTTAAGTATTTGGCAGCTCCCACATTCGGGACATATATATTGAGGATTGTTAAGTCCTCTTGCTGGATAGATCCTTTAAGTATGAGATAGTGTCCCTCTTCGTCTCTCACTACTGTCTTCGGGTAAATTTTAGTTTATCTGATATAAGGATGGCTACCCCTGCTTTCTTTTGAGAACCATTTGAATGGTAAATGGTTCTCCAACCTTTTATTTTCAGGTTGTAGGTGTCCTTCTGTCTAAAATGAGTCTCTTGTAGACAGCAAATAGATGGGTCCTGCTTTTTTATCCAGTCTGAAACCCTGCGCCTTTTGATGGGGTCATTAAGCCCATTCACGTTCAGAGTTACTATTGACAGATATGAGTTTAGTGTCATCATGATATCTATTTAGTCCTTGTTTTTGTGGATTGTTCCACCGAACTTCTTCTTAAAGGGGAATTTTAAGAGTCCCCCTTAAAATTTCTTGCAGAGCTGGTTTGGAGGTCACATATTCTTTCAGTTCCTGCCTGTCTTGGAAGCTCTTTATCTCTCCTTCCATTTTGAATGAGAGCCTTGCTGGATAAAGTATTCTTGGTTGCATGTTCTTCTCATTTAGGACCCTGAATATATCCTGCCAGCCCTTTCTGGCCTGCCAGGTCTCTGTGGAGAGGTCTGCTGTTACCCTAATATTCCTCCCCATGAAAGTCAGGGACTTCTTGTCTCTTGCTGCTTTAAGGATCTTCTCTTTATCTTTGGAATTTGCAAGCTTCACTATTAGATGTCGAGGTGTTGAACGGTTTTTATTGATTTTAGGGGGGGGGGATCTCTCTATTTCCTGGATCTGAATGCCTGTTTCCCTTCCCAGATTGGGAAAGTTTTCAGCTAGGATTTGTTCAAATACATATTCTGGCCCTCTGTCCCTTTCGGCGCCCTCGGGAACCCCAATTAAACGTAGGTTTTTCTTCCTTAGACTGTCATTTATTTCCCTTAATCTGTCTTCATGGTCCTTTAATTGTTTGTCTCTTTTTTCCTCAGTTTCCCTCTTTGCCATTAACTTGTCTTCTATGTCACTCACTCGTTCTTCCACCTCGTTAACCCTCGTCGTTAGGACTTCTAGTTTGGATTGCATCTCATTCAATTGATTTTTAATTTCTGCCTGATTGGATCTAAATTCTGCAGTCATGAAGTCTCGTGAGTCCTTAATGCTTTTTTCTAGAGCCACCAGTAGCTGTATAATAGTGCTTCTGAATTGGCTTTCTGACATTGAAGTGTAATCCAGATTTTGTAACTCTGTGGGAGAGAGGACTGTTTCTGATTCTTTCTTTTGAGGTGAGGTTTTCCTTCTAGTCATTTTGCTCAGTGCAGAGTGGCCAAAAACAAGTTGTATTGGGAAAAGGAGAGAAAGAGAGAGAAGGAAAGAAAAGAGAAAGAGAAAAAAGAAAAAGAAAAAAAAAGGACAAAAGAGAAGAACAAGAGAAAGAAAAAGAAAGAAAGGTGAAAAAAAAAGGAGGGGGTGGGGGAAGCAATCAGAAATCAAAAAGAAAAGAAAAAAGAAAAACAAAAAACAAAAAACACGGGGGAGTATCTTCTGAATCTGTAGACTTTAAGTCCCTTGACTTCCCCTGGAACTGGTCCGTCCAGCTGGTCTTCTGGGGGAGGGGCCTGCTGTGCTGATTTTCAGGTGTTAGCACTTGGGGGAGCTGCTCTGCCCCTGCCTGCTGCAGGGCTCAGCGGGGGTTGTTTACCCCTTGGGGCCCCAGGAGGAACAGCCGCAGTTGCTATGGCAACTCTGGAAGCCTGGATTCAGCCTCCGCAGGAACTACGGGGCTCGGGGCTCTCGGTTCTCCGTCCGCAGGGCCTGGAGGCTCCGGGGCGGGGCCGCTGATCTGCTCAGCTCGGGGCAGGAGCGTCCTCGCTGTCCTGGGCCCTCCCGGCCTCTGCCTGTCCCGGGGGAGGCCGGATCCTGGGCTGTGTCCCGGCGCCCTGTGCTCCGGGGCCTGCGCTGGTGGATTCGCGCTCCCGCCCCGCAGCCCCCTCCGCGGAGCCGCCGCCCGAGCCCCTCCGAGCTGCTCCGGTCCCCGCCGTGCGCGCTGCAGCCCTTAGGGAGCTCGGCGCACTCTCCCGGGGCGCAGGTGTCTGTTAGTGTCCCCGGGAGCCCGAGGGCATCCCCGCCCTCCTGGGTCCTGCTCCAACTCCCTGCGAGCCCCTTTCCGCCCGCCCGGGAAGGTTGGTGCAGCTCCTGCTCCTCCGGGACGGGGCTCTCCTGTCCTGGGGACACTCGCCCCGGCCTCAGCCCGGCTCCTCGCGGGGCCCCTCCCCTCGGAGGCCTTTTGTTCCTTTATTTCTTTTTCCCCGTCTTCCTACCTTGATAGAAGCGCGGACTCTTCTCACTGTAGCGTTCCAGCTGGTCTCTCTTTACATCTCAGGCCGAATTCGTAGGTTTTCAGGATGATTTGAAGGTTATCCAGGTAATTTGGTGGGGAGACTTGGGGACCCTGCTCTTCCGCCCTCTTGCCCCTCCTCCCTACTTTTAAATTCTGTTGCTTCTGTAATTATGTCTCTATTTTCATTCCTAATTATTATTCCTGACTTTTTTTTTCTCTTTTCTTCATAAGTTCTGTAATAGTTTTCCTTCAGGTCTCTGTGTGGTTTTATTTTCTATTTAATTTTTTGTATGTGTGGACAGAAAGCCTGGTAGGCAAACCAGTATTTGGTATTCTGTTTCAATTCACCTCTTACCATTTCAATTATTTCTATTCTTAAGCATATTACTTGATTCCTTCTGTTGTCCGTCAGCATATTTTGATGTTCTAATTTTAAAGTTATGTGTTTTGCTTATTAATATTAGACTATATTATTTAAACCTAAATATTTATGAAAATGCTTCATAAATTTTGATATGCAGCATTTTGGATATATTTATGTGTCGCAACTAGCATATATTCAGAAACATATTGGAAGTTAAGTGGAAATCTGTATGAACAAGACTCAGGGAATGTAATAAAAATGGATTCAGATTATAGTAAGTTTGTGAGTTTGATAGGGGAAATTGAAGGAATACCATTTATGAATAAGGTAATATAAACATGAATTCCATTGCATTATTCTGAAACTGTTGACATTAAATCAATATATAAAAGCTAATGCTGACTGACAGTTATATAGAAAAAAAGTTTTAATTATTCTGCTATACAACCAAACATCTAGATGAATATCTCAAAAGTACTCAAAATAAACATTTTCAGCTGTCAAAAAGTAGTCAAAACATATTCAAATAACTTAATTCTTTAGTTTCAGAATGAAAATTCACATGAAAACCACCCCCTGGATCAGATAAAATCAGTTTTTCTGACAACATATCTAAGCACATGTACAAAGTGCTACTTACTAACTAAGGCTAAAAATATCAGATGTTAATGAAAATTAATCCAAAAACATGTCGATCAAATAGTAAGTTTCACATCAGGATTGGATCATCAAACATTTGTTTCCCTAAGAAGCAAGATGCAATAACTTATAATTTGGATTTGAGTTCCTTCTTAAATGACTCTGTAACATGTTGTCATTCCATAATCCATTAATTTCCGTTATTAAATGTTTGTGTTTTTTAATCAAACAATAAGTTTTGATGGATATGTTGCTTATATTTTAAAAATATTTATTTAAAAATTCTGTGATGTCTGATAGATTATTAACTATTTTCTGACTTTTATCATTGTTTGCTAACACTGCTCAGGTAAAAAAAATTAATTTGAGCAACAGAGTTCTTTTAAACATTTGGTCTTCATGTACACTTTTGTAGATAGTACTCTAGCATTTGGGAACATATTTCAAAGTTTAAAGGCATCTACATGGTGTTTACCTGCTATCTTATTTGATATACAAAATAAACATTTCTTTTTTTTTTTTTAAGATTTTACTTATTTATTCATGGGAGACACAGAGAGAGAGGCAGAGACATAGGCAGAGGGAGAAGCTGACTCCCTGTAGGGAGCTAGATGCCAGACTTTGATCCCAGGACCCTAGAATCATGACCTGAGCTGAAGGCAGACACTCATTGCTGAGCCACCCAGGTTCACCCAAAACAAATGTTTCTTAGATATAATAAAGGCAGGTAGGACATTTTTCAGGTTGCATCTTGAAGGATTATTAATAACAAATTAAAAATAGAGCAAAATATGTGTGTGTGTGTTCAAGATAGAGAATAAAAATGTGAGATTACATTTAAGGGAAAATTATTAGAAGTTGTTCAATAAGCAGCAGCTAGATGGTAGGCACTAGGAAAGAGGTTGAGGGGGATAAATAAATTTCAGAACTGTCAATTCAAAAGGATGAGATAGAATAATGTATATTATTGATGAATTTATATATAGAAAACTAGAGAGCATATGTATTGCTTATCTATTTCTATGTAACTAATCACCACAAACCAGCAGCCTGTAACACTATGCATTTATTATCTCATAGCTTTTGTGGGAAAGGAGTGCAATATAATTTATATGAATGCTTATCTTCAGGATTTCTTGAAAGGTTGCAATTGAGGTATTGATGGGTGCATGGTTTTTCTTCAAATCTCCATTGGAGAAGGATCCATTTCCAAGCTGTAGTGTTTGCTAGAATTTGTTTTTTTTTTTTTTTTGTTGTTGTTGGTTGTTGATCTGAGGACCCCTGTTTTTGCTGGTTGTTGCCTGGAGTCTGTTAGTTTCTTAACACATGGAACTTCATTTGGTCATTCACAATCTAGCATTGTGTTTCATTAAAGCCACTGAGGGACAAGGCCGAGAGCGAGCATGCAGGAAACATAAAGTTTAAATCCTTTGTAACACAAATATGAAAGTGATGCCCCCTAACCTTTGCTGCGTTTTCTAGGTTAGAAGTAAGTCACAAGCCCCATGAACATCCAAGAGAGAAGATTACACTAAAGGGGAATTATTTGGAGGTAGAAACCACTGCGGGCCATTTGAAAGCCAATATAGTTCACCCTTGCTGGTTCAAAGAGAACTGATTTAAGTCAATGAGATGTTGTGATACACATAATTATTATTGTTCCAGAAGGAACAGGTTCCAAATTAAGCTTTCAGAATTCCCAGAACAAACACGCAAACAAAACCCCTCTAGTCCACAATGGGATCTCTTGCATCTGCCATGATCAGGAAGCTGACAACCCAGGACACTCCAACAGCAATGGTGGGCACCCTGTTAGCAGCAAAAGAATGACTGCACCCTAACAGTCAACACCTTTTCCAATAAGATCTGGTCGAAGGCAGCCTGGGTGGCTTAGCGGTTTAGCGCCAGCTTTCAGCCCAGGGCATGATCCTGGAGCCCTAGGATCGAGTCCCATGTCGAGCTCCCTGCATAGAGCCTGCTTCTCCCTGTGCCTCTGCCTCTGTGTGTGTGTGTCTCTCTCATGAATAAATAAATGAAATCTTAAAAAAAAAAATCTGGTCGATATAACCTGCATGAAAGCTGCACACTAACAAACACAATACCACCAGCACATTCATTCCAGTGGAAGAAGCAAATGAAACACAGCCTCCATTACCTAAAGTTCATTTTCACCTTTCAAATCTCTATCATAAATACATGCTTGTTAGAAGTTATGTTATATGCAGTTATGAGAGACTCTGGAAAATATTATATGTAGCCTTCTAAATAAATTTAATTAAAGCATACTATAGGAGTTGGGAGAGAGTTGGATAGGGTAATCTTCATTGCCATAGTCCTCTACAACCATTAGCCACTCAGAACACCCAAAGATATAATTTCTCTCTAGTTAAACTTCCAACCTGTAATAAAACAATAGCTGTATTCTTCTACCTAAGATAATGTAACTATAATTCCTATAACAAATGTAACTTCCTACACTATCCTTCCTACACTAAAGGAGTGCTTTTCTCCTTTTCTAAATGGGAGAATTAGTCATTAAAATCATTTTGAGTAATGTTTCTTTACCTTCTATCTCAGTTTAACTAATATCCTGCAACTAAAGAATGGAATATTAAGTCATATATTATACCAACAACGTGTCTCATGTAAAATTGCAGAGGAAAATTATTATGTGTGTTCTATAGCTAGCCAACTGGTTAGATAACAACATGGAATGAAAAGAATATGGGTAAATTCTATCTATAGAAGTTTGATAGCTCTAATTTATTCAACTTGTCATGTAATTTGATGAATTTGGTAGTTGTACTACTTTTATTTTTTTTTCATGTTTTTCTGTCCTCTGTCAACCTCTTAACCTGTTAGTATCCTTTTAATGGTGTTAAAACCCACATTAGAACATTTTCAGGTCCTCCTTGAATGAGATTCAAGCAATCATCTATCACATATTTCCTTGATAGTGCTGGCATTATGAAGTTCCTCAGAAAATCAGGGTTTCAGAAATGTCTCCATGCCAATATGGTATAATACCGATTTCATTTTTCATTGACAATCAGGAAAGCCTACAAACATGTCTCCATCAATAAATTGCATTGTCATGACCCAGAGATTGCTATTGAATATAGAAATAGTTATAACAGCTGAGCCACAATCCATACTATAAAATATGTGCCTGTTGTCATAATTCTCACTACCCACAAAGCCAGAAACTGATGCTAGATCTCTGCTATGGCTCTCAAAGGTAAACCAAATCTCAGGAAGAAATGGAATCATCGGAAGAGACAGAATCATAGTCTCTACCCACATATATATGTATACTTGGTGTAATTTTAAGGAAACCGGTTAATAAAGGAGACTGTGAAATGTAATCCTTAGCCCTTCATCCATTAAGCATGGAGTAGACACATTTAGGAGGGTTAGAATAAAGTGGAGCAAGTCTTGAGGGTTAAGGGAACAAATAAAATTTTCTTCGTGAGTGAGTATAAAAAACAAGATGCCCAAAGCAGTTCAAATAATAAGATTCTAACTAGAAAATATGGAAAATGTAATGTAGCAGAGACTTCTAATTTTCTCCTAGTATCTATTGACCCTTCTTTATCATATTATAACTATGAGTTTTAGATGGTTCCATGACCAACTTTGTAGACACTATATTTTCCTTAATTTCCATTTCCTTAATGGAAAATGTGGCAATGTGACTACATTTTGATCAATGGTAGAGAAATAGATCAGTTATTGCAAGAGGTATTTTGTCCTCCACTCTCTTCACCTTCCTGCAGAATAGAACATGAATATAGGGGTGGTCATCCAGATTTGGCAATTTGGATGAAGACTACAGCTTGAGGGATGGGCAATATACAAGAAGAAATCTAAGCTTATGGACAACCTAATGAAGCAGAGCTATTTTTTCATCCCAGAACATCTGACTGCCTCTGAATTCTCATGAGGGAGAGAAATAAAAAGCCACTATTTTCTTTGTTGTTTTGTTTTTTGTTTGTTTGCTTGGTTTGGTTTGACATTACAGAAGCTTAACCTATATGCTAAATGAAGTAAGAGGTATCATGTAAATCATTCAGGAGAAGAATGTTTCCAGAAGGAAAAATAATCTCCAGTGTCAAGTTGTACAAAATGTCTATTAAGACAATTATAATATACACATTAAATTTGGTACTCAGCAAATAATAACTGATTGCTATAAAATAAGGTTGGACATGAGTGTTGTGGGAAAAATTTAGACATGTAGCAAGTTAAACTGTGAATAAGAAGTGTGAATTCCAGACTGCAGATAGACCACACTATTCTTGCAGGTCATTTTCAAAGTCAGAAGAACTAGATTTTGACAGGTATATTTATTTTCCTTTTTTCCCCCAAATGACTCAAATTGCTTTTAGTTTTAACTGTATTGTCTGTTATAGCAACATATTCTTTTATTTATTTATTTACTTATTTATTTATTTATTTGATGAGATGAGAGAGAGAGAGAGAGAGAGAGAGAGCAAGCACAAAGGGGAGGGGGAAGGCAGAGGGAAAGAATCTCAAAGAGACTCTTCCCTCCTCCACCTGCCAAGGTTGGAGCCCATGGCAAGGGCTCAATCTCACAACCCAGAGATCACGACCTGAGCTGAAATCAAGAGTCAGATGCTCAACCCACTGAGCCCCCCAGGAGCCTCAATATAGCAATATATTTGCTATACATGTACAACCTGTTATTTCTGCATTTACATAAGCTCCTTTTTAAAATATGAGAATAAGAAGGTATCTGAGGGCCTCAGTAGGTTGAAGGTCTGCCTTTAACACAGATCATGATCCTGGGGTCCTAGGATTGAGCTCGGAGTTGGCCTCCCTTCTCAGCAGGTAGTCTGCTTCTATCTCTTCCTCTCCTTCTACCGACCCCTGCTTATATGCTCTCTCTGTCTCTCAAATAAATAAATGAAATATTTTTTTAAAAATAAAAAATGTATCTGAGCTTTCACCATTTTAACTTGATTCCTTCAAGCAAATAATCATGCTCTCATAAACACCAGGTTTGGATTCCAGTAGATGCAGATTTGTATCCTAAATATCACTTAATAGCACTATGAGACTTGGATAAAGACACTGCTGTTCCTACATTATAATGTGCCAATAGCAATATGAAATCATATAGTTGTCTTAAATTAAATAATTATATATATAGTAATTAGCATTCTCTTTCTCTATATAAAAAATATAATAGATAACATATATTAGCAAAGTATTTGGTCTTTGATAATCTCTTAAATAGTTATAATAATCATGATTATAGTTATAACCGTCATAATCTTCATAATAGTTAATGATGTACATGCCCAAAAAGTTTATATTAGAATTTAGATGAAACTGTAAATACATTAGTAGGCTTCTTCTTAAGTATTTTACTAATTATGCAATAATAGATACAATAAAACAGGAATCAATACTGTATTTTAAGATTTCTCCCATTATTATTTAAACATAGGTAACTACATACAAGGCAGATTTGTATATATTCCTGATATAATTCTGTCTAAATCTAGTTCTTATTTTTTGTTCAACATTAGTATAGTTCTAAGAGAACTATTTATCTGCACCAATGTAAATTTACAGTTCTATAATTACATATATGTTTCTAGATTTATGGAATTCGAAATGTTCACAGTCCATTGCATATAAATAAATTGCAAAAGTTTTTTTCTCAGGTGTAGGGGCACGGTTTTATTTGTTGTCTTTGTTTATTGCAGTTTCCACTTATGAACAGTCATTTGGCTGTCTTCAAAGTTCTATGTATTACTTTATTTCATTTTCATGACAATCCTATTAAAATACACATTTTCATTTTGGATTAGAAAGCTTAAAATATTGAGATTACTCTGGATTTGAATAAAAGTTCAGACAGTTGGAATCTTGAACTTGTCTTCATGTTTGTTATGTTTTATTGCTTCCCTGCATAGGTGGTGTTGATTAATGCAGAAGAGAAAAAAACATGCACTCTAGAACTACTTACATTAAATCCATGACTCTTAATAGTGAGCCGAATGAGAAAAGGATAAAAATTTCAACTTTCTTCACTTTTTTTAAAGGAGAATTATCAAGTGTACTTATTTAACCCATGTGGTTGACCATTACAATATTTCTTCCTTCTCCCCAAAATTGATCTTCTAAATAAATACCTTTTTCTATTTGTTTCTATGACAGAAAAAATATATTAAATGAGTTCCTGTGTTCTTGGCAAAGAAACTGTTATAAGTTTGTGCAGAAGGGGTTGGGAGATGTGGGTGGGAGGGTAGAAATATTCCTGGCAGTAAAAGAAATATGTTTGCTTTGCAAAGAGTTATTTTTTGCTCTATTTTGCTATCACTTTGTTCTATAACCCACTCTTATCTTTTTCCTGCCAAGAACATATCGATGCCAAATTATTATTATAAGTTGAACCACATCCTCATTTAACTTCTTTGAAAAAAATTATGCCAATATATGCAAAATGAAATACTTAAATATATTAGCACAATTTTTTTGAAATTCTAACAGTCATGAGTAAGGGATATTACTGTTATTAAACAAAAGAATTAGGGTATACATTTATTATAGCTAATATTATATCCCATAATCCTCAAAGTATCTTGGCTTTGCCATAATGATATAATGATTAAAGTAGAGTTTGCAAGTGCTATACACTGGCCAAAACTAAATGTTTACAAGGAAAATCTCCATTTCTCTCTTGTCCCTAATTTCTAAATTTATGGTAATTTTCTGGATTAGCTAAAATCATACTTAAATATGCAAAAGATTATTTGGTTCTAATTATTATAATAAATTGTATTATACATTTCTGGATCACATATTAACAATAATTCATAGAAAGAATTTATAAGGACAAACAATAATAATTATGGAAATAAGCAAATATCACTTGTAGAAGGAATATATATTTGAATCTGTGTGGTTATATAGTATAAAATGTGTACAGTGAAAAGTATATATGTGGGGATAGTTGGTGACATGTATTTTATTAAATATAATGTTGAAATTATTGCAAAAACCCTCTCAGACCAGTTAGCATTTGAAAGATATGAAATAAAGCAATGGACATATTACTGAAATACTGTATATTAAAACAAACAACATCCCCAGAATAAAAACATGTAATGCTTCTGCTGGCTTGCCGTACTGTAACTTCTGTCTCTCTTTCTGCATGAAGATGAAGCTCCAACTGCTCTGGAACTATAGTCTCTATCTCTGCTCTATAGAGATCTGTGAGTCCTCAGGAATTTTAGAAGGGCCCACTGGGAAAGAGATATTTCAAGGAAGTGAGACTCTAAGTTTTCTATTTTTGTATTTAGGCTATTCCAGAACTTGAGTCAAACAAAGGATTAGCAGATTATATTTTTTAAAAGGGATATTGCTCCTAGAGAAAAATTGTTCAGAAAGCTAAAGTTGAGTTTTTAACTTCATAATAAATTAATTGGTATGTATTAATTATCATGTATCTACAAGTGTCAGATGATAAATTAAACTGTACTATTTCATTTTATAAATATAAAATAATTTTATAAAATTAATAAAATCCTGGATTTGACCTGAGAGTTAAATTCAGTTTCTTAAATATTATTATACATCATTATGAATACAAATGACTTTTTACTAAAAAAATAATAATTTCTTTTCAATAAGAATAAGCAAGTACAGCAAAAGAATTTTCTTTTCATTCTTTTGAGATTCATCTTTTTTGTATGTTATTTTAACTAATCTTTAAGTCAAGAAGTACTATATGTCCAACTCATTTCTCCTTTTCCTAGACACATAATTAGATCATATTTTTCAGCCTCTCTTGCAGGTAAGTGTAGCTGATCTTATTACTAAGTTCTAGTTAAGTGAATGCAACTAAAAGATACGCATACTGTTTACAAGCCTGTGTTGTAAAAATTTTCTCATTTGATGTTTTATTTTTTTGCCTCTATAATTCTCTTTTCCATAGTTGACATACAATCTGATTCTTATCATTCTATCCAATTTTATTAGGTTAATGCATTTAAAAATGGTGAGTGTGCAAGTTGGATGGTAAAGATGATAAAGACACAAGTGGTCTTTGCATCACCACTAAGTGTAGAATGGCCCACCAATCAGGAACGTCCATTTTGAATTCTGTGTCTAAATCTGCATATAACCACTGTGATTTAGAAGTCTATCTCATAGGTAGCTAGTGTATTTTAACCTTTAACTTAGCAATTAGTTCCTTGCATCTAAATGACAAGAAAATAAGGAACACATCCAAGTGGCGATTAAGGGTAAGCTAAGGTAGTTAGCTGAACAGATGGAGACCCATGTTATATAGCAGCAAAAGTCACATTCCTATATGCCTATGGCTTGGGGGTAAGTAGTTGAAGAGAATTAACCTGCATATTGACATTTATTTGTTGCAATATCCCTATTGAAATGACAAGAAAAAAAAAGAGACATCTGGGATATCACTGACTAGTTTGAAAAGGGAAGTGAAAAGAATAAAGAATTCAGGAACAATCTTATGAGTATAGTCAACTATTTCCAGACCTCAAAAGTCTGAGTTAGAATCCAGAAGAATCAGATTCTAAAAGCGAGTGAATATCAGCAATAATTTATCCAATTTATTTCATGTATATATTACGTTTCATTATGCTCTTTCAAGAAATATTTTAAAAATTATAGGTGATAAGAAAGTATCATCAAGCACTTTTCCCTTAGTGGTACGTAAAATAATGGTGTTTTCAAAACAAATGGTATTTTAGAGTCCACAGAATGTGATAAATATTAGAAAAAACTTTGGGTACATTTATTGGCACATGGAATGAAATAAAACTGGTCAGAAGTATACTACATTTATAAGGAATAATATTCCCATCAAAATAATTAACCCTAGACAATGGATGTTTTACTCTTTGAGGCTTAAAACATCTCTTGTTCTTTCCAAATTTGCCAAAGCATAAAATAGAATGTAAAGGTACATTAGCCTAAAGAGTGCATCTTTGCAACACTAAACTCAGATATAAAAGAGATTATTGGCCAAAGAGGAATCGCCCAGGGGTATCTGAGAATAAGGGACCAGAAAGCATTTTCCACAGAGAACTAATTACGGTGAATCACAGGACTTTTTCCCATTTGCAGGACTGAGAAATCTTTCCACATTAGATTGCCAGAATTTCACTACTTTTATAAGTCAGTGAATGCTATAGGCCTCCCTGTCTTTCATTTCTTGAACCTAGTTATCATGTCCTTGAATTAACTTTGTATATTTGTTGAAGAGAAGAGGAAATTTGAATTTTGAGTTCATAGTACAATAGACCATTAATATAACATCTTAATTAGAGAGAACTGTCCAATACCTACAGTGAAGGACTTTCAGTTTGATAGTATTTGGGGCTATCTGTAATGGAGAGATGGAGAGATATTGAATTCTTCTTTGCATGGAAGGAAGATTGACATTGATGATTGGTAAAGTGGGATATATGATAGAGATTTCTTTATTTTCATGAAATATCTGCTTGGGCATACAGCTACCCTTGCCTTTCAGCTCCTTTGTAGTTGTTTGTGGCCTTGTGACTGAATTTTCAACAGTAAGATATGTGCAGACAGATATATCACAACTCCGGGCCTAGATCATAAGAATTTCCATGAAATATTCCCCACGTTCTTTCTTCTACATGCTTAGTACAGAAATGTATGACAAATTTGGAGCTACAGAAATTGATAAAATCATGAGATCACTTGGAGCCAAGAACCTTAAATTGTAGCTTATAGGAAAGTTATACATCAACCAGAAATTCCCATTTTATATAAATGAGAAATAAATCCTAGTATGTGAAGCTGATAAGATTTGAGATTTATTTCTATTTAATCTTAGCTAATATAACCTTCATTATAATACTCCAGAATATTTATATCTTTGAAACAGACAATATTCCTGATGGTCAGCAAACTAATGTCCCTTTCATTTATGATCCTACAACAAACAATCTAATTAGGAAATGTACAAAGAATTTGAACAGATGCTTCATCAAAAAAGACATATGAATGAGTTAAAATGAAAAGATCTTCAATATTACTAACCATTAGGAAATTCAAACTAAAACCATGATGTAATTCCACCACATGTGTTAGAATGACAAAAATTAAAACTTTTGTAACATCAAATGCTGGTAAGGATATGGAAAAACTAGATGTCTTCAACATTGCTGGACAAAAGGTAAAATAGTACTATCATTCAGAAAATCAGTCTCACACCTTCTTGAAATAATAAACTTACACTTATCCAGCAATCACAGTCCTAAACACTAATCCTAGAGAAATGAAAAACTTACATTCACACAAAAACTTATACACAAATGCCCATAGCATCTTTATTTTATTTTATTTTTTTAACTTTTAATTTGATGTAAGTAACAGACAGTGGTATATTTTTTTCAGCTGTACAATATACTCAGTCAACAATTCCATATATTATTGTATGATCAATGCTTACCATAATAAGTGTACCCTTAAATTCCTTCACTTATTTTACCCATCCCACCACCTACCTCTCCTTTGGTAGCCATCAGTTTGTTCTCTATAATTGTCTGTTTTTCAGTTTCTATCCTTTTTTCCCCTTTGCTCATTTGCTTTGTTTCTTAAATTCCATATATGAGTGAAATCAAATGATATTTATCTTTCTCTGACTGACATTTCACTTAGTATTATACTCTAGATCCATTCATGTTCTTCCAAATGGCAAGATTTCATTATTTTTTATGGATGAATAATATTCCATTGTATGTATATAGACCACCTCTTTATCCACTCATTTATTGATGGACACTTGGGTTACCTCCATAATTTGGCTATTGTAAATAATGCTACAATAGACATAAGGGTGCATGCATCCCTTTGAATTAGTGTTTTCATATTCTTTGGCTAAATATCCAGTCGTGTAATTACTAGATTATAAGGCCATCCTTTCTTAATTTTTTTTTTTTTTGAGGAACTTCCTTACTGTCTTCTACAGTGGCTGCATCAGTTCAAATTCCCACTAAAAGTGAAAGGGTGTTCCTATTTTTCTACATCCTCACCAACACCTGTTGTTTCTTGCATTTTTATTTTAGTCATTCTCACAGGTGTGTGGTGACATCTCATTGTGGTTTTGATTTGCATTTTTCTGATGGTAAGTGACACTGAGCATCTTTTCATGGGTCTGTTGGCCATCAGTATGTCTTCTTTTTTTTTTTAAGATTTTACTTATTTATTCATGAGAGACACAAAGGGAAAGGCAGAGACATAGACAGAGGGAGAAGCAGGCTCCCCACAGGGAGCCTGATGTGGGACTCGATCCCTGGACCCAGGATCACACCCTGAGCCAAAGGCAGATGTTCAACCTCTAATCTACCCAGGCATCTCCAGTATGTCCTCTTTGAAGAAAAGTGTGTTCTTGTCTTCTGTCCATTTTTTAATTGGATTTTTTTTGGTGTTGAGCTCCAAAAATTCTGTATATATTTTGGATACTATGTCATTTACAAATATCTTCTCCTCTTCAGTAGGTTGTCTTTTAGTTTTGTTGATTGTTTTCTTTGTTGTGCAGAAGCTTTTTATTTTGTTGTAGTCCCAATAGTTTATTTTTGCTTTTCTTTCCCTTGCCTCAGGAGACATATGTAAAAAAGATGTTGTTATGGCCAACGTTAGAGAAATTATAGCCTGTGTGTTTGGAGGGAATATACCTAATCATAATAAAGGCCTTATATGAAAAGCCCTCAGCTAACGTACTCAAGGTGAAAAATGGAGACCTTTTCCCCTAAGGTCAGGAATAAGATATGGATGTCCACTCTTACTGTTTTCTTTTCTTTTTTTTTTAAGATTTTATTTCTTTATTCATGAGATACACGGAGAGAGGGAGAGAGAGGCAGAGACACAGGCAGAGGGAGAAGCAGGCTCCATGCCCGGAGCCTGATGTGGGACTTGGTCCTGGGACTTCAGGATCATGCCCTGGGCTGAAGGCAGGCTCTAAACTGCTGAGCCACCTAGGGATCCCCTACTATTACTGTTTTCATTCAAAATGGTTCTGGAAGTCCTAGCCACAGCAATCAGACAAGAGAAATGAATAAATAACATCCAAATTGGAAGGGAATAAATAAATCTTTCAAAACTTACAAAATCAATGTACAGAAATTCATTGTATTTCTATACATTAATAACGAATCAGCAGAAAGAGAAACTAAGTAAACAATCCCATTTATAATTGCACCAAAAATAAAATACCAAAGAATAAACTTAACCAAAGAGGTGAAAGACCTAAACTCTGAAAACTATAAAACATCGATGAAAGAAATTGAAGATGACACAACGAAATAGAAAGACATTCCATAAAAAAAAATAATAATAAAAAAATAAAAAAAAAGAAAGACATTCCATGCTCATGGATTGGAGGAACAAATATTATTAAAATATCTATACTAACCAAAGCAATCTACACATTTGATGTAGTCTATATCAAAATACCACCAGAATTTTTCACAGAATTAGAATCCTAAAAATATGTATGGGAATACAAAAGAACCCAAATAGCCAAAGCAACCTTGAAAAAGAAAAACCAAGCTGGAGAAATCACATTCCAGATTTTGAGTTCTATTACAAAGCTGTAGGAACTGAAACAATATGGTACCAGAACAAAAATAGACATACAGATCAATAGAACAAAATGGAGAGCCCAGAAATAAATCCACAATTATATGGTCAATTAATCTTAAAGGAGGCAATAATATGTGATGGGAAAAAGAAAATATCTTCAACAAATGGTGTTGGGAAAACTGGATAGATACATTGAAAAGAATGAAACTGGACCCCTTTCTTACTCCATACAGAAAAATAAACTCAACATAGCAGCTTTGTTTTTAATAGCCCAAACTGGAAAGAACCTAAATGTTCCTCAACAAATGAATTAAACACTGTGTGGTTTATCCATATCATTGAATATTACTTAATAATAAAAAGAACATTTATGCACATAGCTCAAACACACTTCAAGGACATTATTCTTAGATAAAAAGACAGTATCAAATAATTATGTACTGCATGATTCCATTATAACCTTCTCAAAATCACACAATTACAGACATGGAGAATAGATCAATAGTAATTGTTGGAATTTAGAGGATAGTGAAGAGAGTTTAAGTAGTAAGAGAATGAAGGAGTTTCATTGGGGCAAGTTCTCTTGAATATCGAGATAATTTTAAAATCTATATATGTGACAAAGAGTCATAAAATTATACATAAAGTACATCATGCACACCACATATAAAAGTGAGTGCATGCAAAACCTAGTGAAATTTGAGTAGGTCTTATATCCTAGTAAATTTTATTATACCAATCACAATTTCCTGATTTTGATATGTACTATAGTTCTACAAATTATCACTATTGGGAGAAGTCAGATGAGGGATAGGATCATTCCATAAGAAAGGCTAAGACCTCTTGATTTTATCTTTACTACTGACGATGCATCTTTAGTTCTAATCCAAGTTAAAAATTATATCAGCCTATATGTGTTACGATTCATTTTTTATTATAGATATTATATTCTGTTGTTTACATTTTTAGATTCTTAAGCCCACTTTCTTTAAAATCACCTTGACATTGTTCTGTTCTTTGCATGTGGTGTCCTGAATTGTCTATCATTAGAATTTTTGTCTTTTGGTTTTCTTTCTTAATGCTACCGTTCTCGTGTAGTAGATTTTTAAAATCACTTACCCATTTTCTCTCTATATATGTTTATCTAATTCTACTATTCTGTTTTGTTATTGCTTTCACTTACACTTTGGTGCCCCAAAGGAGAGCCAGCTTATTTGCAACCTAACTCTCCTTCTCAGATTGTGATACTGCAACAGGGTCAAAGTGCTCTTTATGACATTTTCTGCTTCTTTTCCACTGCAGTAGATTCCTAAGATATATAATCACAATCTTGGACAGGAATCAGAGAAATCTATGACTTCCTATGACAAGAGAATATAATCTCAAATCTAGTTTTATTGAAGTGTGCCTGGACCTCTATGTTGTTAAATTCAGGTTATTGGTAGACTCCAGTATTCTATAGGATATTCACTTGTGGAGCAGGCTCATGGCTCCAGTTTCTGTTTACCATTGTGATTATATTCCACTTCAATGCCCAAAAGATCTTTATCTTTTCCCTGAAGACAACTATGACTTTTTTATAGTTATCTTTTCAGAGGAGAAATATTTAAAATGCAAATTTACATTACCATCTTGAATGTAATGGGTTATGCTTTTCTGCCTGTATGCTTGAATAATTCTTTCTGTATCTCTGAAATTCTACATATTAAACAGTCAGTAATGATCCATCTCAGTCTTGCTGTTTCATTTTTCACAGACCGTGGTTTGCTTTCATTTTGCAGATTTTCTACTTTCATTCCAGGGAAATGGTCTGTGCTGTATCTTCAAATGGTTTCCTTTTCATTTGTTGTGTTTGTACTTGACAAACAGTGGTAACCTTCTGTTAGGTTAGTCTATGTATCCACCATCTATAATAATCATCTTTGTGACTTCTTATTTAATAGCTTTTTAGTTTTGTGCCTCTTTTTCTCCTTATTTACTGATAATCTCAGCCAATTTCTCTGTTTTAGTAATGCAGTCATAATTGAATATAAACTCTGAAATCGGGATCCCTGGGTGGCGCAGCGGTTTAGCACCTGCCTTTGGCCCAGGGCGCGATCCCGGAGATCCGGGATCGAATCCCACGTCGGGCTCCCGGTGCATGGAGCCTGCTTCTCCCTCTGCCTGTGTCTCTGCCTCTCTCTCTCTCTCTCTCTCTCTCTGTGACTATCATAAATAAATAAAAATAAAAAAAAATAGTTCTTAAAAAAAAAAAAACTCTGAAATCTGAGGTGTTAACACACCATTTTTTAGCCATGTGAGAGTGATATGGGTTCTATGTGACCCAGTGATGATCCTGATGACCCAAGATATGTGTTTCTATTGTTTAATGGCATCCTATCTACATATAGTTTCTAGAATAATTACTGCATAGGCATCCATATCACTTCCAGTCACAATATACTGGCAAAAAAAATCACATGGCCTCTACCTACCTTCAAGGGTGGCTGAGAAATGAAAGAGGAAAATACAGAACAATTGGGGAACATGTCATGCATTTGGAACAGAGAAGACTAAGATGAGTCTAAGCCATTTTGTTTTTGGTGAAGTTGCAAGTGTTTACCAAAAATGTGTGCTATGCTAACTAAAAGGGACTTGCATTGGTAAAATTGTGGCAATTTAATTGATTAAAATGAATTAGGCTTTAATGAGTCAATTTTAAACAACTGAATCTGATAAAAGAGCCTGGTGACCATTTTGACAGTAAAAATGAAAAGGTAATAAAATCTGCTAGAAACATATTCATTATGCATGCATAAATATCTATTATCTATCAAAACACTATATATTTATACAAAGTATTAATGGGATCCCAATCTTGTCATTTTTTCAATATCTATGTTATGAGAAATAAACATTTGTAATAATAGGGAGAAAGGATGATTAACAAAGTTTCATCTCTCTAGGAATAAAGTGTTACTGATCATAAGAGAATAGGTAAAAGCACAAAAGTGTGTTTTTATTGGTAAATAAAGAAATTCAGGAAAATATATGTGAAAGTCAGGAAAGTGCCCATTAGTACTGACAAAAGAATCATTAATTTGGGGGATAGTAATGTAACTATTTTAGTTATGTTTTATATCTGTTACATCTATATAATTAGAAGATGAGCAAATAAAAATATATTTAGGAAAAGGAGTCAGTACAACAAGGAATAGATTGAATAGGGCTGAGAATAATTAGCTGAATAAAAAATTTTAAGTTTGCAATGTTGAACTTCACAGAAAGATAACAAGTATACTACTTTGATTTCAAAAGAAAGCAATAAAAAACAATAATAAAAAAGAAAGTAACACCACTATACATCTATAGAATGGCCAAAATCCAGAACACTTAAAATACCAAGTGCAGGTGAGGATGTGGAGCAACAAGGACTCTTATTCTTGCTGATAGGGATGCAAAGTAACACACTTTGGAAGACAGGTAGTTTCTTATGATACTAATCATACTCATGTAATATAATTCAGTAATCATGCTTTTTGGTATTTACCCAAAGGAGTTGAAAACGTATGTTCACATAAAAACTTGCACATGAATGTTTATAGCAGCTCTATTCATAATTGCCAAAACTGGGAAGCCATCAAGATATGCTTCAGTAGATAAGTGGATAAAAAACCATGGCACATCAAGACAATGGAATGTTATTCAACACTAAAGAAATGAGCTCCAAGCCATGAAGAAAGATGGAGGAAACAAACACATTTTACTAAGTGAAAGAAGCCAATCTGAAAAAGCTAGATTCTATTATGATTCCAACTACATGACATCGTGGAAAAGGCAAAAGTATAGAAAAAGTAAAATGATCAGTGGTTGTCAAGATGAGAAGGGAGAAAGAGATGAATAGGGAGAGCACAGAGAAATATTAGAGAGTGCAAACATTCTATGTGATACTATAATAATAGATACATGTGATTGCAAATTTGTCAAAACCCATAGAATGTATAATAACAAGAGTGAGCCCTAATGTAAACAACGTACTTTGGGTGATGGTGTATTAATGTAGCTTCCAAATATACTACTTTGCATCAAATATGCCACTTTGGTGGGGATTGTTGATAATGGGATAGGCTATGTTTATATTGGAGCCAAAGGTATATGAGAAATCTGTGTACCTTCCATTTGGTTTTGATGTGAACTTAATTAAAACTGCTGTTTTAAAAAAGGCAATGAAAGAAAGGAAAATAAAGAAAAAAAGAAAGAAAGAAAGAAAGAAAGAAAGAAAGAAAGAAAGAAAGAGGAGAGGAGAGGAGAGGAGAGGAGAGGAGAGGAGAGGAGAGGAGAGGAGAGAAGAGAAGAGAAGAGAAGAGAAGAGAAGAGAAGAGAAGAGAAGAGAAGAGAAGAGAAGAAGAAGAGGAAGAGTATGTAATATAGTTGAGATCATGTGAATTGAAAATACTGCCTCAAAGTGTTAAGAGTCAGCCACCATATCAGCTTCAGAGAAGCCAATATGGGAATCTTAGAAAATACAATCATTTGGAATTGGCAGTCACAGCATTTCTCTGTACTGACTTCCTGGCTATAAGCTACTATTCCTTTTGCAGCACCCACATCCACTAGGTCAATTTGCATACAGACTGACTTTCTATATTTGCTTTTCTTCTTTGGCTGCATTCCAGATGTGTGAACCTTTATCCTCCTTATATATCTCTGGTTTCTCTTCTGCTGTTAAGTAAAAATAATTTTATTCTTCACAAGAATTATGTCCATCTATTGGCTCTCAACTCTTGCTACTTTGTATCTCAGTCTCCTCTTTGGCTTGGAGTTGACCTCTTCTGGAGTTGATCTACTGGAGAATAAAGAATTATCCCTCACCTCCAAATTAACGGCTATTTGGAAAATGTATCTTGAACAAATGTTAGTTAAAATTAAAATAAATATTATTAAATGTAAGTTATATTTAATAAAAATAATAAAATGTGTGAAAATTAAATTATTATTAATGTAAGTTATATTTAATAAAATAATAAAATGTATGAAAAAATTATTTTTCAAAATATCAATTTGTATTTATTAATTTTTTAGTTAAATACATGCTATTTTTTTGTGACTAGACCCATATGGGTCTCTTCATCTGGAACTATAATCCATGGTCCTAACTATTTTTGCTCTGCTTCTTCTATAAATGCTACACCTCATATATGTTGTATACAATATACTATGTATTCATTATGACCAAATAAGACAAAAGAGGGTTTAGGCTGACAAAAACTAAGATTTTTTTTAATTGCATTGATAAAAATAGAATAACAAGAGAAAAAATTTTAATCTAAGAGCATGCTGTTAAATTATTCCTGGAATCCTGTCTTTATTTCTAGCCCTCACATATTGATAAGGAAAGTGTTGAAACGTGGGTAACCAGGATTGAGAGGATTTGTTTGTCTTTACTGATTCCTCTGTCTGTGATACTTTACTCACAGGTAACCACATGCCTGTTTTCTCCCACCCTTCATTTTTCATCTTAGATATTCTCTCCAGAGATAAAGTACTCCCTCATCTAAGTTCCCATTATTCTCTGTTATAGATTCCTGGTTATATGCCTCAAAGACTTAGTGACATTTTCAGTCACTATATTTATTTATATTTTGTACTGAAATAGCTTAAAAGGTAACCTCCTTAATTAGAAAGAAGAATGCATTTAACCACAGGGGTTCTGAGACTTAGGACTTATAGGCCCATGGGCAAGGTATTTCATTTCTGAATCCAAGGGAAAGATCTGCCACTTGAGAGGTTTGCGACCTTGGGCAAGTAATTTGATATCTGACTCTCAATTTCACATCTTCAAAATTGTAGAGACACCATTCACATCTCACATATTTTGAATGCCAAACAAATAGCATTTTGGGAATGCGTTATTAATATATCAATATTATTTTATCACAATATTATTAGGTTTTCTTTCTAAAAAGTGTTTACACAATCAATTAGCGAAATAACAAAGAAGATTGGAGCGCTAACCTAGATCTCTATTCAGCTCTGGTCCTCACAGATGTAGAACCCTTTAATTTATGTACAAGTTACACACTAATATGCTATGTCTCCAGGTAGATAGTTGTTACTTTATTGAGTAATAAAAATGATTAATAATGACCAGTACAGCCCATTGTATCTGGAGTGCTATGTCTATTCTAAATTCAGGATGCCTTGAAGGCAGTTCACTGTCCATCTAGGTTTGTGCTATAGAGGAAGAAAGACACCAACCCATGCCTCTAATCCAAGAAATATTTCTGTGAGGCCTGAGCTAAAGAAACTTCCACACTAATCTACCATAACTATTTTGAATCTCCCTACGTTTTTTTCCTCTGGGAATAATTATTTTAATTACTATGTTTTCTTATACAAAAAGCACCATTCTTACTTTCCAAAATATCTGTAGAGAAATGTACATAGAAAGGTTGTTTTAATTTCTTACTTAAAAATTGAGGGATAACACCATATTAAGTTCTAATAATTTCTTAGAAGTGTAATGGCTCAATTAGCTAGTACCTTGTCATGAAAAATAGTTCTTGAACATTACCTATTTTTACACAAAGAAATTTATCTAACCTTATTTTTGCTCTAACTACATCTGCCTGTAAATATCACAATGCATCATTTGTGCTTTCCAGAAACTATCAATATTTTAGAGTGACAAGAACTATTTCTTTAAAATCTAAATACAAAAGCTTAATTGTGGATAAAATTTTTACTCATAAGCTAGAACACATTAGTTGTATATGTACATGCATTAATACGTAAAACAAGGCAAATGTAGTGCAACATTTTTCCTGGTGTATGATCAAACTGTTAAATAAACATGAAGTTCCCATGTACCCGGAATAAAATACATGTTTGACTTTTTGATGGTTGAATGTATCATAAGTTCTCTGTGAAACATTTGGTAAAGTCTTGAAATGGATATTAAACCTATTAAAGAAACTAAATACAAGCTAAGTATTCCAAAAAGCTTTTCTGCAATTTCCTGAAAGTTTACATATTTTTAAAAAGTTGAGTTCCATGGTTTTAAGTATCACATTTGTGTTTACAAAAAATAAGCTAATTGAATATACATATAATATACATACATATACACACATATACATCCATATGTGTGTGTGTATGTGTAAAATAATGTAATGAAGTAAGAGAATAAAAGTATAGTATGCTCCTGGCTAATAAATATATTTTTAAATTACTATTTAATCAGTCTTAACCTTTCAAAATTAAGTCCCTAGTGTAATACATATATATGTATGTGTAATCTACATATAACTTTAACTAAAATTTTATCTCTGACCTCCTAATTATAGCTCAGTCCTCTTCTAACTCTTCCTTTAAAAGAGGACTTGCTTCAACAGTTTCCCAAATGCTTTTTTTCCTATTAGTAACACTAACCAATGTGCTCAATATTTTTCAGCTCACAACCAAAATATTAATGTTATAGCTAGCTACCTTTACTAATATGACTTACAATCTTGGAAGATACTCACTTGATCTATAGAAGATACTTCAACTTTCATTAAATCTTCCTTTTAATGCTCTTGAGTTCTACCTTTTTTGTGAGAATATCAAAATGTCTAAATAAAGCTAGATTGAAATGTTCGAGGGGTAGCCTGGGTGGCTCAGCAGTTTAGCACCACCTTCAGCCCAGGGCATGATCCTGGAGACCTGGGATCCAGTCCCACCTCAGGCTCCCTGTATGGAGCCTGCTTCTCCATCTGCCTGTGCCTGTGCCTCTCTCCTCTCTCTCTCTCTCTCTCTGTGTCTCTCATGAATAAATAAATAAAATCTTAAAAAAAAAAAAAGAAAGAAAGAAATGTCCAAAGACGCTAAACCATTATTTCATCAGAGTTACAGGAAGAGAAAGTTTTTTCTTTGAATATACTCTCTTTTGAAGCAATGATTAATTTGCTATTTGAGATTCTTTGGCCAGAATGCTAATGTCTGGCATAGTTTTATTCATCATAAAGCCGTGAGTTTTCTATTTGTGTTCAAAACAGAAAAAATAAAAAAGTATGCACATTTTTAAAAGTGCCTTGTATGGAAGGTTCTTAAATCTTTTCTTCTTTTTCCTCTTCTCTTTCTCCTCCTCCTGCTTCTCACCCTCCCTCTCCTCATTATTCTTATTCTTATTCTTCTTATTCTTATTCTTATTCTTATTCTTATTCTTATTCTTATTCTTATTCTTTCTTCTTTAATTTTCCCATCAATCAGTTTTTGCATCAGGATCCAAGAGCCAGAATACCACTACTATATTTACTGGAAAGCATATATTTAATTATGTGCCAGGTAGAGGTTCTAGATCAATTACAACAGAAAACAAGACTTTCACAATTGATGATATATTCTACAGGACTAATAATAATGGACAAATTTTTCATAGAAATTATATTTCTTTCACTGAAAATTTCTTTCATTCAAAGTTAGTTCTTTAAGATAGAATATACCTGTCAAAATAATGAGCTTATTTTATAGCTCTCCATTTTAATAAGTTATAACATAGGTAACAGTCAGCAAATAGATATTTCATCTATCCAGTGCATGTGTATTAGAAAGGGGTTTTGAGACCCTGCCTCATCCTACCCACTGACTTCCTCCCTGAATCTGACAGATTTTCTTGAAATCCACCACAGAGCACATTAGGACTGACACTGTAGTAAATTAAATGACTATTAAAGGTAAATATCTTTTTTCATAGAAAACTGTCATTTTAAATATATAATTTTTAAAATATTTTATTTATTTATTAGAGAGAGAGTGAGCATGAAGGGATAGAGGGACAGTGGGAGGGTGGGGGTGCTGAGTGGGGAGCCCACACAGGACTCGATCTCAGAACCCCAGAATCATAACCTGAGCAGATGCTTAACCAACTGAGCCACCTAGGCACTCCTAATTTTATTTTTAAAACAAAACTTAAGAAGCAACTGCCTGGATGTTAGTATGTCTGACCTCCTATACTCTGCCCTGATTTTTCAACAACACATATTTTCTAAAATACTGTAGAATTTTAAATTTATAAGTGTTTTATTTATTATTTGTTTACCTCCCTATAATGTAAGATTCATGAAAGAACTTTGTGAATGAATGAATGAAGAGTGAGTTGGTTTCTTGATTAGTCCCTAGATCACCTAGTAATGTTTTACAACTTCACTTCACTCTAAATTAGTAAATTAAGGTAATCTGGCAACACGTGAATGAACTTTTTAGTGGAAATTTAGAATGAACAAAAATATTCTGACTTTAAATTAACTAAGGAAAAATTTATAAAGAGATATATTGGGATGAATTGTTAAAAAATTTAAGTAATGACAGATTATTAAGGCATTAAAATACATAGTAATTTTGATTTTAAATTAAAATACAGATACTAAATTAGTGTTTTAAGACTCTTTTGGGGTTAATTTTCACAAATTCATAGTAATTTTATGCAATTCTCTTTATACATCATTTGGCAATGTACATGGAGTACCTATCCTATACTCTTAAACCTCTATAAACAGTAGTTTTCCAAAAGTGTCATAGTAGTATGAATATTAGAAAATGATCATTGACTAAACATGAAATATTCCAGATATACAGTTTTTATAAATTTGTTTCATAAAAGCTAAATTTTATAATTTTGAAATGTTACAAAAGGCAACATTTTTTCTAGGTGGGTTTCTATAATCTGTGATTAAACTCCTATCCTAATACATAACTTCATAGATATGCTTTTCTCTCTTTAATTCTGTTTCCTAACCTGACTGGATCAAAAGATAAGATCAAAGCCTAATATTGAAAGCGCATCTTGGAATCAAGTATTTTGCTTTCCTCTGTGGCTGTACCTCTCCACTTTAAGAAAAATGAGATGGTATGTATTAGAAATTGGAATGTTCCTCTCTTCCTGGTTTGGTCTTACTAACTGGCAATGTGTCTGTGTGTGTACAATACAGTTAAAAGTCGGATTATCTAATCCATCTTCTCCTCTTTTTTATGTTTGAGGAAATCTTTATCTAAATGATTAAGTGATTTACTGAGAACTATAGCTAATTAGTAAAACAATTCACATCAGAAACCACTCCTGCTGACTCTTGGCTCAGTGTCCTTCATTAAAAAGTCTTAGGTTCTAAAGGTTCTCATAAAATGTTAATAAAATGAAGTTCTTCTCTGTTGCTATATGCATCAATTTTCAGTGTTTTTTTTTCTTTTCCTACCTAAGAGAATTTTATGTGTTTCATCATCAGAATCTCTTATGACATTTGGAATTTATTATGAGTTTAATAAAGCCTAGTGATAGTATTGAACTTTATGAAGACTAGTTTCCCCACAAATTAAATAAGTGCTTCTATTTATTTAAGATTTTATTTATTTATTCATGAGAGACACAGAGAGAGAGGCAGAGACATAGAAGAGGCAGAGGGAGAAGCAGGCTCCCTGCAAGGGGCCCAATGTGGGACTCGATCCTGGACTCCAGGATCATGCCCTCAGTCAAAGGCAGACATTCAACTGCTGAGCCACCCAGGCATGCCTAAACAAGTGCTTCTAATACTATGTTAATCAATATAATTATTTATAGATTAAAAACTTTACTTCCTTATGAAAATATGTGAAATAGTCACATATGATATTAAAGAATATCATATTAAATTTCTCATATGATGTGATTTTGTCACAGAAGTCCTTAATTGACAATTTGAAATAACAAAAATGAACATGTTGATTGTTACCAGCAAAAAATGTTCCTGAATAATATTCACCTAAGATTTATTATCTTACATGGCACTAGAAATGGTGATAATTTAAAATACTTAATGATCTCTAGAGCAGAGGCATTAACCAGTGCGAACAGACACCTGGCACCATAGTGGTGCTGATACGCTGAGAACTGAAGTTGTCTTGTAGAATTATTAATCTAAAATAGAAGTGACTGAAGTAGGGAGGTCCAAAGTGCAAAGGTGACTTGAATTTGCTACAGTGGACCTCAAGAAGTTGTCTCTGGGTGAAAGAAGAAAGTAAGGAGGCTCTTTGAAAGGCATTGTGTTGATAGAATGATTTTATTCACTCACCTAATGGGTATAGAAAGAGGATGTTGAAAAGGTGCTCTATAGTGGTAGATGGGCCCTCATGCTTGGAGGAGGTAAGAAGAGTCAAAAGAGACACTGAAAAGGGGCAAAGAATATGAGAGTGTGTTGTGATTATGACAATCCAATACCGAATCTAAGATATGTGGACTCATAAAACAAGAAATGTAGCTCCGATTTAGCACTTATATTTCAGATTCCAAATGATTATTAATTATCAAAACGAACAAACAAAATCCCTCAAAAGTCATAAGGTTGTAATAGCTTTCATAGATTAATACAATGCTATACAGTATTGTTTGAATTAAACTAATGAAAATATTTGACAAAATAAGTTATTTAGTTTTAAATTGAAATAATAATGTTTAATTTGCAAAAGCAAAATTCCGAAATTCTAATACTTAAAAAAATCAGAGAAACCCTTCTATAAATATATGTCAAATTTCTGAAACATTTGTATGAGGACATGGGTATTACATTTATCAATTCCACTCAGCTCCTTGAATCTTTAGAAAACCATCAGGGGGACATCCATTTGCCAAATAAAGTGGAGATTGTTAAGGTAAAAAATTTCTTTACAGATCTAAATTCAAAAGACATGTTAAAATATAATTAGTTAAAAATTTTGCTAGACATGTCAGATGTACCATGAAATAAAAACAAATTGAACTAAATAAGATTTCATTACTAAATGAATATAGTCTGAATAGTAGACTACTTACATTAGATAATATTTTATATTTTATGCCTATACACAGTTTTTATAAAACAAATACTTCATAGGTATTCATCCATAACTATTTGAAATCTTTCTATTAACACATTTTGTAGTTGACATTTCCACTCAGGTGACATTACTAAAAACTGTTGTAATCATAGTTAAGATATTATAAAAGAAATATCTAAGATTAGTTATATATCATCACCACAAGTTTCTGGGGATAAGTATAATCATACATTTGGCAAAATTTGTTATAGAAAATATAGTCTACATATTCACATAAAATACTTCTTTGTTAAAATTTCAAGTGTAGGGATCCCTGGGTGGCGCAGCAGTTTGGCGCCTGCCTTTGGCCCAGGGCGCGATCCTGGAGACCCGGGATCGGATCCCACGTCAGGCTCCCGGTGCATGGAGCCTGCTTCTCCCTCTGCCTGTGTCTCTGCCTCTCTCTCTCTCTCTCTGTGACTATCATAAATAAATAAAAAATATATCTTTAAAAAAAAATAAAATTTCAAGTGTACTGCTAGAACAAATGTTCACAATATCATCTTTTTCCTCTCAGTGGTATTATTTGAATTGTGCATTGGCTGTTTTCTTATTTTTCCCTTTCTTCTCTGTCTCCTGAATGATGTTATACTGAAAAAAAGACTGTGTTTAAAATAGAAGTTAAAGATGAAAACAAGAAATAGACATTTTAATAAAATTGTTATATCACACTTCTGAATGTATGTAGTGTTAACAATTTCCACTTTTATTCCTGTTTGGCTGCTCTTCAAGTAGGAATAACTAAGTGATTAGGAAGCAATTTCAGGTAAAGAAAACAATTAATTGCCTTCTGTAGTGCTTTTGTACTTTAAAAACAGGAACCACTGATTATCTTGCTAAAGGGAAAAATTGATTATGCCTTTACTTATGGAATATTGAGCCCTTCCCTTCGTCACTTAAAAAATAATTAAGTTGCACATAGGCTCTGCTAAAAGGTTTTTTCTTTGTATATATAATTTCTATAAGCACCCATGTTTTTCTGTAGCTTGTAATAAAACAATTCTTCCTTAAAACTGTTCAAATAACTTTATTTTTTAATGGCAAGTAAGACTTGTTTACATTTCTGCTTCCACTCCTAGGGTTTTATTTGTTTTGTAATGGCAAAGGATTTTTGAAACTCAATAAAAAAAGTGAAACACTGTAAATGATAATCGATGTATAGTGGACTGTTAATTGATGAAAACATTTTTAAATTCTGTTTAATGGAAGACAGTGGTAGTAGGCATGATTTATTAAAACTTGTAAAGAAAAGTCACTTGTATCCCGCTAGAGATTACAGTATGATTTCTACCCATTCTGCCTTTCCAATAGTTTCCCAGGCTAAAGGGAAGGTGGGTTTCAGTTTCTTGAACATATGCAACCTGGCTGCTGCATGGATGAGGCCAGAGAAGTGGTGCGGGAGGCAGAGTGAAGTCAGCCTGGGTTCATAATAATCAAAATGAATGTCTTATGTCACTAAGAGGTAAATAAATAAGGAACTAAAACCAAATATGCAAATCTAGGTTTACCAGAAAAGACGTTTGGAAAATGATATTTTCTTTTTTTATTACCTACTCAGTTTTATCACTGTAGTTTTGTAATATCTCTCTCTTTCTATTATGTCAAAATGAATTGGTATTAAATAAATGTAGATATTTTAAACATCCAAAATGTGATCTTCTTAACTAACATAATCACAATTATTTTATTTATTTTATTTATTTTTATAGAACATTGGGCGTGGACGCATGACCCTGACATTAAGACCTGAGCTGAGATCAAGAATTGGACGCTTAATCAACTTAGCCACTCTTTTTTATTTTTCATATATAAATGTTATTAGCCAAACTTTATAAGCATATTGATATAATAAAACTGAAAATATCCACTTTTTTTACTCAAGTTAAAAAGTCATTGAATGAAAACAACAACAAAAACACAATTTTGTCATTTACAGAGGATAACTGTGAAACTTGGATTGTGATTCTTTTCAGTGACATGTGTTTCTATTCATGATATTTCATTTCCTTTTATTTGCTCTTAATGAGTGGTGGACAGAATTGTTTTTTTTTTTCCCAAAGATTTTATTTATTTATTTATCTATCTATTTATTTATTTATTTATTTATTTATCTATTTATTTATTTATTTATTTATTTATTCATGAGAGACAGAGAGAGAGAGAGGCAGAGACACAGGCAGAGGGAGAAGCAGGCTCCTCACAGGGAGCCTGATATGGGACTTGATCTCAGGTCCCGGGGATCATGCCCTGGGCTGAAGGTGGCACTTAACTGCTGAGCCACCAGGGCTGCCCCTGGTGGACAGAATTGTAAAATTGCCCAAAGATTACCACTCTGTGATGTACACTGCCTGTATAACCCCTAGAACTTGTGAATTTGATGGGCTAATAACACCAAGTGTTAAGGGTATATTATATGGCACAGTGACTTTAAGAAAGAGAAATTATCCTGGGCGAATCTGACCTGTCATGTGACCTTTAAAAAGAACTCTTCTTAAAGACAAGACTGTAAGCACCACAGAGATTCTACATTTGGGAGATGCTCTGTTGCTAGCCTTAAAGATAGGGGGTTCGCATGACAAGGAATGTAGGCAGTCTCTAGGAGCAGGTAGCAGCTCCCAGGTGCCAGTCCACAGGTGAATGGGTATTTCAATACTATAACTGCAAGGAGCTGACCTTGACCAATAAGGTGAAGGAGCTTGCAAGAGAATGTGTATCCTAAAAGAAATGAAGCCCAGCCTTATCTCAAATTTATGAATTCCATTTGTTGAAGTGCATATTCATAATGTTGGTTACATGATCAGAAACTGGAAGTGAAGATTTTAACAACTTTTTGAGTGTTTATATATAAACACTTTATAAATAATATAAAATATTATATATATAAAATACAAATTCATAGTTACTTCTTTTTTACTAAATAAGCTAATAAGCTCTATGAAGCATTAATTGAATTCATCATGATTTCTGCCATTTTACCTACTCATACACGGAATATATATATATATATATATATATATATATATATATATATATATATGTAGTATTTCATGGAAAACCACTCCTTCTGTGGTGGAGGGAATTCAGTTGTATTTACTGACATTCTAAAATCTGTAAATTGCTATGATTTACAAACATTACTTAATCTCCCACTTATACTACAAAGTAAATATATATTATTAAGGCAGGTTTTTTTTTGTTTTTGTTTTTGTTTTTTAAAGTAGTCTCCGTGTTCATTATGGAGCCTAATGTAGTACTTGAACTCATGACCCTTGGGACCAAGACCTGCACTGAGATCAAGAGTCAGATGCTTAACTGACACAGACACCCAGGTGCCCCAGGACAGAGTTTTTTTTTTTTTTTTTTGGTTTTGGTTTTGTTTTTTTGTTTTTAGAAAATAATATGCTATGGGATTAAGTGAATTGTTTGGCATAGGATCTATTTATGACATTTCATTTTAAAGGTGGTTATAGGGATACCTGGGTGGCGCAGCGGTTTGGCGCCTGCCTTTGGCCCAGGGCGCGATCCTGGAGACCCGGGATCGAATCCCACGTCGGGCTCCCGGTGCATGGAGCCTGCTTCTCCCTCTGCCTATGTCTCTGCCTCTCTTTCTCTCTCTCTCTCTCTCTCTCTCTCTCTCTGTGACTATCATAAATAAATAAAAAAAAAATAAAAAAAAAATAAAGGTGGTTATAAAATGGTACAATATTTTCTGGAATTGAATTCCAACAGTATTATGGAATTTTAGTATGACCAGTAAATATGAGACCAGATGTTTCAGTAAATATAGATGGACATAAAAATTATTTATAAATGATATTGACCACTTAATTAAAATGTCAGCTGATGCATCTTAAATATTTTAATTATAAAGAGAAAAATTTAATTAAAATTTGACTAAATGTTCATTTGCTTCTTCTTTTCCAATTACATACATGATTTTAGGGTATAGAATTCATCTGTAGATATTCACAAGCAATGAAATTTATAGGCTTTCATATATGTCAAGAAAATTACAGTTTGTGTTAAGTAAATTTTGTGTTACCTTTGTTTTTCACAATAAAAATATAAAAAAAGACACATTCTGCTTGTAAAGGCATGTCAGTGAATAAATTACTTTATTTTTGTAGTTTGGAATTTTGCAAAGAATCTGACAGCTTTTCCAATATACTGAGTCTTGTAACCTTATCCACAAGATTGGTATTCTATGTTCTCAAAGTTTTAAAAAGTAATTTCCAAAAAAAACTGTTGAAAAGGCACCGTTTAAAATGATTGCTTACTTGAACAAGTGCCTTACCAAGCTATTTTTCTATAAAGAAGCTCAGAGGAACTTGTACCACATAACTGTTTAAGTTACAATAGAAATTTAAAATAATAAGAGAAAACATTAATTAGAGCCATTTTAAAAGTTTCATGACAGACCAACAGTAAAATATAATAACAGTTTAAAATGACTAACTATACAAATCTATTTCTTTTATTTTCACAAAGGCACTTAGAGTGTCATCTAAAGTTGCTCTAATATAAATTGTTAATACTTATAAAATTGTGCATTCATTTACTTAGCAAATACATTCTGCTCTTATCATTTAAGTAATACTTGATTAAAATATAAGTACATATATTTTCATAAAATAAAATTCTAAAAATGTCCATGATCCTATAATTTTAGCCTAATAGCAAAATATCCACTGCAAAAGATTTCTTTAATATAGCTTGTAGGTAGCCATATAAAAGTTTTCATACTTCTTATTCTTTCTTTATGTACCCATTCTTTTAAAAAGCCACAATCATATTTAAGCCATCTAAAAATGGTGACACGAATTCTCTATGCAGCTTTAAAATATAAGATGTCCATTTCTGATGTAAGGCATTACCCTATAGAAACAAGATCAAAATAACATTTCTTTACTTCTGACTAACCCAGCTGAATGGGATTGTCTAAAATTCTATACAAAAAATTCACTAATCTAATTTCAATAATTCAAAAGGTTGGTCCTAGGAAACAGGAATGAGTTACATATATCAAGATCTTTAGCCACATGATTATCTTTTTAATATGTTAGATAAGCATATGATAAAACTTAAAATTAATTCCAGGTAAAGAAGATCCAGCTCCAAAAAAACAGAGTTGCACTATAGGAAAACACAAAAACTCTTTTTTTTTTTTTTTTTTACAAAAACTCTTGAGTCTTCATTCTACATCCAGCCACATAATCAAAATACTTATTATATAACTTACGATCCTCTGATATAAAAAATTTTAAAACATGAAATAGTATTTTTCAAAAGTGGTGCTATATACTTAAAGAAAAAAATACTTATTAAAATTCAACACAAAATATAGGACAACTAATAGCTAAGTTCAGCAATATGGATAATAAGTTATGTATCAAAAATAATGTTTTAGAATGATTCTATACATGAAAAATAAAGTCACAGAAAAAGAAATCAATCAATCCCATTTACAATAGCTTCAAAAACCATAAGATATCTAGAAATAAACCTAACCAAAAAGGTAAATGATATGTAGTTTGAAAACTATCAAACACTTAACAAAAGATATTGAAGAAGACACAAAGAAATGGAAAAACATTACATGCTCATGGATTGGAAGAACAAAAAGATTATTGAAATGTCTATACTATCCAAAGTAATCTACACATTTAATTCAATCCCTGTCAAAATACCACCAGTATTTTTCACAGAGCTAGAACAAACAATTATAAAATTTGTATGGAACCATAAAAGACTCCTGAATAGTCAAAGCAACCCTGAAAAAGAAAAACAAAGCTGGAGGCATCATGATTCTGGATGTCAAGCTATAATGCAAAGCTGCCGTCATCAAGACAGTATGTCATTTGCACAAAAACAGACAGATAGATCAATGGAACAGAATAGAAAGCCCAGAAATGGGCCCACAACTGTATGGTCAACTAATCTTTGAAAAAGCAGGAAAGAATGTCCAACAGATAGTTTCTTCAACAAAAGACAATCTCTTCAACAAAAGACAGTCTCTTCAACAGTGTTAGGAAAACTGGACAGCAACATGCAGAACAATGAAACTGGACCATTTTCTTACACCATGCACAAAAATAAATTCAAAATGGATGAGAGATCTAAATGTGAGAGGGGAAACCATCAAAATCTTAAAGGAAAACACAGGCAGCAACCTCTTTGACCTCGACTATAGCAACTTTTTACTAGACAGTTCTCCAAAAGCAAGGGAAACAAAAACAAAAATGAACTATTGGGATTTCAACAAGATAAAAAGCTTCTGCACAGCAAAGGAAACAATCAGCAAAACTAAAAGCTTACAGAATGGGAGAAGATATTCACGGATGACATATCTGATAAAGGGTTAGTATCTAAGATCTATAAATAACTTATTTAACTCCACACCCAAGAAACAAATAATCCAGTTAAGAAATGGAGAGATATTTTCCCAGAGAAGACATCCAGATGGCTAACAGACACATGAAAAGATGCTCAACATCCCTCACCACCAAGGAAATACAAATCAAAACCATAATGAGATATCACCTCACATCTGTCAGAATGGCTAAAATCAACAAGGCAAGGAACAACAAATGTTGGCCAGGAAGCAGGAAAAGGAAACCCCTCTTGCACTATTGGCAGGAATGCAAACTATTGCAGCCAGTATGGAAAACAGCACAGAAGTTCCTCAGAAAGTTAAAAAAGTAACTACTCTACTATCCAGCAATTACACTGCTATGTATTTACCCAAAAGATGCAAAAATATATATTTGAAGAGTTATATGCACCCCAATGTTTATAGTAGCATTATCAATAATAACAAAACTATGGAAAGAACCCAAATGTCCAACAATTAATGAATGGATAAAGTAGATGTAGATATAGATATCAGAGATTATTATTTAGCTATCAAAAAGAATAAAATCTTGCCATTTGCAATGACATGTATGGAGCTAGAGTGTATTATGCTAAGGGAAATAAGTCAGAGGAAAACAAACACCATACAATTTCACTCACTTGCGGAACTTAAGAAACAAAACAGTTGAACGTATTGGAAAGGAGGAAAAAAGGAAAGAGGGAAACAAACCATTAGAAACTCTTTAGGATAGAGAAATAAATAAGGGTTGATGGAGAGAAGTGGATGGGGGATGGGCTAGATGGGTGATGAGCATTAAGGAGGTTACTTGTGATGAGCACTGGGTCTTGTATGTAAGTGATGAACCATTGAATTCTACTCCTGAAATCAATATTGCACTGTATGTGAACTAACTAGAATTTAAATAAAAATTTGAAAAAAAAATGAAATGAAAAAGGAATCTACTTAAAATTTAAAAGGAGTCTATTAATAGGCATTTCAAAATTAATAAATAATGTCTTATAAACAAGAAAAGATACCATAAAATTTTCCTAGGGAAATTTTAATAGAAGCAAATGAATAAGTGAAAAGCATATGATTTTGGGATGCCTGGGTGGCTCAGTGGTTGAGCACCTACCTTTGACTCAACATCAGGCTTCCTGCATGGAGCCTGCTTCTCCTCCCTCTGCCTGTCTCTGCCTCTCTGTGTGTGTGTCTCTCCTGAATAAATAAATAAAGTCTTAAAAAAAAAAAAAAAACTTCAGTTTTTATAAGTCTCCTTTGTGGACTTTTTGTTGTTGTTGTTGTTGTTTTGTTTGCTCCATGTTTTTATTTAAATTCCAGCTGTTAAAACACAGTAGAATATTGGCTCCAGGAGTAGAATTCAATGATTCATCACTTACATATTGCAAGTGTCCTCCTTAACATCCATCTGTGGACTCTGTTTTGAATGCCTATTTCTTCAATATGATGTCAGGCGCTATTCATATGGAACATCCAAATTTATCCCCCAGGATGTTATTCTCTTGAATAAGTTACTATCTAGAGGGTAACTCCTTCTTAAACTACAGATACTTGTATACAACAGCCTTTGGACATGCTGACCTGGATGAAGCCTTAGAGCTCCCTGATATTTAGCATATGCAGAAATGGAACAACTCTTTAGAATTATATTATTAGCAACTGAAAAACATGAAACTTTTTTTTTTAATTTTTATTTACTTATGATAGTCACAGAGAGAGAGAGAGAGAGGCAGAGACACAGGCAGAGGGAGAAGCAGGCTCCATGCACCGGGAGCCCGACATGGGATTCGATTCCGGGTCTCCAGGATCGCGCCCTGGGCCAAAGGCAGGCGCCAAACCGCTGCGCCACCCAGGGATCCCAACATGAAACTTTTTAAAGTGTGCATGACACATTTATCCTAGTGGACAGTATACTAAACTGTAGAAGTTTAGTCAAAATAAATCTCAAAACTCAAATTATACAGAATAAATTCTTATCAGGATGTTATTAAATTGATTTTAAGCACATAAAGATAGGGACTCTTGGGTGGCTTAGTCAGTTAAGTGTTGGACTCTTGATTTCAGCTCTGGTCATGATCTCAGTGTCATGGGATTGAACACCACATCAGCTTCTCACTCAGTGGGGAGTCTGCTAGAGATTCTCTCTCCCTCTCCCTCTACCCTTCCCCCCACGTTTGAACACACACACACACACAGACACACACACACTCTTTCCCTAAAGTAAATATATTTTTTAAAGCACATAAAGATAATTAGAAATTTCCTATATATTGAGTGTTAAGGAACACATTTCTAGCTACCCCACAGGTGAACTAAATTTCAGTAGAATTAGAAAATATTTTGATTGAATGGTAACACCAATATTATAATTTAATATATAAGAACCAGCTAAATCAGAAATTATAAGTAAATTAAGATCTATTCTTATGTATATTGGAAATGAAGCATATAGAAGTGAAGTATGTTTTAGAAAATCAGGAAAATATTAGCAAAATAATCTCAAAAAAAGGAAGTAAAAATAAAGATAAGAAATCAATAAAAATAAAAACAAACCTAGGGAAGATAATTAAAGCCAAGAGGACTTTCTTGGAAAATATTATTAAAATTGCTAAATCTCTTACTAGACTGATCATTAGGCAATGTCATATCTGAAAATCTAGGGTTTATTACCTAACAGAGCATCTCAAGTCCACATTTTGCACTGTGAATTTCACTTTTTTGAATACTTTTTTCTAATATTGTTTTTCTGTAAATATAAAATTGAATAAACCTTAAATAAGTTTTGTAAGTAAACATCTGTAAGTTACAAAAATAACATCTGTAAGTTACAAAAATCATATGTAATCCTAAGAAGAAAATTGAAATGTCAGAGAATAACTAGATATGTCAAAGGGCTGACCTTCTTACTATTTAAATATCTCTAGCAAAAATAACAATATGTCTCTATAATCATTGTTCCTTCCTAACAACAAATAATAAGCTGATCGAACTGAAAAATCAACTGTTCGTGGATCCATCAAAGAAATGAAGTTACAGAGAAAATTGCTGCCTTTAATAAATTTATAGAGACAGACAGGCAGACAGGCAGACACAGAGAAACAGACTCATAACTATAGAGTATAAACTGCTAGTTACCAGAGGGGAGGTTGGTGGGGAATGGAGATTAAGGAGAGCACTTGTGAGTGCACCAGGTGATGTAGAGAAGTGTGGAATCACTAATTCTATTCCTAAAACTAAGTATTACACTGTATGTTAAATAACTGGAATTTAAATAAAAACTTAAACCCATTAATTCCACAGAGACCTAAAACAGAAACCTCACTGGAAACCAATACCATGGTAGGAAAATCTGAAATGTAATTGATAAATTGCTGGAGGCTCAGTGTGGACCAGACTGAAAGTTAAACAACAACAATAACAACAACAACAACAACAACAACAGCAGCAACAACAACAACTCAGGGGGCGGGAGGAAGAAACCATCACGGAGGGTCCTAACACTTCTTTATTTAACTCCAGGAGCTTGACCAAAATATCACAGTGAATATCAGAGAAAAAAAAAATCTCCTCAGGGTTCTTATAAGGGAGGGGGAAAGTAACCATTTGAAATACTCTAGAGCATTCTCTTCTTCTTAACAAAAGCTATACCAAAGAGAAACTACATTATTAGAGCCTAAACTATTAGGTAATTTTTTAGACTCTGAATGACAGATGTTTTTCACCACTAAATATGATATCAGCTGTATGTTTGTGTGTGTGTGTGTGTGTGTGGTTGTGGTGGGGTCTTTTTTTTTTAGGTATTTTCTATTTTGTGGAGGAAGTTCCCTTCTATTTTAAATTAGCTGAGTTTCTTTTTATTTAATCGTGAATAAGTGGTGGATTTTATCAGATGCTTTCCTTACTTTATTGATAGGGGGATGTGATTTTTGCTTTTACCCTGTTGATGCAATTGATTACTTTAATTCATTTTTTAATGTTGGACTGACCTTGCATAGGTGGGATAAATCTCACTTGGTTTTGGTGTGTAATTCACAGAGCCTGTGCCTGTAAACTATGAGCTTCGCTAGTGCCTCATAGGTTTTTCTCCCCCTGCTTATGTGGGACAGATCCTGTCCTGTCTTGTAATAATGTAGTGGATGGCTGACCTTCTGTTCACCTGTGTACCTCCATCATTATTCGATGTGCCAGTCTTCCTCCATATGTTAGCACTGAGGCACTTGAGCCTTCCAAGTGACAAATCTACCCGATAGAGGTAATCGCAGCAAGTAAGTACTTGCTAGGGATTGGTGAGAGGGTTTGGAGTAGTGTTTAGATTTGCCACTGGAATACTGCAAGAGGTATCAGAAGTCTTATAGAGTCTTAGTAAAAAGTTTTTGGGATTTAACTTTATAAACTATATGTAGACTATATGGTAGTCTCAGATATTTTTACTTTCCATGGGTTTTTTCTTATTCAGTTGAGAATATAATAACATGAAAGTTTTCTCAAGGTTACATGTCAAGTTTATAACTATTTGTCAATCTCTAAAGGGGTATATATTCCTCCCCCCACCCTCCTCCTCCTCTACTCCCTGAGAAAGAATAGTAGCAAAGTGTATCTGGGACATGAGTTAGCAGAGTCCTAAATGGCTCAAAAAAATGCTTATATAGTTTCTCACATATCTCTTGAGAAAAAACTTTGTATATTGAATTTTATATAGTATTTATTGGTTTTGTTCCTCATGGATAAATATAGAAAAACATTGTTTTAAAAAATACTCCCAAAATTACTGTGGAAAATATATGGAGAAAAGAAAGTGTCAGTATAGTTCAGGAAAACACAAGAAGGATGACAAGATTATGCTTTCCACGCAGCATCTGTTAAGTAGGCTATTTAGTACCCATGAATGTGCTGGCTGGCTGCTGGTCAAACGCTTTGCATTGTGCAGTATATTGGATCTACTGTGACATCATATATTTTCAGTTAAGTTTATTAAATGTATGATATCTGTTGCTCAAACAGATCTTCTTTGTTAAAAAAAACAGTGAAGTAGAGCCAAAAAATAGATTTTTGGGAGATCTGAGGCACAAGCATAAAAGTTCAGGGATTTGCAGAGAATGTTGGGAGTATTTTATTTTCCTAGGTCAAAGAACTGGGACACTTTATTATTTTATGGATAAGAAGTCCCTGATATGCAGGGGTCATGTGACTCCAGTGTAAAATTAACATTCTATTTAGTTTCTTTCTCAATCTCTTATAATTTAGAGATATGAAAATTACTCTTGTAAATAGGTTATTTCTAAAGATAAAAAACTGAAAATCAGAGCATTAGCAAAGAAACAAACATGTAGGTATTATAAGTTCTCCAGAGAAACTGAAGCAATAAAAGCTATCTAACAGGAACCAGCTTACATGATTATGGAAACCAAGAAGTCCCATTATCTTCTGTCTGCAAGCTGGAGAACTATGAAAGGCAGTGCTATAATTCAGTCTGAGTCCAAAGTACTGAGAACCAGTGGAGGTGATGTGGTGAGTCCTAGTCCAAGTCCAAGGGTCTAGTAACCAGGAGCACAAATAATCCAAGGTCTCAGAATGGTTACCCCAGCTCAGGCAGAGAGCAATTCATTCTTCCTCTACTTTGGTTCCATTCTGGTCCTCAATGAACTGGATGATGCCCACCTGCTTTGGTGAAGGCAATCTTCTTTACTGTGTCTACTGATTCAAATGCTGATCTCCTCAGAAGCACTTTCACAAACATATCCCAAAATAAAATTTTGGATGCTATCTGAGCACCCCTTAGCTCAGCTTGACACGTAAAAGTAACCATCACAGGTGCCTTTAAGAAAAGACTGCTCTGGAAAATCCACCGTAAGTAGCCTTTCCGTTTACCCCTGCATATCACTGTCAGATTTAGAAAATCAAAACACAGAGTACTCAGTTAAATTTGAATTTCAAGTAAAATAAAAATAATTCTTTAGCATAAGTATGTCTAATGCAATATTTGAGACATACTTTTACCAAAAATGTTTCATTGTTTGGCTGAAATTCAAACTTAACTGAATGTCTCGCATTTTATCTGGCGGTCTTATCTTCTCTGATAATTTTTATGCATGATTGCTACACATTTCATCTATTCTCCCCAACTATCTATTGAAAAAAGTGGCTTCTTCTGTTTTTGTTGTTGTTTTTTTTTTTTCAATAACAATTCAAGATCTGGAAAGGAAATAGAACTTGGAGAGAATCACTGACAAAAACATCATTTAGTGGGGCTTTTAAATGTAGCAGCTATTAGAGTGAAAAGAGATGTTTCTTTTCTGTACTAAAGGATTTACATGAAAATACCCAAATTCTTCTGATTTTTCATGATTCAACTCATATTTCTGTAAAACAACTGTAGTTTTTGGGTTGTAGTGTAAATAAATGACAAATTAAAAAACAAAATGTGTCTAAAAATTTAATTATTATGTGTTATTTAATTTTTAACATTAATATCATTTGGAGATAAAAGTGAAAAACCTTCATTAATCATTTGCTAACAAAATTGTTTCTACAAGTACATATTATCTACTGGAAAATATTGAATTGCTTGATTTAGGGATTCAATTGGAATTTGGAGCCATCACAATGATTATAAAATCATATTAAAGTCATTTAAATTAAGTGCCAGTTGTTTTTCATAAGTGTTATAGTGCTAGTTATTCATCTCTTTCTTGGGTTCTAACCAGTTAAGAATGTCTCTGCTGGAGACACAGGTATTAGGTTTATAAATTACCCATGTGCATTTATCCCCTGTGAAATGCCTATGCTAAACAGAATCAGAGGATGTTGTACAGGCCTAAGGTCAAATGAAGTTTTCATTTTCCTCTCCGCTGAACTGAAGACAGTTGTGCCCACAGTTGACTTAGCACCCTGCAGCAGCTGAGAAGTTAGCCTCTCCATAGGCTCAGGACAGCAGTTGTGAATAATCTGAGAAAGGCTAGCAGTTTTAAAATTCCTTATAAGGGTGAGGGTTCCAGTGGAATTCTATTTTAGATGAATAATCAGAGGCCATGTTGACACGTACCTACTCTGATGCTTTATCTTTTTAGAACTCAACATTTTTCTGTGAAGTGTAAAACCCATTTCAATCCTCTGAATCTTGGGCTGTGTGATGCCTAAACCAAAGAAATAGCTAATCCTTTTCAGAAGTTGTTAAAATTACTGGAAGAATTCTAATTACACTGGTGCGTGGAGCCAAATGGAAGCTTAAGGGCCTGGAATAGTTTAACATAAGGACTTTTTGGCCAGTTCTTTGTTCTTTCCTTGTAACTGACCACACTGATGAGATCAATCTGTGGACAAATGGTTTTATTTCTTCTTCTTCTTTTATTTTATTTTATTTTATTTTTTTATTTTATTTTATTTTATTTTATTTTTTGGTTTTCATTTTCTTTTTCAATACTAGTACAACTTTCCTATCTTCTAGGTGTGGGATGAGAATAAATTCTATTTGTTTTGTGTTCCTCATATTTTGATTAATTATTATACTCATCAGTTTTAAGTACTATATTTGAAAGTGGGTTGGTCTTACAATCAACAGTATTCATTGTATTGATTTTAATAGCAAGTGTTATTTTTCTTCTTGATGGTCATGAAATAATGTGGCACATTGCAATTGATAGCCTCCTAGGCTTAAAGATATGTGGTCGTTTATATGAGGCAGCCTTCATTAGCCATAAATATGTTTCTTTTGCTGGTCTTATGGACATCCTTATTCTTACAAAGTCTTCTCTAATTTTGTGAGTCTATTAATTCTAATACATAATCTTTGGTGCCAGTTCGTGTGTTTACATAGATTTCCTTTTTTACATTAATACTATTGGATATTTGGAGATAAAAATCTTAAGTAGTTTAATTGTTCTTCTAATTTTACCCAGCTAAAAATAAATAAAGTGATGTTTACTCCATGACCTTCCCATTTATTAGCATATGTTGGAAAAAAAATCAGAGGATCCTACTGAGCTTCTCTACTTCTGAGGAGCCGAGGAAAGAGCCTGTAAATATATTTAGGTAGAATCCTTTTTTGGACAAAGTTATGTTAAAATGGTTGACACCTTTAATTATTTCTCACACTCCAGAGGTAAGTGATTTGGAGTTCTAAACTTTTAAAGATTGTCTATGTGTGGGTAAACATGATATGAAACTATTGAGATAAATGCAGATGTTTTGTCAAAATTTCACTCTTCCTTTGAAAATCTTCCTAGAACATAACAACCAAATAAAAACAAGTTCTAACAAAAATTTCATTATTGATGTGTAAATAAATCTAACACTTTAACAAATTTTCACAAATCTATAGGAACTAAAATAACTTCTTCTAAAACCTGAAGGAAGATTCCAGACTCTTTTCAATAAAGGCCTGCTTTCAGGGTATTTGTAATATGCGTGTTTACACACCACAAAAAGTTGAGGAATTTGTTGTTTTTTTTTTTTTTTCATTTATTGGCTCTACAATTTATTGATTGCGTATAAACTTTTACTGTCAAGAATAAAAGTAAATTAAATTTGAATACCAATTATAACCTAAAAGTACATTTTGTATTGCTGTATTTGATCTGAAGGTAAAATAATTAAGTATAGGAGGAAAGTGAAAGCAGAGACTTCATGGAAACTATCTCATTTTCTTTCTTAAAGATGAAATCTTGGTACTTAGATGCACTGATTGCAATTGTGAGAATATTGTAGAAATTGGACAACAGAAATGACGGATGGAATAAATTGTTCTTTCAAACTCATGAACTGAACCATTAAACCTCATTTTGATTTACTAAAACTTGAAAATAAATATTAATTTTGTTGTTTTGTACAAAATGTTATCTCCAACTTGACATACTATAGTTTATGTATGAATAGACAAAAAATATATCTATATAATTATAAGTAAAATGGCATTAATATACCATCAATGAGCATGGCCTTGGAATATGATGTATTATCTAAGTTCTTATCATTGATAATTCATGTAAAATCTAAGAAAAGATGTATACATCAATATATGTGAAATATACTTTTTAATTAGAATATATTTTAAAGTTTTCCCCCAATGTGAATACTATCTTCAGAGGAGGAAAAAAAAAGTGGTTTTAACAGGATTGGAATAATTTAAATTACATCTAAAAAATAGTTAGCCATGAAGGGGGGCAGGGGGAAAGCCCTGCATGCTGGCTATTAGCATCTCAGTATGTTGCCCATTATGCTAACATGTACACCATTCTGAAATCTAAATAAAGGAGAAAATTGCTTTCTATAAATTGGACACCATAGGCACACACTGAGCGTGTAATTAATACAAAGATGGAGGAATATATTCATTAGGCATTTTTGTATTATAATAAAAAGGGTTATTCTTGATCATAGAGATATTGATGGAAAATTAAGTTTAATGTAACTTTTTGTATAAAAATGAAATAGTAGCATTTAGAATTAATGAGGACACCACGGTTTTGAGATTATTATGTTTTTAAAAATATAAGCTAACCAACTTTAAAGGATTTCTTTACCCTATCAAATTACTACTGAACTCAAGGCAATACAATAATATAGTCTTTTTTATAAATGTGAGTAAATCTTCTCCATAAATATTTACATTTCATTCTTTTTTTTTTTTTTTTACATTTCATTCTTAAAGGGGGTTTTTGTGTGTGTGTGGCTATGTTAACTTGACATAGCTACTTTGACCTCATCTTTTTGCTAACTTCAAAAGGTGTCAACAAATTGCTCTACTAACAGAATAGAAAAATTACATACTACTGTGTCCACCTACCTCTGGATCGACACAGTATGAAGATACACTTATACCTCTCCCAGTCATTTACATTAAAACCTGGTATTATTTGTGGCAGACATTATTCCTCTTTATCTCTTCTTCCTGACAAAGGATATATTTCTGCTCATATTCCATTGGTCAAAGTCAATCACCTGGCCAGGCCTCACTTTAAAACTGGTGCTCTTGGGATCCCTGGGTGGCGCTGCGGGTTTGGCACCTGCCTTTGGCCCAGGGCGCGATCCTGGAGACCTGGGATCGAATCCCACGTCGGGATGGAGCCTGTTTCTCCCTCTGCCTGTGTCTCTGCCTCTCTCTCTCTATCTGTGTGACTATCATAAATAAATAAAAAATGTATGTTTAAAAAAAAAAAAAGAAAATAAAATCTTTAAAAAAAACAAAACAAAACTGGTGCTCTTGTCATCACCATACCACTTATTCCATGCCTTAAAAAGTCAGTGTTTGATTGCCCATGTCCCCTATCTTTAGCCTATTGAATCTTAAGAGATATGCGTTATTATTCTTTCCCCTCTCCTAGTATAGTGGAGTTTGATTGACAATGCATTGAATCAAGACTAGTTTGGAGAAAACTGACAATTGTACAAAACCAGTACCTACAATCCCAGTATCTGCTTTATTCTTCCATTTACCTAGGTATTTTAGGATATATCTCAATAACTATACAATTCCATGTAGAATCCTTATACAGGAGCACCTGGGAGGCTCAGTCTCACTTTTGCCTCTAACTCTTGGTTTTGGCTCAGGTTGTGATCTGATCTCATGGCCATGGAATCGAGCTCCATATCAGGCTTCCTGCTTAGCAGGGAGTATGCTTCTTTCCCTCTCTCTCTCTCTGCCCTGCCCCCTGCTTTCTTTCTTCCTCTCTCTAAAGTAAATAAATAAATCTTAAAAAATAATTTTTATAATATTTTAAAATTGATTGATTTCTATGTATTTATTTTTGTGGCTATTGAACTATTTTTAAATAATACTTTATTAATTTCTATTGCTAATATATAGAATGAGGTTGACTTTTGTTGATTGAACTTATATTGAACAATTTTGTTAATTAACTTGATAATTCTAACTGTATGACAGCAGACTTTAGATTTGCTCTTTCGTATAATCACAAGTTCTGCTTTTATATCTCTTTAAATAATTATTCCTTGCTTTCTCTGGCCTGAAAAGAATGAGGAATAGTACTTCTATAAATTAGGGCTCCATCTTAAAAAAGAGATAGTACAAGTGGTGAGAAGAACTTTGGTCTGGAACTTATAATTTAGCTATAGCTCAGAGCAGCTGGATGATATTGGGAAAGTCGTTTTAGCTTTAAAATTCTTTCTTTCTTCATCCCCAAAATGGTGTTAGTTAAGGAGATTTCTTAGTCTTTCTCAATTATAGCCTTCTATTATTTTAATCAATGACTCATTCTTATAGGATTTTAAATTTTACTTCTATAAAATGTTTCAATAAGAAAACAAAATAAATCTAACTTGGAAAGAGCTGTATTTTCTCAAGTCATTAGGGGGAAAAAAGAGCTAAAAAAAGCATGTTAACCTAAATCATCCTGAAAGATTTATTTCCAGCCTTGTCAAACCTACCCACATAGGTCATGCAAAATATTTTCATATTGAAATGTTTCAACGGATAATATGTTTTTTCTGTTATTGGTAACATTAATCTCCCTTATGAACGTTTTTTACACATGTATATATAATAATGTTTTGACTCCATGGAGACAGACATTGGAGTCAAGTGCCATTTCCTTGAAATATTGAAACCTAAATGGACAGCACTTACTGAAAATAAGACTGACATCACCACCCTGTTCCACACACCATATGTCACTGAATAGCCTCCAATCTCTGCCAAGATGTAATTCAAATCAGTGACCTAGAAATAAAAGACTACATATCCCATTACCAATCAATCCCCTGAGCCATTCAGTCTCCACTCAGTAATATTTTAATAAATCATTTCCGTTTATATTGATGAGCTGTTAATGCAAATTGTAAGTAAAAGGACAGTTGACTTTTATTAGCAAAGACATGAATATATAATATGTTACACCAAAAATGCCACGCTTTCTGCTTGATGTGATACAATATAACTCATTCACCAGAGAAGATGAAATACTGGTAATTTTACAAAACTTCTTGAATTCATATTTTTACTTTGCATTTAATATTTTATATTGTTCCTAAACAACTTGCTATGGCAGATAAAATTATAGAATTTGAGTTTTATTTTACCTTATGTTATTTCATTTATGTTTATTATCAAGAGGTAGTTCTAATGATAGAAAGAGTTTAACAACTCCTCATCACTATTTTAAATACCAGTTGATTGAACTTCATTTCTTTGAATTTCACACCTTTGGCTGTTTAATTTTATACACATGCATTGATTCTATCTGCCCCTGTCCCTTTACCACTTTTCTTATACTGATGGTATCATTTATATTATTAGAATAATAATGACCCCAATCAGCAACTAGTCTTTTAGAGGTTTTGAGATTATAAACTGTTGTCACATTATTATCTTTTTAAGTCTCCTCTAAACCTTGTAATTTGTGTATATAGTGACTCAGTCACTCACCACGTTATCCACTGTAGCACCTACTGGGAATACAAGATCAAAGACAAAAAGACAAATGCCCAATGTGGAAGTTAGAAAGGGTTATTTCTGCAAGTTATATTATTGTTCTCATTTCATTAATTCTAGCAAAAATCAAAAGCTAAAATGTGAAGAAAAGAAAATACAAGTTCTAGAAATCTGCTCTGCTTGAGTTAACCATGATAATTGAGGGGGGATGAAGAAACTATAGTAAGGTTTCTCAAATTGGATCCCATGTAATTTAGAATCTGGTGCAATATTATGGGGTTTTGATCAAAACATTTTCTTGATGAAGAAAGTTTTATAAATGTTCCACATTATATTTTCCTATAAGACTTTCACGATATGCATAGAAACTTCTCCAGAATATGGTAATAAATAATTTTATTGTATTATTATTTCTAAATAATTTGTTTTTCAAACTAAGTCATATTCTTTATGGAAAACTGACTAATATAATGTGAATACTGATCTTCTATAGAGTAATAGAAGCATTGATCTAGATAAAATGGAAATAATTTTTAGAACTTTTTTCACCAATGAGATTTAAAGGTATTATGTATTTCAATGAGTACATTAAAAATAGAACATAGCATCCACAAAGCTATTCTATTCCATTGTACTTGTTAAAAATGCAACTAATCAGGCCATAGTTCAGACTTACCAGTTAAAATTGTGCAAGTTAACAATCTCCTCACATGATTTGTAAGTATATTAAAGTTTGAAGCACTAATGTAAATCAGTGGTTCTCAGATATGATCTCTAGACTAATCACATAACCATTACTCGGAAACTTATTAAACATGCAGATTTGTAGGCCTTATCCCAGACATACTGAGTTATAAATCTAGCATTGGTACAGAGTGATCTATGCTTAAAAATCCTTCTATTTTCTTTTTTTTTTAAGATTTTATTTATTTGTTCATGAGAGACAGAGAGAGAGAGAGAGAGAGAGAGAGAGAGAGAGAGAGAGAGACGCAGAGACACAGGCAGAGGGAGAAGTAGGCTCCATGCAGGGAGCCTGACATGGGACTCGATCCCGGGTCTCCAGGATCACACCCTGAGCCGAAAGTGGCGCCAAACTGCCGAGCCATCCGGGCTGCCCTTTTAAAAACCTTCTAGATGATTCTGATGCAAGCTAAACTTTGAGAACTACTGTTCAACAATAGCTTTAAGTTCAACAATAACATTAAGTCATCTGAAAGCTTCTTTGTTTTTTGTTTTAAATATTAATGTCTAGATCCCATGTGTAAGCCAAGTAAATAGTATGTGGCTAAGAGAATGGAAAAAATGCTGGTCACAAATATGCTTTACAATCCTCCAAGGTGATAGTCATTTGCTGCCAAGATTGACAATCACTGATCTTCATGATAACTTCATTTGCTGCCAAGATTGACAATCACTGATCTTCATGATAACTTCATCTGCTATGAAGATGGAAATGTCTTATAGAAATATGGAATCATATAAGGACCAGGGAAAGGAGGTCATGACAGACACATCCATCATGTTAGCAGAGTCACTCACATTCTTCTCAATAAACAAATGGAATTAGCTGTACACGTTTGCCATAGCAAATGGGCCTCTGGGGTTAAGTACCACTAGCATGACAGGAGGGCCAAGAGGAGGGCTCTCACACCTCTGTGCTCAGAGCCCCTTCCAATCAGTTTTTTGGCTTTCTGAAGCTTCACAGCCAACATTGGCATACTTTTAACGTTATAAAAACCAAATATCAAAAGCTGTTTCCTAAGTTGTCTAAATTCATCTTTTCCATGGCCTCCTGTGTCTCCAAGTCCTCTGTGAAAACAGTGGTGATACTGCTCTGTGTATTCATATATAAAGCTCAAGACTATTTAGTTCCAAAAAAGACAAGAATACATAAAATAGAGGAAAATATCTTCATAAAACTTTCCTGAAAATAAGAAAGCTACCAATTTTGTTTATATGAAAGGGGCAGCTCACACTAAAATTATGTAGTGTGGTAAGAAAAAAATCTTAGAAATATATTTGAGAAATATTTGTTTTCCTGTATTGATTTGTGGCCACCAGCATACCATAAATTTGACGACCTCACCAGTTCAACAGAGCTGGTTCCTCTCCTCTCTTGTCCTTCCTTTATCTTCCCTTTACCCTGTCTCGAGACATTTAACTTTGTCTCCATGGTTGCATAAGAATAAAGCACCCATTCTTGAAAGTGAGTAATCAAATACACCATGGTGATCAGAAGATAAAAGTGACCACCCTAAGTACTTCTCCTTAGAAAGTTATTTTATTGGGTCATCTGGGTGGCTCAGTTGGTTAAGCATACAACTCTTGATTTTGGCTCAGGTCATGATCTCAGGGTTGTGGGATGGTCCCACGTGCAGCCACTCCCATCAAGCCCCACATAGGCTCTGCCTGGGAGTGGAGACTGCTTGAGATTCTCTCCCTCCCTCTTCCTCTGTCTGTCCTCCAACTTGCACTCATGCTCTCCCTCTCTCTTTCTCTCTCAAAAAGTCTTTATATTTATATAAGGTGATATAGATTAGTATTAGTTCCAATATACACTTGTGCAACCATTCTGTCCTATTGGATGTTTTCTGTTTTTTTTAACTTTTAAAAAATTATTATTAATAATTTCAGTAAAACATGCCAGTCTTAGTTTTGAGGACCTTATTTAGTACTTCCATCTTTTGCCTTGTTAGCATCTAGTTGTATGTGAGACACTTGTGCAAGTGAATGGACTTCACATTTCAATTTTTGTTAAATCTCAAAAACCATCACTCCTTTGACAACACTTTCACTACACTAAGTAACTAAATATCCTTTTCAAGGATCACATGCAGATGCCATCCAATTAAAAAAAAAAAATTGCACTCCGAATCTGACTGTCAGAGATTACTGACTACATACTGTTTCTAGTGATGGTAGGAAAAATATTCCATGCTGCTACCTCTGCCAGGCACTGTTGCCTCTGGCTAGTCCATGCTGTGGCCAGAAGAATACAGAGCGGCAGAGAACCATCTGGACATTACTCTGAGGGTTAGTGGGAAAAAATGGAAAATTATAGGTGGAATATATTTTTAAAAATGCAACCAGAAAACAGGCTAAGCAGACCAGCCATAGAGCGTGAATTATCTGAATGCTCTGACTGTAGTAGGATGGGCATTGGCATAAATCATGTTTAATCTATTTTACTATTCATTTGCAGTTTTTTTTTTTGTTAAAATTGTTCCTTGACTTTCCATACATAAGTTCAACATGCAGACAAAAACTGAAGAATATTTCAAATACAGAAATGAAAGTAAACATTTCAAGACTGACTTTTTCAAATATACATTGTGAAATGGAAGTTCTCTAGAGAGAAGTTTATTGCTCTAGTCTTGTGGCATGTATGAATAAAGCTGCTAGAGATATTTCTGTGCAGACTTTTGAGATTGTGTGGATATAAGCATTCAAATTAGCTGAGCAAACACTTAAGACCAGCGGTATGGTAAGACTATGTTTAACTTTGTATAAACTGCCAAACTGTCTTTTAAATTGTACTATTGTGACAAAAGCACTACAAATATGACATAGTGCCATTGAAGAAAGTGAGGGACAGGTAGTGACTTGAACAACTTTGAGAATAAGTAGAGTCTGTAAAACTAAAGGCAAAATGAGCTGCTCAGAAGCACTAAACTCCAGGAGGCACTGTGGTTTTCCATAGGGATACAGGTTAACAATTATGAAAGAATACCCTTCTCAACTCAATATATTCAAGAAGAAAAAATGAATTCAGATTTGGTATGGTGCAAACATAATTCATCATTGCATCCAAAAAAATTATTGATATTCCTCCAAGTGAAACAAAGACTATGTTTGATTAGTTTGAAAGGTTATATGTGTGTGTTATATATGTGTGTGCACTTAAAAATAAATAGTAAATTATTCTATTTACTAAAATAAATAAAATATTTCATTTGTTTATTTATTTATTTATTTGAGAGAGAGAGAGAGAAAGAGAGAGAGTATGAGCAGGGAGGTGAGGCAGAGGGAGAGGAAGAAGCAGACTCCAAACTAAGCAGGGAGTCCAATGTGGGGGCTCCATCCCAGGACACTGGGATCATGACCTGGTGGAAGGTAGATTCTTAACTGACTCACACACCCAGGTACCCTCTTCTAATTAAACTGGTAATTAATGGAAAAATAAATCCTCCACATGGTTCTCCTGACTGGGATGATAATAAACAGGAAGATAACCCATTTTTTTTGATAACCCATTTTAGATAGCAATGTATTATTATGAATGTCAGCTTTATTATGTTATATATGTATGTATGTGTATATATATATATATATATATATATATATATATATATTAGTATTGATTGCTGGGATTGGAGCTTATTTGATTTCAACTTTTTCTCCGAGTGGGTTAAAATCCAAATATTTAAACATATCAGATGTCAGGTTTAAACAATAACCTAAACCCTACTCCTGATTTTTCTGGCCTTAATTCTTGCCATTTTGACTAAAATAAGTTAACTACTCCCCATAGATTTGATCTTTAAGTGACTAACTGTGCCATACTCTTCAATTATGAAGCATAGCTTCCATTAACTCCTGCATGCCTAGCCTGATCTTTACCTCAAGTCCCTTTGATAGAGCCTACTTCCAAATTAGAGAAGTAGCCTATTTGAGATTAAGCATCGCATAGATATGGTAATATGACTAAAGATGACAGGTAAGAAGGGGTACATGCTAACAGTGATGTGCAAATAGCAGGTTATCAATAATCAAAAAATAAATGAACGGCTGAGTCAGTAGCAGGAACTAGATATTGAGAAAATATTATCCTAAATAATAGGAATGCAATGTGTTATACAATATTGGGGTTCCTGGGTGGCTCAGTCAGTTAAGCATCTGCCTTTGGATTAGGTCATGATCCCAGCACACTGGGATAGAGCCCCACACAGGGCTCCTGGCTCAGCAGGGAGTCTGTTTTTCCCTCTCCCTCTGACTGTGGTTCCCCCTGCTTGTGCTCTCCCTCTCTTTCAAATAAATAAATAAAATCTTTTTAAAAAGACAAAAACATACAATATTATTCAATTGCAGGTGTCTTCCATGTAGACACATTTTGATTTTGATCGACATAAAATCACTCTACAGCACTTTATGTGGCTTTCCAATATAACACTTTTAATCTTTTCTTATGGTTATTTACTTGGCTTACTTTCCTATCACTTTCTTGGTTAACAAAAGCATAAAATATAGCATTTCTGGTGATCTTTGAACGCTCACTTCTTTTTTATCCTGCATGTTTAATGAGGCTCTTAACATACACTATAAAATACTCATATTTCAAGTATTTCTAATGGAATTATCGTAAGTAGAGTAGTTTCCCTCTTGAGGATTATAACACTGTTTGATTTAATTAAACTGATCAAATTAAAGGAAATGGTGGTGTAATCCCTGGAGTAATGTATATTCCAGTTATGGAAACTGCCATTGCCATGCAATAGTGCTTGCATACTACATTTTGGAATATTTTTAGATCCCAAGTTGTAATATAATATTCAATTATGCCAAATAAAATAAATGTTGATAGTTTGAGAAGTTTTAGTTAATTTAAAACTGTATTCCCTTAATACTAAACAGTTTACAATAATTGTTTTACTGCCCTGAGTTATTATTGCATTATATACATAAATACTTAAATGCATATATGCATTCAAAATTTGAGAAAAAATTAAAAATGTTGAAGGTGATGTATTTACTTCAATTCCTTTTTTTTAAAAAAAAGATTTATTTATTTATTCATGATAGACACATAGAGAGAGAGGTGGAGACACAGGCAGAGGGAGAAGCAGGCTCCATGCAGGGAGCCCGACGTGGGCCTTGATCTCGGGACTCCAGGATCGCGCCCTGGGCCGAAGGCAGGCACTAAACTGCTGAGTCACCCAAGGATCCCCTATTTACTTCAATTCCAAATACACTATGAAGGCACATCTCTGCTTAAGAGCTTAGAAATCATTAAATGTGATAGAACAGAATATGTAGATCTTGCTGTATGATGGATTAAGTGATGACAAAATAACTGATATACTTCAAAAATACTAAACACATCAGAACTTTGAAGTTCCCACTTAATTATCCCCCCAATTTTTAGAAATCTAAATACAATCTTATGCAGATCTTGTTAACTTGATTAATATTTATTCTCATTCTTTCCTTGAATAGACTTGGATGTTTGAGAAAACTCACATGGTCTGTCTAGCTGGAAAATAATTCTATCCTCTGTAGTAGGTATCTAAATGAGAGGCGGTATTAACTTTTCCACAAATGTAAGCCATTTATCTTCATATTATGCAGTATTATAAACACTATTGAGTATATAAACTATAAGAAGTATAAACATAATTTCTAATATTTTCATAACCTCTAAGGAAATTGTATTAGACTGCAGATAAAAAGAATGGATTCTGTAGCTTAGCCTCAACCGCTGACTGTATGATGTGGGAAAAAGTCATTAAGTTTAGGGCAGCCCGGGTGGCTCTGTGGTTTAGCGCCGCCTTCAGCTCAGGGTGTGATCCTGGAGACCCTGGATCCAGTCCCATCTCGGGCTCCCCGCATGGAGCCTGCTTCCCCCTCTGCCTGTGTCTCTGCCTCTCTCTCTCTCTCTCTCTCTCTCTCTCTCTGTGTGTGTCTCTCATGAATAATAAATACAATCTTTAAAAAAAATTTCCACTCCCAGTTGGTTTCATTATTGAACAACAGGGAAGAAAGGTGAGGAGAACGCATGGAGAAACTATTAAGTTGAGGACCGTGACAACCAAGCATCCTAGAAAATGACAGGGAAGAAAAGAAATAACTAATATCAAACTAAGTGTCACATTCTGACATTGTAATATAATGAATATCTATATTGATGAAGAAACAGTTATAAAGTTTTTAGATGATATATAAAATGTTTATATTCATTTTCTGCTATGATTTTATAGATGTCTATTATATAATCAAAGCAGGAATTTATTCTCTTCATTTCAGAAAGAAGTTTATGTGTCAGTTTAGGAAATGTTAAGTGTCAAGCTGTAGATGGGAAACTAGATTTCCATACTACAAAGATGACTTGCACTGCTCTTTCCCATCATCTCATTAATTCATTGTAATTGAGGATCTGTCTGGTTTATCCATTAAATCAGAGGGCAGTTTTACTGTTTGCATGGCTGAAGCACTTAACCTTGCCTATTATGCAAGTCCTGGGTGATTCTTTCTAGACTCTAGGGTGACGAATGTGTAAGGCTCTCTAATTAATAGCAGAGGTAGGAAAAGGCTTCTGAGACAGCCAGTACCTATCACCGTAGCACCTTCAAAATTGGATCAATGTTTGAAGTGATGGGCCACATATTAGACTAGATAGAAAAGGAATTGATATAAGAAGTAGTAAATAGATCAAAAGTTAAGGGAAAGATAGAAGGGTTGGGAATTCTAGTGAGATTATAAAACAGCTACAGTGAATATAGCAGAAAGAGAAAGCTGGAAGGATATGATTGCTGGCAAAAAATGGAATATTGATCTTTAAGGTTCAAAAATAATCACTATATGATTCTGGGCACACCCATTCTACAGAGCATGGTGATCACTTTTGCCCATGCTATGAGAAAAATTACAGTTGATATCCCCTTTCTTTTCTTTTTTTTTTTTAGTGTGTGTGTGTGTGTGTGTGTGTGTGTGTGTCTTGATTGCAGGTGGTGCATTCTCAGTTATTTGTAAAGCTATGTGAAAGTAGCATGTACATGGAATTGGTAAATGCATTGAGGAGATCAGATTTATGAGAATCTAAAATTGGTATCTGGCAACACCATCCACTATGCAGTTAGTTAGTCAAGATTGAAATCCCCAACTTCATTTAATCAATTTCCAAGTCTTCTGGGTTCTAATTTCTACATATTTTTAAATCTGTTTACTTTTCTCCATTCCAGAGCAAATGACCATCATCTCCTACTTAGACAAATCCCTATAATCTGGTCTTTCTATTCCAATCTTGTCTTCTTCCATTCACTCATTCTATATTCAGCAAGTACTTTCATTGCAAAAGGAGAGAGAGAGAAGACAAATACAACATAGTACTTTACTGTTTTAAAGCCATTATTATTTAGCAATAATTATATAATAATAGTAAGGGACTTTAACACCCCACTTGCATCAGTGGAGACAGATCATGTGAGCATAAATCAATAAGGAAACCATGGCTTTGAATGAATATTCAGAACTATCTGTCCTGAAATAGCAGAATACATGTTCTTTTCAATTACACATGGATTTTTTCCAGAATATATTGTATATTAGACCACAAAATAAGCCTCAACAAATTTAAAAAGATCAAAGTCATACCATGCATCTTTTCTCCCCACAATGCTATGAAATTAAAAGTCAACCACAAGAAAAAAATTGGAAAGACCAAAATGCATGGTGGTTAAGTAACATGGTACTGCAGAATGATTCAGTCAACCAGGAAATAAAAAAAGAAATAAAAAAGCACATGGAAATAAATGAAAATGAAAACACAATGGTTCAAAATCTTTGAGATGCAGCAAACAATATTCTAAGAGAGAAGTATATAGCAATACAGGCCTACCTCAAAAGACAAGAAGAATCTCAAATAAACAACCTAACTTTACATCTAAAGGAGCTAGAAAAAGTACAACAAATAAAACCCAAAACCAGAGGAAGTAAGGAAATAATAAAGATTAGAGCAGAAGTAAATGATACAGAAACTTAAAAAATAATAGAACAGATCAATGAAACCAGGAGTTGTTTCTTTGAAAAACACCAATAAAATTGATAAATATCTAGCCAGACTTGTAAAAAAGACAAAAGACTAAATAAACAGAATCACAAATAAGAGAGGAGAGATAACAACCAACACCATAGCAATACAAACAATTACAACAAAATGTTATGAAAAACTATATGCCAACAAATTGGACAACCTGGAAGAAATGAATAAATTCGTAGAAACATATAAACTACCAAAACTGAAACAGGAAGAAATAGAAAACTTGAACAGATTGATAATCATCAAAGAAATTGAATCCATAATCAAAAAACTCTAAACAAACAAAAGTCCAAGTCCAGATGGCTCACAGGTGAATTCTACTAAAGATTCAAATAAAGGATAATACCTATTCTTCCCAAACTATTCAAAAAACCAGAAAATGGAGGAAAACTTGAAAATTCATTCTGAGACCCGCATTACTATGATACAAAAACCAGATTAAGACTCCATTAAAAAATCCTGATGAACATGGATGCAAAAATTCGCAACAAAATACTAGCAAACTGAGTCCAATAGCAATACATTAAAAAATCATTCACTACACCCAAGTGAGATTTATTCCTGGGTTACCACAGTAGTTCAATATTCACAAATCAATCAACATGATACATAATACCATAAGAGAAAAGGTAAGAACCATTGATCATTTCAATAGATGCAGAAAAGGCATTGGACAAAGTACCACATCCATTCATGATTAAAAACCCTCAATAAAGTAGGTTCAGAGGAATATACCTCAACATAATAAAGGCCATTTATGAAAAATCTCAGCTAACATCCTTAAAGTGGGAAAACTGAGAGCTTTCCCTCTAAGGTCAGGAACAAGATGAGGATATCCACTCTCACCACCACTTTTATTCAACATAATTACTAGAAGTCCTAGCCACAGCAAACAAAAAGAAATAAAAAGAAAAAAAAGGCATCCAAATTGGTAAGGAACTAAAAGAAATAAAAGGCATCCAAATTGGTAAGGAACTAAAACTTTCACTATTTGTAGATGACATGATACTATATATATAGAAAACCTAAAGACTCCACACAAAAAAATTGCTAGAATTGATACACAAATTCAGTAAAGTTAGAGGATACAAAATCAACATGCAAAATTCCATTGTACTTCTATACACTGGTAATGAAATAGCAGAAAGAGAAACTACAGAATGAATTACACTTAAAATTGCACCAAAAATAATAAGACACCTAGGAGTGAAACTAACTAAGGAGATGAGAGATCTGTACTCTGAACACTAAAATATTGCTGAAATAAATTGAAGAGGACACAAAGAAATGGAAAGACATCTCATGCTCATGGATTGGAAGAATAAATATTGTTCAAATATCATTACTACCCAAAATAAACTACATATTTAATGCAATCCTTATCAAAATACCAACAGCGTTTGTCACAGAACTAGAATGGACAATCCTAAAATTTTCATGGAACCACAAAAGACCCTGAATAGCCAAAGTAACCTTGAAAAAAGAAAAGCAAAGCTTGAGGCATCACAATTCCGGACTTTGAGTTATATTACGAAGCTGTAGTAACTGAAACAGTATGGTACTGGCACAAAAATAGACACATAAATCAATACAACAGAATAAAAAATCCAGAAATAAACCCCTAATTATATGGTTAATTAATCTCCAGCAAAGCAGGAAAGAATATCTAATGGGCAAAAGACAGTCTCTTGAACAAATGGTGTTGGGAAAATTAGACAATCACGTGCAGAAGAATGAAACTGGACCATTTCCTTACACCATATACAAAATAAATTCAAAATGAATGAAAGATCTAAGTGTGAAGCCATAAAACCATAGAACAGAGCATACATAAACAGGAATTTCTCTGGCATTGGCCGTAGGAACATTTTCCTAAATAGGTCTCCTGAGGCAAGGGGAATAAAAGCAAAAATAAACTATTGGGACTACATGAAAAGAAAAAGATTCTGCACAGCAAAGGAAGCAATTGGCAAAACTAAAAGGTAAAAGGCAATATATAGAATGGGAGAATATATTTGCGTTAGTATGCAAAGTGTGTGTGTGTGTGTGTGTGTGTGTGTGTGTGTGTGAGAGAGAGAGAGAGAGAGAGAGAGAGAGAGAGAATGACATGGATAGAGCTAGAGAGTATAATGCTTAGTGAAATAAGTCAGTTAGAGAAAGACAAATATCGTATGATTTCACTCACATGTGGGATTCAAGAAACAAAACAAGCAAAGGGAAAAAAAAGAGAGAGAAACCAAGAAACAGGTTATGCTTCTTGTTTCCTGTGCATGGACTTTTAAAAAAAAATGCTACACTTCCTGTCAATCTTACAATACTTAACTATCCTTATAGGAATCATCCCTAGATACTGGACTAACTTGATTAAATTAGTATATTCTCCTTCTGGGCACTGTATATTCCTCTCATAGCCCCCATTAGACATTTTGGTGATGAAGTAGGATTTAATATCAGACTTCTGCCTGAAGTACTCTAAAATCTGGGAGAGTTGCATATATACTTTGCTTAAACAGTGCTAATATATTTTTTTCTAATTGTACATATTTCAGAGAGTGTGTTTATGAGATCATTCATATGGATATTAGACTATATCAGAAATGCAACTGTAAGACTGTAAGTCACAATAATAATGTCATAATAATAGAAATGTCAGGCAATCATGACAGTAAACTTCTGAAATAGATACAATAAATATCCACATACCAGGGGTAAGGAAACTGAAGCAAAAAAGAATGTAAATAACTTGCTTATGATTACATAAATAGTCTTTAGCAGAATGAGGGTTCAAACCCAAACAACCTATGATGTACTATGCTGTGTGTAAATGTTCTTGAGTAACGCTGAGAATGAAAAAAAATGTAAGTAATTGCTGGAAAGAGTGGCAGATGCTGGAATAGTAAGATGGTATCAGACTCTTAGGGGAAGTAGGTTTTTACTGGGATGGAAAAGCATCACCTTAGGAGTGGGAGGATGCTATCCAACTCAAAGATAAGGTCATTGTAGGAAATGTTATATGGAAAAGTCTTAGAGGATAGGCATGCTTTATTAAAACAAGAATAAGGAGACAATATTGTCAGAAGTGTTAAGAATTTAAAAGGAAAGCTTCCAGAATATATTAAAGACATGTTTGCTCTAGAATCCAAACAAGTAAAAAAAAAAAATGTCAGTAGAATGGCCAGTCAAGGGTCAGCTTGAAGAGAGCTAATGAACCTCTGAACAAATACATCATAAGAGATCAATAAAAACAAATTCATTAAATGAGGATGTCTTAATACCAAAGTGATGGCTTTATTTAAATATAGTTTGTACACATTTAAACAACTATGGTTATTCCCTATGCAAATATCAATAGAAAAATTATTGAAAAATCAACTGGTATATACACTTGTGATGCCTTAGGATTCTTACATATTTTAGAATCTGCTTCTAGTTTAAGTTACTCCATAGATATATATGCAATTCTCTTATACTAGTTTTTTAATCGTAGCTCTATAATACATTTGAAACATTGTATGGATAATTTCTCCTCTGTCTACTATTACTTTTTAATAATTGTTCTTATGTTTGTGTTTTAAATTTTTTAGAAAAGTTGAATAATTCTTAAATTCCAATAAAATTATATTAAATTATATTAGAATTCTATGAAATCTAAATTAATATAGATTAATGTACTATCTTGGGAAAATTAGAACATCATGTATTATTCACATTTGAACTCATGTTTCTTCATTTAGTCTATTTCCTTTATATTACTATGCTTACCATTTATCTTATAACGGCTATGGGTTTGGTCATTTCTTATTAAAGAGAATAAAAGTTAATAAAATAAAAGAATAAAAATAAAGCAATTCATAAATGATTTTTATAAATATAGATTTATCTTGGTTATTAAGGATATTTAGTAAACATTTTTATATACATTTCTATTCAGCCACTCCATAAAACTCATTAATTCTAACAGGTACCAATTTTCTTAAGAAATATAAACATACGAATAAAATTATGATTACAGGCATACTTCCTAAAATTATGATTATAGGCATATTTTGCTTTATTGTACTTCACCAACATTGTGTTTTTTCAAATTGAAGGTTTATGACAACCCTATCCTGAAGAAGTCTATTGGTGCCATTTTTCCAACAGCATTGTTCACTTCATGTCATTGTGTTACTTTTTGTTAATTTTCACATTTTAAACTTTTTCATTATTATTATATTGGTTATGGTGATCTGTGATCAGTCATAAAGATTTGCTGAAAGCTCAGGTGATATTAGTATTTTTTAGCAATACAGTATTTTTTAATTAAGATATGTTTATTTTTTGTCCTTTTTTCTTAGACAAAATGCTAAGGCACACTTAATGGGCTACAGTATAGAATAAATATAACTTTTGTATTCCCTGAGAAAACAAAAAAAAAATTTTTACTCACTTTATTGCAATATTTGCTTTGTTGAAGTGGTATGGAACCAAACCCATATCTCCTAAATATTCCTATATTTCTTTTTCAGTTGAATAAGTTATTTTAGAATTATTTAACTAAAATATTGATAGCGTTCATCTTTGACTTCATTCTGATTTTCATTGGCATGTTTTATGTGTCTCACCATTAGAGAGAATGTTTTCCCTTTTTAAAATAGGTATTTGGTTTCTTAAATAATACATTAACATACACCATTTTGTCATCTATTGAAGTAATCATATAAGGTTATATTTTTTATTATATATTGAGATTAAAAAGTATATTAGTACACAAGTACAAAGATAAGTTCAAAGTGTATTAAAGACTTGAATGTAAAACCTAAACTATGAAGCTCCCAGATGAAAACATAGGCAGTAAGTTCCTGTAATATTTTTTTGGACCACTTTTCTCAGGCAAGAGCAACAAAAGTTAAAATAAACTAATGGGATTACACAAAACTAAAAATCTTTTGCACAGCGAAGGGAAAACTATCAACAAAATGAAAAGTCAACCTACTGAATAGGAGAGGATATTTGCAATCATACATCCAATAAGGAGCTAATATCCAAAATATATAAGGAATTTATGTGAGCGACTTAGTATCAGAAAAATAAACAATCTGATTAATAACTGGGCAGGCGACTTGAATATACAATTGTCCAAAGAAGACATACAGATGGCCAACAGACGTATGAAAAATGCTCTACATCACTAATCATCAGGGACATGCATATCAAAACCACAGTGAGATATCACCTTACACCTGGCTATTATCAAAAAGAAAAAAATAACAAATGTTGGTAAGGATGTAGAAAAAAAGGGAACTCTTGTACACTGTTGATAGAAATGTAAATTGCAGTCCCTATGAAAATCATTATGGAGTCCCCTCCAAAAATTAAAAATAGAATTACCAGTTGATCCAGCAAATCCACTTTCGAGTATTTAACTGAAGTAAATAAAAACAGCAATTTGAAGAGATATATGCACCCTTATGTTTATTGCAGCATTATTTACAATAGTCAAGATGTGGAAGCAACTTAAGTGTCCACCAACAGATGAATGGATAAAGATGTTGTATATATAAAATAGAAGATTATTTACCAATAAAAAAGAATGAAATCTTGCTAATCCTGACCACATGGATGGACCTGGAAGGTATTATGTTAAACAAAATCAGTCAGACAGAAAAAGGCAAATACTGTATGGATTCACTTATATGTGGAATCTAAAAAAGCAAAACAAAACAAAGAAAAACAAAACAAAACAGACACAGACTTATAAATACAGGAGACGAACTGCTGGTTATCAGAGTAGGGAGGTGTTGGGGGATGAGCAAAATCGGTGAATGGGATTTAGAGGTACAAACTTAGAATTATATAATAAAAAATATGCAGATATACAGCATAGGGGATACAGTCAATAATATTGTAATAACTTTACATGGTGACTGATGGTAACTAGATTTATTGTGAAGATCTTTTTATAATGTATAAAAAAGTTGAATCGCAGTAATGTACACCTGAAACTAATAAGATATTGTATGTCAATTATACCTCAATAGAAAGTATATTAATAATCAGCTGATGATTAACTGAACTCTACACCTGAAACTAATGATGTACTATATGTTAGTTAATTGAATTTAAATTTTTAAAAATGTATATTAAGAGATTTTTTTGATATCTTTTGCAACCTGTTGATGAATATTCTTTTAATGTAGCTTTTTAAACACATTGTTAATTTCTTGGATATTTAAATATTTTTTTCCTTTTTATCTATGTCAGGTATTTTTTTTAATGAGAGGGGCTGATTATTTTAAAATATTTCATTTATTTATTCATTAGAGACACAGAGAGAGACAGAGGGAGGCTCCATGCAGGAGCCTGATGTGGGACTTGATCCCTAAACTCTGGAATCACGTCCTGAGCCCAAGGCAGATGCTCAACCACTGAGCCACCCAGGTGTCCCTCTTCGTCAGATTTCATATCAGAATTTTGTTGCCTTTATAGATATTTAGTTTTAAGCTCCAGAAACATAAAACTCTAACTAATGGATATTTTTCCCAAACTATTGAAACAACTGCAATATAAAATTTTCTGGGATCAAGAAAACTAATGCTTATTAATTTGTATATGTAAGAACAACAATCAGTCTTTTAACATGTTTATTTCATTTGCTTTCACATTTGATACAAGAAGAAACTGAGCTTCAGAGAGGCTGCATGATCTCCACAGGACCTGTTCACTAGTAAACCATGGAGCTCAGATCTATGCGGTTTATGTGCCTTCATAAGCAATGTTCTTTAAATCATAGCATGTCATTTTCCAATCCAGAACGTTTGGAAAAAAGAGAGAAAAAAAAATAGGAGCCTCCTGTAATGTAGAAGTTCTGAAGGGAAATAAGGTCTAAGTTTTATAAACATTTATGCTTACTTCTGAAATTCTTGAGATGAATATAGGTTTATACCCAGTGAAAAAACATGTTATATGTCTTCTCATCTAAGTTTTGATCTTTTTATGCTCATTGTTTTCAGATGTTTTAAGAGCTTAAATGAAGGAGAAAGTTTTCCAAAATGTCTTAAAGGACAATGTAATTAATGAATTCTTTAATGAGTTAAGTTTTTAGAACAGTGCATTCTTGTGACACCGTATTGAAACACCCAATTAAAAGATAATTAGGATAAATCATGGTGAGAAAGGAGATAACCTCACATCTCCAACTATAGACCATTGCGCTTCACATAAAACTTTCAAGGTGTTCTTTCAGCATCTTTAGAAAAACAGGAATTAAGCAAAAAGATAAGAATCATTTTCATATTAGCAAATTCAATTTTAATTATATCATTTTAAAATTAATGTTTCAGCAACATATTTGCAAGATTATTTATTAATAAGTTTCTCCCAAAATAGAAGATGTCTGTCACTTGTTTTCATTGTCATTTTGAAGTACTCATAGCTTTTCCATTCATTCATTCATTCATTCTTTCATTCACCCACTTTTACTTTCAGTTATTCATTCACAGAATACTGAACCTCAAATGTACACTATGACAGGATCAAGGCCTCTGTGGACAATATATATTTGGATTTTATCTGTAATTTTAAAAATATATACTTGGGTTTTCCTCACATTTTCAAGACTTCAGTGATAAGAATTTACTGGAGAAACAATTTACCTAAATATAACTGCATTAATATGACAAAAATTATTTGAAATAGTCTTAGATATAAACTTAAAAATTCTTAATTGCCTGAACTTCTAAATAAAACTCCAATATCCATTTCACTTGCTGAAATTATTACAAGAAACTTTCTTAACCACTAAAAACAAGGAAAGAAATTAATCTTCAGATGGCACATGATATTAATATCTACAAATTTATACATAAATCATCAGACAAATCAAAGGAAAATAATATGCATGACTAAATCTATATATATATATGTATGTGCATGTGTTTATATGTATGAATGTATGCAGAAGTGTGTTTTGGGGAGTCTATGTGTTTGTATTCAATATTTAATAATGGAGTCAGCAACTGAGATTCCAATCCTGGCTCTTCCTCCTATTATCCTTGTGATTTTATACAAGTATGTCCACTCTTGGGACTCATTTCTCTTATTTTAAATTAAAAAATAATACTTATTCTTACCTGAAAGATTTGTTGTAAGGATTAAATGATTAAAAATATAAAAATAATTAGCAAAAATAACCGTATGCAATGAACACTTAAACTTTAAATTATTATGTTGTGTGTATTTCACTATGGTGAGACACTTGGCCATGCCCAAGGGTGGCAGGGACATAAGAAACGATACTTTTTTTTTAGGACAGAGATTCTGAAAAATTACATTTAAGAGAAAAAGATCCCAAGAGAAAATCAAACAGGGATGGTATTAGTGGGTTTATTTACCCTACTTGCATTTTACATCAGGATGGATTTGCGTGATTTTATCTAGGTTGATACTTAGGTGATTCCACATCATGTTTTAATTGATTAGATGGTTGCCTGATCTTTGAAAGCAGATTTCCACCTTTTTTTTTTTTTCCTTTTCCAGAAACACAAACCACTTCCTTATAACCTGCTTTTCAACCTCATCTTTAAAGGAGTGGACTCTCCTTGCTCTCTCTAAGCCAAGCAATCCAACCTCAATCAGCCTATGAACAGGCATTTAGTGACTTTATTATACACAATTCCTGCCAATCTGAGGTTTCTGAATAAATCCTGCTATAACTTGCTCCTCCTTCCCAGTTTCGTGTTATTTTCTGTTGGTTGAAAAACCGTTCTTGTTTCTGAATTTAAAAAACCACCTGTAGTTTGAAATAATCCTTAATCAATTCTTCAATAAAATTCTAAGGGTTGGAAACTTCCTTTTGTCTTTTAATAGCTACATTTATCTTCTTTCATTGTTATACAATTTTTAGGTAGGTGTATGATCATCCACAATAAATATTATTTTCCCAACCTTCCTTGGATCCAGGATTAACCACATAACTAAGCTTAGGCCAATGATATGTAAATGACCATCTGGCATCTGACCATCTTGAAGCATCTGAGAGATATTTCAACAAACAAGCTGAAAAAAAAACTCTTCATATTATTTTTCATCTCTTCCTCATTCTTGCTTAGAGAAAGAACACATATAAGAGTGGACAACAAGGATTCTGAGGTTGAGAAGCACAAAATAATGAACTCTGATGTTTTACTATATGAAATGAAAAAAATAGCAAAGTTATTTTGCCTAATCTAATAGATCATTCTTCTTAGTCAAAGAAGTTATTGTAGCTAAGAAAATAAAAATAAGTATCAGCCTTCTGACACTTTCTCCGCTTGTCCTCTCTGCTAGAATGAGGTTGGTATCTGCAATTTTTTTTCCAGATATCCTCATGGCTAACAACTTCACTATTTAGAATTATAACCTGAATCCCTACTCTTTAGTGCTCCCAATTCAGTTAATTTGCCCTACTTCCCTTCATTGTACTTTTTACTCTGTAACACATTAAATAATAATGTATCATGAGTGTACCTAATGCACTAAGATGTAAGTTGCACAAAGAGTTCTTTATTTCTTTTGTCTCTGATGTGTTGCACATGACTAGTACAGGGTATGAGACATCAACCTCAACTAATGTTTTAGAAGAAAGGAAGGAAAAGTGATCAATCCAGATAGAGAAAACCACATGTATAGACTATAAATTGGAAATATCCTACAAGGATATATATTTTTAATTGCAGGATGGCTGCAACTTAGAAATAAAATGAAAAAGGCATTATGACTTAAAGCTTGAAATATTGGGAAAGACCAAATAACACAGAAATTTGGGGGGGGAAACTAATGCAGGTCTTGTTGAGTTTGGGGCTTTTTAGTATCATTAGAAACCAGTAGAAGGAGGTTATGGTTGGATTATTGGCAAGAGAATGACTGAAATTATAAGCTATGAGATGTACTTCATAAGAAGGAAACAAAGACGAAATATATATATCCATCATTTATTTCAACAAATACATTGACATTGTAGAGTTTAAAGTAAGAATAAACTGGATGACCTCAGAGTTGAACTATAGGTGTGAAGGAAACAAGTGTATAAATAGATCAGAAGTACAGATTATTATAAGATAATGGAATACCTGGATTAATTACTTTTGTAACTTCCAATTTCAAATGATGGTAATATCCAGAGTTTGGTTCTGGAATGGGGACTGTGGCTGAAACGAGGTTGAAGCATTGAATTGAGGAGAATATCAATGGAATAAAAGTCAAGGAAGTAGGAGATGACTGTGTAGCCTGAATATTTGGGCATTTAAGCAATAAACAATATTTTTAAAGGAAATAGCTAGCACAAGCAATAAAGACCCATTAGATTAAATAAATAGAAATAAAGGTAGTCTTTATGCAGAGTTTGAGAAATTAATATGAAAAAATATGCATAGCATGTTTGAAAAGAGAAGTTTTAAAAGATAAACAGAAAACAGAAGTGAAAGCCTATACAAATTTCACATTCTGAAGGAAGTTACAAATCACTGAGGTTTATGAAACAAAATATTAATAATAAGCTATTAGAACAATATAGTGAAATATAAAGAGAATTTGTAGAGACCACAGAAACAAATTTAGAAAAATATGCCATACTAAACAAGAACATGCAGAATTATCATGAGAGAAAGGTAGAGACATAAAGAAGATAAATAATTTTTACAATACCTTTATGACATAGCCATTATCTGCACTGAGCAGAAAAAAAAAAAAAAAACACAGCCCAAACAGAGAAAGTAACAAGTCTTGGATTAAATAACAGATAGCCACAGAGCCCTACTTCTTACCAGGCCAAGTATCTTTTTTTAAACGTACATAAATGGCCATAAATTTTACTCTTAACACAGTTTGATGTTCAGACTCCAGCATTCATGGGTGACTTTCTCTGAGAATTACAGTAAAGCAGGGGCACCTGGATGGCTTAGACAGTCAAGCATTCAACTCTTGATTTTGACTCAGTTTCTGATTTCAGGGTCATGGGATCAAGTCCCACATGGGGCTCCATGTTTAGCATGGAGTTGGTATGAGATTCTTTCTCTCTCTCCCTCTCCCTCTGCACCTCTGCCACCCTTGTGTGCCTTCTCTCACTCTCTCTCTCTCTCTCTCTCTCAAATAAATAAATAAAATCTTTATAAATAGATAAAATATGTAAAGCAATCAAAGAGTTCCTCACTTACTACTCAGTGACAAATGATAGCTGATACTATAATTACCATTGTCATTATCTTTACCACTCTTACTATTTCTGTACAAATTATTTCACTTATTTGAAACCCAGTTTTATCATCAGTAAAATGAGAAATCATATTCATGCTTGTGAACAAGGAAATAAGATCCACCTCAAAAAATCATCATAAAGATTAGACAGAAATTTTTTAAAAAAGCACTTCACTTGGGATGTTAAAATTGTTCAGTAAAATCTTTCAAATCCTATGTAACTGAATATATGCTCTCCTCCAGAGAATATTTCTGGATCTTTCACCAGCATAGTTTCCACATTTCTCTTATCCTTGTAAAATACAATTCCAAGACTTGAATATAATATTTTAGAGTCTGCCTAACATCGCCATTGTTCACACTTAACTGTATGTGTTTCCCAGGGCAGTTTCACGCCACATTTAGCAGCTACTTTGCAGCATGGTTTCATACTGAATTAGTGCTCAATTAGAACTACCTAGTCCTTTTATTTTATTTTTTTCTCATGAACTTCTTAAATCTCTACTTTACCTGACATTTGCTTAGGTTATTACAAAGAAAATTTTACAGAAGCTTGAACTGTGATAGAGTGGACAAATTATCTTTACCACAGGAAGGTAATTGATGCTGTGTGAGGTCAGTACTTGTGTTTGACCAGAATTAAGACCTAATTATGATGTAGACTATGTTTATCTTTGGCCATTGCCATCCTTAGTGGTCATTATCAATCACTCCATCCACAAAGCTAATTCATCTCTTACTATTAGATGTTAAGGTCATGCAGCTATTTGATCCTTTCTCCTAGAGATATCTTACCACTCACTAGAAGTAATATACTAAACTGTGAACTTGAAGATAACTTTTAAAAATGTACTTCTAAAAGCACCATATGAAATAAAAAGAATGCATATTCTTAAAACAGTTTGAAATAAACATTTAGGTTACGATTAAATTAATACTTATTATAAAATGGAAATACATATTGTGGAAGCATTATGGTTGCTGGTGATGTATCTATATTTAGACTTCTAGGTGTTAATATGAGTTCCAAAATTCACTAGTTTCTGTCTCTTAATTTACTTATTTGTGATATCAGAATAATAATAGTACCTCCCACTTAGAATTCTTATGAGTAAATAATATAAGCATCTAAAGGGTTTATAAGAGTGCTTCGTATGCAATAAATGTTAGTTACCATTACTAAAATGTGTATAATTATCAATTACTTCATATTTAAAATATTATACATCCAATATACTTTGTACAGCTTTCAAATATTCATTTGCATTTTCATCTTAATATATCACTATAACTTTAGATCGAAGAAGTTTCAGTAATATTTCCACTGGCAATTTTTAAAGTAAGTAACTTCTTTTGAATACTCTGTAAAGTTACTGTAACTAGCATTGCATACTCTAAGGAATATTTGTAATTTCTAGGTCAGAAAAAAATTAAGATAGGGCTTATTGCCCATAGTTATTCTTACATAACCTTTCTATCTTCTCAACAACTTTGATCAGTCATGCATCAATTTGCTTTGAAGGAAGAGGAAAGGGTTCTGCATTTTACAAGGAGAACATATCAGCACTTATATTTAATTTACAAAGTGAAGTTTTAAATATTTTTAAATGGAACTAGGATACAATCTGATTGAAAACGCACCTTCTGACATTTCACTTTCTTCAAATGCACATTCATCATGATGATGGATGGCTTCCTTAAAATGGTAACTAATTTGGATTTCAATTGGAGAAAATATATGCTAACTCCACTAAAAGTATCTGTTATATGTTCTCTAGTCCTCATTCCCGATTCATTTATACTTTACTAAGTACATGAAATTCTCTGACCAGAAACTTAGCACTGCCTAGACAAAAACTTTCATCAACTATGAAATAAAGTGGTGGTAGTTTAGGATTCACCTCCACAGTCTTCCCCACCATGTTACCTAACTGTACACAGAATAGGTAATAAAATGAATTTACATTTCCAACATTTTTTGAGGAATTTCAAAGTTGCCCTTTTATTTTCAACTTTGAAATCTTTTATCATCTCTAAAGTAACAAGAGAATGAGGATTTTCCCCAAGGATATCAGCCCAAATTTGAATGATCATTGCTGTCCCAGTATGGGTTCAATAAACATGATTAGAAAGACGATACTTGAACAGAAGAGATTACCTATATGAATATACATATACTATATGAATTTGTAATCACGCTAACAGAATCTTATTTCTTTGGTGACAGTCTTGCAGGTCTTTGCTCCCCTTCCTTCCTCTTTCCTTCCTTCCTTCTGTTCTTTCATTCTTTCTTTTTTTTTTTCTTGCCACTCTTTGATTATTTTTAAATAGGCAGAGCCCAGTGCTTTTTTCCTACTAGTGCTTTGGTTTTGCTAGAAAGTTACCAGGGAAATAAGTGTAATTCTATAATCTCTAAAATGTATATAATATATAATTCATAATATGTATATAGCTGATATCTGGGGTCTACTTATACAAAGTAACTCTACCCCAGTAAGTATAAGATATTATCACAATACACTCATGGCATTATGCTAAAACCATGAGGTGTAGCACATATTCTACATGGCCAGTGTAATTATTGCGATCCGTCCTTGGTCCCTCTCTCCATCTCATTGCTGTGAGAATTGCCTTATACCAACTCACAGCTTCTCCTTTTAAGGAAAATTGCCCTTGGCCAAAAAGCATTGTCTCTTATAAAGGAGTTGCCCAGAAAACTACAGCTCTCCCCACTCCATTTTCAACTTTGTTGTAGACTTGCTTTGTACAGGAATATAAGAGATTGGTTCCTGTTCCAAGTAGGACAATTAATGAGGTAATATTGGGCTCCTGAGATGAAACTGTTGCTCATTGTACTTTCCTTATCTAAACTGGTGTTGCTCAGTGCTTAGACACTCCGTAGGTAAGACACGTAAACAAAAATCCTTGTTTCAGGTTCTCCCTTAGTAAATCCAATTTGAGGATTGGGTCAACACTGTTCCTCCATTCTGATTATTGAAATATATCCAGCTCATCTCACCATCATCTTTACATCTTACTTTTACTTACAGAAGCCCAATTACTTATTTAAATGGAATGTTTTAAAATTACCTAATTTCCTAAAAAGGTAATTTTTGGGCAACTTGGGTGCCTCAGTGGTTTAGTGCCACCTTCGGCCCAGTGCGTGATCCTGGAAACCTGGGATCGAGTCCTGCATGGAGCCTGCTTCTCCCTCTGCAAGTGTCTCTGCCTCTCTCTCTTTGTCTCTCACGAATAAATAAATACAATCTTTAAAAATAAATAAATAAAAGGGTAATTTTTAAACTTATTTACACAGTTCATTTCCTTTGTCTCTGGCCACCATTAACACACTCTAAAATGAACAAACCATCATGGAGTATTATGTAAAATTCACTTTTGAAGGACAAATACAAATAACTTACATGTAAATGGAAAGGAATTTTTTTCTAAAAACTTGGGATTTTTTTTCCTTAAGGATAGAACATGGAGATTAAAATAATCAGGAAAGCAGGGATCTATCATGATATATATTGTCTACCATGAAGGCAGTGGGTTTATGACAAATTCCCACTGGCAGCATTTTCCCACTTTAAGCTCCACACAAAAATTCTTGGATTCTGGAATTAAACTTGCTTATTGGGAACTCACTATTGGCATGATGGGCCCAGAGTTGATCTGAAGCAACACTGATGGGGAGAGAAATAATCTTAAGCGTGACGAAAGGACACAGTAATTTTAATCTGGCTTTATGGTTCTTTAGCTACATATAGGTCATGGATTCATATTATACAACTCTGGGGTGTATCATTTATGAAGAGGGCAACATGGAATAGTAACACAGTAATCCTAGCCAATGTTTTTCAGGTCACAGTGGTTTGCAAGAGACAGAGACCAGGTTTGGGCCATATCTTGTGTGCACTGTTAATTAAAATAATTTATACAAAACAAAATAAAATAAATAAAATAAAATAATTTATAAAGTTCTCATAAACAAATAATTGTTTTTAATTGAAAAAAATATAAGATAAATGAAATGCAAACCTGAATCTCAGCCCAAATTTGTAAGGTCTTGAGCAGGTCAGTTTTTATACCTAATGGTTAATTTTCTCATTATAAAATAAAAATTAAATATACAGGCAGAACACATGCACTTATTTACAATGCCTCCTTAATCTCCACTAAAATATCACTAAAAATATGAACCCCACCAAAGTCTCCAACAAAAATAAGATTCCACCAGGACAAAGAGAATAGAAAAAGTGACAACAGTCTACAAGGAGTATCATTGAAATTTTGGTAGCTGGAACGCTGATGAACTAGCAGCAGCTAAGTGACCAGAAAAAGTTGTAAATAAAACCTGAGTGGTAAGGGTGTTGGAGTAAAAAAGAAAGCAAGTTGAAAAAGCTCAGGAAATGAGGGTACTAGAAATCCTCTTGGCTACAAATTAAATTTCCTGATTTCTTTCTCAGCTCTGAGCCTATTCCTATCCCAAGCCTATAGCCTATAGATTGAAACTGGCATTCTCTAGTCTTGAGGCAAAACAAACAAACAAAACCAAACAAATAAAATAAAATTCATGCCTGAGGGCAGGGAATAGGTACCACAACTAAAATCTAAAAGAATATATACAAGTACATGTAATAATTTTTAAGGCCTTATAATCTCTTGCAATTGTTGTAGAGTACTTGTAGTCCACATTTATACCTCCTGGGCAGGAGATTGAATGATTCCTGTGTTGAAACTGACCAACCTAAAAGATTTAGAGATACTGATATTACTTTCTTACCCCATCTACTGCAGTGGGGCCATTAGGTTTTCAACTGATCTAGTTAAGCGTAGTTCAGCAGTAGATAAGCCTGAACATAAAGACAGAGTTTTTAATTAGATTTTCAGTACTTTGCTGTTGAAAATATCTGAGAATAATGATATCAAAAAGAGGGCAGTCATTGAATCTGTGAAAAAAGAGAGGCTGCATTCTGAACAAAACTAATAGACAAAAAAGAAAGAATATTTTTGGTAAAGAGGGAGAATAGAATTATTTGGAAATTAGAAAAAAGATGATGGAAATTTAACATTCAAGAGAATTTGTATTCCAGGAAACTAATCCAGTAAGTATGAATACCAATGTAAAAGAAAAAATAAGGGAAATGACCATATTATTCATTTTGGAATTTCAACATCCAAAAGAAAAAATAAAAGAGAAGGCTTGAAGGAACATATTAGGAATTAATAACAAAATTGCTAATAGCCAAGGGATATAAATAGCCACCAAATTGAGGCACTGAGCTGAAGAAAAAAAGACACGGAATTAGGAAAGAAAGAGCTGAATTGAATAGGGATTCCCAGGAATTAGATTAGTAAATTCCCTGGAAGACCAGGTGCAGCTGGGTTAGAGGAAACCAGCCTAGATTGAAGCAGGATGAAAAGGGACTTCTGGAAATGTAATTCTAAACAGAAATACAAATGAAGTTGATAGAATATGTGATGTCTTTGACTTTCCTCTATTTTCTTGTAGAATATGAAGATAAATGAACCATAGAGAATATGGTGGCAGATATAAAGGAAATTAAGCTTTAAGTACACAAAATAGATTATTATTAATTTCAGGGAAACAAAAAATATGACAGTAAATGTAATCATAGTACAACACATAGTTCGGCCATATTCACTTTGAGTTTGTAACAGTATAAACATAATATTAACTTAACAAACAAGCAAACAAATAAAAACTATACTGGGATGATGACAAGAAAAAGTGTTACACCTAACCATTCATAGGGGCGGGCAGGGAGACAAGGGAGAAATGTAAGAGAACAGAATGTTCTTTTTCCAAAAAGAGATTAAGTCAATACTTAACATCTAAAACTGAAAAAACAAAACAAAACAAAACAAAACAAAACAGATATATGAATATTACTTAAAAATCTTTAGGTAAATCACAAAAGAAAGACTTAAAATCTTGAAAGTGGTTGTCTCTTAAGAGGAAAATTGGAAAAGAGGCTTGGTTTAGGGACTGGAGAAGTCATCCCAACTTAATTATGCTTGAATTTTTAACATACAGATATTTCTTTGATAAAATGATAATAATATGAAAATACTAATTATGTTAATAATGTCAAAAACTTAACTTTTAAAATATAAGCTTATATTATTATAAAGAAGACTAGGAAAAGTACAGTGGTTTCTGCCTAGATTTTTGCCAGTCACTATAGGTTGTACTAATTTGCATTCTCATCCTCAGAAAGGAACAGTTTAACTGCATTTATATGTATGCCATTAAATGAAATTCAAATTTCTTGTCTTATAACCAAAGATAGGAGCTCAAACGCAGGGTTGTTAAGTCTAGTGTTAGAAAATAGGCAGAACACAAGTATAGCAAACTTCAGTAACACTGCTTTAAAAAATCGACACAGTTCTTAGGTGACAGTGACTAGAAAATGTATATGAGGCATTCCTAAAAAAGTCTTCCTTCTGAGGAAAGTAAAAATAATATTCCTAAAGCAAAGGAGTGAATCTTAGAATGCTGGTCAGAACTAAGATGATATTTCAGTGAGTATATAACTAGAAAAGCTAGCTCGTTTGCTGAAGGGCAAAATACACAGGTGACGTTAAGGTTCATGAAGGATTTCTTGGAGTAGGTCAGGCTCTTGGACTAAGAGTAATCCTCATTATTAGTGATAAAACAGTTGTATTTCACAATGAGCCAATGTCTGTGAGCAACGGTCAAACATTACAAAAGTAAAATGACAATTGCAAGATTGAGGATTCTTATCTGTAGCCTCAAAGATCTTCAGGGAGGTTACATCCAGTATCTTAGATTGCTCTCAAGAAAGTTACCATGGGCAGCCCTGGTGGCTAGCGGTTTAGCGAGGCCTTCGGCTTGGGCATGATCCTGGAGACCCCGGATCGAGTCCCACCTCGGGCTCCCTGCATGGAGCCTGCTTCTCCCTCTGCCTGTGTCTCTGTCTCTTTCTATCTCTCTCTGTCTCTGTCTCTACTTTCTCTCTGTGTCTCTGATAAGTAAATAAAAAATCTTGAAAAAGAAAAGAAAAGTTACCATAATAGTGTGTGAAGTGAGATTTAGCATTTGGTATCTGTAGAGCACAAGATTCTTCTATTGGTCCTACTGTCTCAGCAGAAAATCTCAAGAAGTTCAGCGTAGCTTGAAACAAGGTAATTAGTCTACTCCTCTCCTCAAAGAGTTGTGTTATCATTTGGGAAGTAGATCATGGCATGCATTTTGCTTGGGGTCGCTTTTGGCAGTCTTCATCCTCCTAAGAGCTGGAAGGCTGACAAAAGGAAATCTGATATAGTGAAGGTAGTATTTCAGAATAATTAAAATTAGAAGCCATGAGGGACACCTAGGTAGTTCAGCGGTTGAGCATCTGCCTTCAGCTCAGGGCATGATATCAGAGTCCTGGGAACGAGTCCCACATCGGGCTACCTGCGTGGAGCCTGCTTCTCCCTCTGCCTGTGTCTCTGCCTCTCTCTCTCTCTCTCTCTGTGTCTCTCATGAATAAATAAATAAAACCTTAAAAAAAAAAAACAATGAAAACATTCCAGTTGAAGACTACAGAAAACACTAACTCAACTGATAATATTTTACAAATTAAAAAAGGTCTATCATTGGATGATGAATTCAGAGGATTGAAGTTAGAATTAAGTGCATTATTTAATTCATCTTTAAAAAATATATTGTTAACACATTTTAGGAAAAAAATGCAACAATATGTGAGACTAGGGTTTTTTTCTCCTTTACTCTTCCAACTATGTATGACATGACATGAATGCATTGATTTTGTGTAAATACATGGAACTGTACACTAAAGATTTATATACATTTCTAGAAGTATATTATACCTCAATATATTTTTTTATTTAAAGGTAAAAAATAAGAGATAAATTTTTAACAAGCCAAATTTGCACTGCACACCTATTTTTTGGCTAGAGAAGGATAGGTCACATAATTAATTATATTCTAGCAGCTAGCCTCCAGTGGGGAAGAGGTAATTTACCCAGGAGGAAATTACACTGCTGTTAAAAAGCCATCATTATGTGGCATTGATGACAAACAAACAAACAAAAGAACAAATAATCACTATAAGGAAAAAAAGCCATTTATATACAGTGTTCCCCACTGAAAATGCCATTCATATTCTTCTTCAAAATGTATTACAATTAAAGAAATAGTTAATCAAAACTAATAACTATAAAGAGAACATAAGGCATTCTAAAGCCATTCAGATTAGTTAAATATTTGTTAAGTTTATATAACTAATAGTATCTGAGGAAAAATAATTTTAGATGGTCATTAGAGCTAGAATGCAGATAAAGGAAATAGAAGATGGTACTAAAGCCCAAATAGTCCATAGAGAAGGAGAATAGACATCATCAAATTCCTCATTTAACAAGCAAAACAGTAAAGGTGAAAAAATTGTAGACTGAAATACCAATATATTGTAACAAAAGTTTTTTAAAGATTCCTTGAAATTTTCCAACTTCTGCAAGAAGTTCAGACATGCTAATAGAGGGGAGAGGGAAAAGAGAGAATTATTCTAGCTCTTCAAATCAAACAAATAGGGATTTCAGAAAGAGCAACCAAAAGAAGAGAGGAAAATAAACAATTAAATATTCTTTTTAATTTGATAACAATAAAAAGTCATAAACTTTCAACCACAATGCCCAAATGAACCCCAAACAGTACCTGGGCATGTTGCTTAGAATATCATCCTTTTGAGATTCCTGTCTTAAAATTTCTGTCTACTTGTAGTGCATAGGAAGCTGGGCCCTGGACAGGATGATTCAGCCAGGACTAAGACTAGATCCATTTGCCTTGGGACTCAAGGAGGATATTCTCTGGCCCCTTTCCCAAGCCACAGCCCATATATATATATATATATGTATATATGACTCAAGCAGCTCTGAGACTTAAGTCCGTGTGACCAGTGTGGTCAGTAAGGTACTTTTTTGTGGGTTTGCATGACAATGGATCACTGGGATGACATTGTCCTGGTCATTTGGAGTGACTCTCAGGCAAGTCAGAATCAAATTCTGGACTACAAATTCTGGACTACAGTCTATTCCTGACTCTTGGACTTGAGCCACGTGTGAGCTGTGATTCAGCTCTGTTACATCCATATTCCAACCACATTACTGCTTCTGGTCTATAGCACCAGAAAGTTTCAGGGGCAGCTGCAGGCATCTTTTACCCTGTGTCTTCCCCAATCTGCCATTGGAACCCAGGGAAGTCACCCCAACACCTGCTTCAGGTGCCTTGTCTGTGTCAGTCTTCCCTCTGGTGATAGCCGGCTTTAACTAGTCTGAAGTCTTTGAGACCCTGTCACACTCAGCAATAATAAGTGCCACATCCAATTGATTTCCTCTTTCCTTTTGTCCATTCAGTAGTGTGGTGACAATGTGATCTACTGGGTAAATATTAATCCATGCTGGAGAAGAGATGGACAGTCATTATGAAAATGGGACTATGTTACTGGATCTGTCAATGGGCTCTTTGCTTTTCCTTTACAGAGGTGGCTCACCATTGATGGATTGTATTCTAGGAATGCAATGATCACAAGCTGAGTTCAAGATGATGTGGTTAGAAAATGTGCTATTAAGATTTATGTGATAAAAACCCCTACTGTAAATTTGACATAACCATAACAATCTCTTCCCTTCACCTCCAATCTCCCTCTTTTCCCCTCTTCATTTTTATTACATTTTACAACAATAAATAAAGGCTTTCAGGCATGAGATAATTGTGTAAAATTAATTAACTTTATTAATAAAACTAAACTTTTATTAAAAACTAAAACTTTAAGTGGTGAGAATATAATGTAGCAAATTGGAAAAGATGAAGGTGGAGAGGTGAGAAACAATATGTATATGGATGTGTCAGCTTGGGAGAAGACATTATTTGGGAGATTGCATTCCACCCCTCACCAACTCTTTGGTAAAGAAATCCCTTATTGAATGGAATTATATATATGCACACACATATAGAAGATGGAAAAGTATTATTTGTTTAAAGATGAAGGGGAGATGTTGCATACATATTTCAAGTTTTAAAGATGCCAAGAAAGCTTGCTAGGAAACGGAAAATGTTGAATTATGTTCATTTTAATACATTTATGTTTATTTGTTTTTTAAAATATTTTATTTATCTATTCATGAGAGACACAGAGAGAGAGAGAGAGGCAAAAACACAGGCAGAGGGAGAAGCAGGCTTCATGCAGGGAGCCCGATGCGGGACTCAATCCCGGGACCCCAGGATCACGCCCTGGGTCAAAGGCAGCACTAAACCACTGAGCCACCCAGGCTGCCCACATTTACGCTTATTTGAACAAATAATATTTCTCCTTTTTACCAAAGACTGAACAACAGTCTGTCCTGTCCTGGCAGTAGATTAGCTAAGGGACTGGCATGATGAAAAACAGTTGACTATTGCAGTAATCTAAGGGAGAGAACATGAGTTTTCATCTCTGACATTGGTCATAGGAATGGAAAAAGAAAGAATGAATTTGAATAAGGTGTAATTCAGTGGTGGACTGGACATGAGGATTGGTAAGAGTGGGATTTTGAATAGGTCTGAAGTTTCCAGACTGGCCAATTATTATTGTCACCAAGATAAGGAACAGGAATACTACACATTCTCTTTTATCCACTACACAGCTGCCAGTACCAACTCTCAGACTTAAACGAGTATTGGAATGAGTTGTAGATTCAGCCCAACTAGAGCTGGTCACATTCCAACTAAAAGAAGAAGCTAATACGAGCTTGTTTCTTGGAAGTAGGGTTAGAGATGGAGCAGGGGGAATGAGAAAGAGAGCTTTTTGAAGTCATATTATTTAGTCCCTTTCATATGCATTACTACTATGAAAAATTTAATCTAAAATAAAAAGAATAAATAACATGAAGATACAACTTTATCCTTTATTCCACTCTTGTCATTTACCATTATTCTAACCAAAATGCGTATTACATTTGTAGGCAGTAAATAACGAATACATTAACTAGAAGTTTGTTTATGCTTGAAAAATTATTCTAAACATGTCCAGATTCACAGAAATCTATAACCAAATAAATTTTGTAGTACATATCCTAGGACGAGTTTGAAGATGTATGACCATATAGGGAAAAAATACTAGATGGGAACAAGTGAACTTGCTTTTTTTTTTTTTGTGCAGAAAGATGTGCTGAATCCACAGAGAAATATTTATGGAGGAAAAAAAAGGTTTTCAAATTTGTTGATGAAATTTTCAGCCTCCAAGAGTCTGTACCATTGATACTCCCACATTTCAAAGATTAAATAACAAATATTTAACGTATGAAAAATTTAACTGACATAAACTATTTTACATTAATATTTATTTTAAAAAGGCAGTACTAGATTATTCTATGCATATGAGGTCCCTTCTGCCAGTTTTCTGGTAGTAATGCTTTAATAACAGAGTTTTGGAGATTTTTCATATTGGTACTCAGAAATCTGGAAATTACTGACATGTCAGTTTAATTCTTTGTAAAAGTGCATATTTCCAGAAATGCCCCTTACCACATACACTGTACACACCCATGTGCAGGACTACACATAAAAACACACTGATTAGCTACAATAAGCAGAAATTATTCCTTCTGAAGGCAAAGATTTTCATGTCATCTCTTAAAACAGAAGTTTTCAGATCAACTTTGGGGTTAGATGACAATCCAGAGTTTTTATTTTTCATACAATTGACTAACAAAAGGGTTTCAAGTTGGTTTAGTCTGTAACTGATAGTAATTGAGAGACTCTTGGGATAAAACAAATGGAATTGAATGTGAAGGGAAAACACTGTAGATTATTAGTTTAGAAGTTAAAAAAAATCAGGATACATTCCTCTGCACTAAAAAAGAAAAGAGAAGAAAAGAAAAAGAAATAAAGAAAAAGAAAATGAAAATCAGTTACTTCAATGTCTAATCATGAGGATAAGATATTGCTCGTTTCCTTAGCAACCAAGTCCTGAGTATTCTTCATTCATTTCTTTTCTACCTCATTATGGTGAAAAGAAATTCAGTGTCACATCAATGAAAACTCTAATATTTATAGATCCAAATACATTTTTCTGTCTAGGGTGACTAAGTAAAGATGCTGAAATCCAGCATAGGCTTGAACAAGAAAACTTAATTTAAATGTGAGAAGAACTGAAGTTTCTCTTGAATTTTACTTATGTATGCAGCATCCATTATTTGAGCATCTGAGAGAGATGTTTTTTTCATCTACTTTGACAGGCTCAGCTCTTTGGAGAGTTTATTTTATCTCCTCTAGTCAGAAGATAATTTCAGTGGCACTTCTGGCACAAACTTAAAAGTCAAAATACAAAAGAACTAGCACATTTATTCTTGTCTGGCAAAGATAAGATTTATTCTGTGGTGTAAAAACACTGACAAACTATCTACTTGATACTGAACCTTCAAAATACTTTTGTAGTATATTTTCTAGCAGGAAAAATGTGTTAACATAATTGACTATAAGTTGTATTTCCTGTGATTACTTATAGAAATATAAATTTCAGTTAGAGCTCTTTTATGTAATTTGACAACACTGCTGTTTTGGCTGTTCCATTGATAGATTTCTTGATCACAAGTTGTGAAGAAATTTTATTTTGAAATCAGTTTTAACTTTCCCATCTTTGTCATGTACCAAATCATGTTGCCACACTTACCTGTGCCTTTGTCACACATGTGAGAGTGTGTCTCATATTCTGCATTTATTCCATGTCACAAGGGATCCTCTATATTTCCATAGGACCCTCTGCATTCTTCTGCATCTTAATTCATCTTTCTGTATTTATTGATCTAAAATCCTTCATCTTCATGAAACTCTAGGTAACATTTTATGTTGTATCCCAGTACCCCACATAGGGTCTAACACAACAGGAGAGCTCAGTCAATATTTAATGAATGGAGGAATGAAAAATGAGCCAACAAAAGTTTTGTTTTTAAATTAAATTATTGTTCCTTTTTTAACCAAATTCCACTGATTATATTGATATCATTGTCTTTGTATTCAGACTATATAAACATTGCAACTTGTATAAAGGCATGAGGAAATGTGTATACTTAGCTGGAAGATATTATCATCAAGTTCATGGCTCAATACAATATAGAACATACCACAGAGTTTGCTGATTGGAAGAAAAAAATAAACTTATCCTGGAATTAGCAACACTTTCAAGAAAGGAGATCCAGAAGAAACAAAAGTAAGAGAGGAATAGAAATCAAAAGTATCTAGTATCTTTTCTTCCTATATTCTCCCATAGGGTTAGGGATTTTAAGTAGATTTAATAATAAAGTTTGGAGTCAAGCAATTAGATAAACAAATGTAGATATATGGTTCACATCATATGTGGAGACTTCATTCACTAATTATAAAGCACCAAATGTATGATGGATATTTTCCTAGTTACTCTGTTTATAGCAGCAAACAAACTTTATTTTCAAGATTATATCCTAGTACAATTATAACTATATATATTTTTAAAAAGTATAAAGAAAATACATAATAATGAGATCAATAGAAAGCATCTGAGATTGGAGATTATTTTATAGAAGGTCATAAAAAGCATCACTGATAAAATTTCAGAGAGAACTCAAAAGGCAAATAATTGAAAAGGCAGATATTGAAGGAAAAAATTCCAGACACAGAGAATAACAAGTAAAATTCTGAGGTGAGAGTATGTTTAATACATTCAAGAAATACTAACAGGTCCAAGAGCCTGTGAGGCTTGTACAGCATGAGCAAAGGGGAGAGTATTAGGGTATAAGATCACAGACTTAACAGGGAATATAATACTGAAAGGCTTTGTGAACCATGGTCAGAAATTCAGGTTTTACACTGAATGAAATGGAAGCTATTGACTGATTTTGGGCAGAGGAGTGATGTGTTCTGACAATTTAATAGGATCTTACTACTTGCTTCCTGGAGAGCAGGCTTTATGAGATCAAAAGTGGAAGAAGGGAGACCAACCAGGAGGCTATGAGAATAATGAAGGGATTACTGTTCTTGAGCCAGGGTAGGAAGAATGGAGATGATGGAAATGAATTGGCGTTTGGAACTATCTTAAAACTAGAACCCAGAGGATTTGCTAATAGAGAGCATGTGAGCTATGGAAGAAAAAAGGAAAAGAAGGAGCTAAGAATCGTGGTTCTAGGTCTGAAAAACTGAAAGATAAAGTTACCTTTAACTGAGAAGAGAAGGAGAAATTTGAGAGCAGAAGTATAGATCATGACTTTGTTGTATTTCCTAGTTTGAGTTTGTTATATATTCAAGTGGAAATGTCAAATAAGCACTTTGCCATGTTTTATCAGACCATGAGAGAAACAGGGATAGACAAAGAAGAGAAGTCAGAAATTGAGTTGGTTTTGGATATTGGATCTTGGATGATCATCTTGGATGTCTCCATGCTCTCTATGACATCTGAAAAATTGTTCATCTTAGAGTTCTCCATCATTTTTGCCTGGCCTCATGGAGTTTCATCTTACAGACACAGAGCTTAATGCTCAACAAGAACACACAAGGAAATGTATGTGCAAATATCTGAAGCTCATTTTCTGTGCAGTTCCCTTTTTTCCAGAACTTCTCTTTCAACATTCAGACACTTCAGCCTTATTGAACTTTTATCTCTGACATTTTAACTAAAGAGACTGCTAGGCTTTGTTTAGGGTTGCCCTCTTGGCCTGGGATCCAAAATGTGTCTGTAGACAGACATCCAATGAGGTTATAGGACCTTTCTAACTCATTTGTCTTCTCTTGAGGATCACAGACCCGTACTACCTACTATCCAATGTCTGAAAACTTAAAAAAAAAAAAAAGCATTGTTTTATATATTTGTTCTGAAGCTTTTGTTTGTTTTTCAGTAGACTGAGTTTAAGTTTAGACCCTATTACTCCATTGTGCTTAAAAGCACAATGGTAAAAGAAATGGTAAAAGAAATTTACGATTTATTTTTTTACTTTTCCCCGGAGTATTTTCTTTAGTGCCCTTCACATTACCCTACGAACTGAAGACAGACTAACTTCCCCAGAGAAGGTTTTCTGAATATCAAGTGGATAAGTATTTTCTGAACAGAGCTTGGGAATGGGCTAAGTAGGATCAGAATCCTTCAAACAGGTATTAGAAATAGATAGTTCTAATTTAGTTGGAACAGTGTCTATAAGCCTAGGAAATTCAATGAACAAATACCGATGATATGATTTGTGACAAAAGTACTGGAACTAAAGAGTTTGAGCAAATTATTAGTGAGATACCTTCTTGTTTCATGAAATATATATATTTTTTCGTGTGTACATGTATATACATATATAATATAGATTTATAGATACATATGTAGGACTTTGTTTTATATATTACAAAACAGTTCTAAGATTATAAAAGCCTTAGCTACTGTTTTGAGGATGAATTTTTCTTGCATTTAGAAACAAGAACTAAGAAAGGAATAGAAAAATGTGGGGGGTGGAGGGAAGGAATTATAAGTGGAAAAGGAAATATTACCAGATCCTTGCATCAACAGTTCTTTTCTCTGCCACAGTAGATGCAATCTGAATGGGAAAACAGTCTTCATTTCCCAGTTATTTTCACCACCTAGCTGCTGGTATAAATTATTTAACAATTTAGTTGTGTACATGCTGAGCACGGTCTATAAACTGATATGCTTGAATCATATTTGTGAACAGTATCCAATGCATTTTAGTTTGTTTCAAATGATATTTCAAAAGTCCAATACATACATTAAAAAGAAACTCATGGGATCCCTGGGTGGCGCAGCGGTTTGGCGCCTGCCTTTGGCCCAGGGCGCGATCCTGGAGACCTGGTATCGAATCCCACGTCGAGCTCCCGGTGCATGGAGCCTGCTTCTCCCTCTGCCTATGTCTCTGCCCCTCTCTCTCTCTCTCTCTCTCTCTCTCTGTGACTATCATAAATAAATAAAAATTTTAAAAAAAATAAAATAAAAAGAAACTCATACTTATTGGGAAAGTGTGGATATGTTTGGTGACATCATTAAAAATCACTATCAGAATAAAATATATATATTTATGATATGTATCATTTTTAATTATAAATAATTATGATAAAACAAAGAAAAGTTACTGAAAATTTGAAATATTGTCTTAGAATTCATAGTCTTAGTTTTAGAAAATAATTGAGACAATGTGAAATATTAAAGTCATTCATTTTACCATTATTTATTGAGTGCCCACACTTCTATAGAATTCTCCACGTAGGATACAAGTATGGAGAATGGTTCAGTGCTCAATGAACACAGTTTGAACTGGCAGAGACATATATAAATACTATGGAAAAGGATGAAATGAGCAGGATCAAGGTATAGTACAGAGACAGGGCAAATAAATATATCCATAATTAGTGGAGTAAATATCAACTATATATAAACAGGCACATAAACTTTTTTCAGGAAGAGATGGGATGAGGATGGATACAAGGAAATGTAGTCCATAGGAAACCCTCTAAGCAAAGCACAGCATTTTAAGGGATTACTAAAACTGGTTTTTTATTGTTAGAACAGGGAGGGAGTTTATAAGATAGTACGGGGTAAGAAGGCAGGAAAGACCACATCATAAAGAGGCTTGCTAATTTCTCAAATGGAGAAAAGGTGTTCAAAGCTTTTTGGTGGTCACAAAACATGGCCAAGAGCTTTGTATTATGGTCTTCAAATTCTAACCAAATACTTTTAATAGATTGACAATAAGAGATTTTTAAGTAATGGAGGATATTGATTACATAAATTTTAAAAATATTGTCACTAGCTTCAGTGTGAGAGCTAAGTCTAGGATGAAGAGAGTGGGGAACTGGGAACAGACAGCCCAGATCAGCGAGAACAATTAGAAAGGTTAATGCAGTAATCGCAACAGGAAATCATAAAGTCTTAATTATAAGCAATGGCACTGGGAAGGGAAAAGTGACAGGATTTTAGAAATATTGAAAGGGAAAATGCAAATTGAGTTACTACAATAAAATAAATGATAGGAAATAAACCAGGGCAGACAAAAGGCATGTGACTTGGCATATTACAAAATTGATTACCAAATTTCAAGATTTGCTAATGTCAGGTCCAATTTACATATACTTTTTTCCTGAAACATTTTTCTCATTCCTTCATCTAGCAAAATCTGACTGATGACTTAGGCTTTAGTTCAAATATATCTAATTTGAAGCTCTTCTTAAATACAATAGCCTATATTAGGTGTCCTTTTGTGCATTTCTCTCTTACCTTTTTCTGAAAATTTAGTAGAATAATTATTACTTTCCATTTTTTTCTCCTTCTCACTAAGATATAAGATCCATAAGTGATAGATCTTTGTCTGTATCATTTCACCTAGACGCCCTTGCTGCTGACATAGCAATTTGAGCATTAATGCCGTGATAAGTATTTGTAAATGAAATAACCTTTTAAAAAGAAATAAATAAGCATGAATATTACAAATGTATAAATATGAACTATGCTTTATAAATTTAAGAGACAAAATCTACATTTTTTTGTGACTTAAACCTCAAGAATAAATTCCTACAATATATACTTCTGAGCAACCCTAAGAGGACATTTTGGACTTCTATGCTCATGATATATGTGATTTCTTTAATCGTGTCTCCCCTGTGAGTTATATTACTTGCTCTATAGAGTGCGGGGGCAGCCATTTTGCTTCTCAGAGCAGTGCAAGTGTTGGTTTTGATATGTGGCTTAGTCCTTAGCTATCTTTAAGATCATTTTTCTTCACATATGCAGTTATAACCTTTGAGAATTTCTAAAGCATTTCTAATCTAATACATCCTGATTTAGAGAGCTGAGAGCTGAATGAAAAGTATTCAAGGAGAAAGATGCTTACCATAATATGATTCTTAGCTCAAAAATTCATTCATCCATAGCTTTAAAAAGACCCAAGACAACCGACCTTCAGGTCAGGGGAGCAAGTCACATATTATAAAGAAGGACGATCTGAGCCTATAAATAATTTCCTGCAGTTTATCATTTCTCTTTAAAGAAATAATAGCTTTAAAGTGTAGTAACTGTGGACCCAAAGGAAACATTTTTTCGTATCGCTTTACTATAATAGTTTTTAAAAGGCCCAGAGAGTAATGGAAAGTAGATAGCACTCCCTGCCTTGCTTTGCCCCTTATCTGTCTATTGAGTTGATAGTTAAGCAAATCTAGCCAGTTCTTTTTGTAACAAATGATTAAAAATCTGAGGAGCTTTCATTGGCATAAGATGTGGTGGGTTTCTTTCTCTGTCACTCTAATCCCACAAAAGAATTTATTTTTTTGATCAATTTTAACTATGTTGATAAGACAAAATAGACAGAATCACATAGTTGTTTTTCTTTGGAGTATTTACTAAAATACCCATATTTTCAGATATTTAAAAGAATCTGGATTTTTTAAAAAAAATCATGTGCGCACATGTTTACATTTGAAAAACATAGGCTGTATTCCTACCTGGCTATGAAACTTGGAGAAATAAAGCCAGTCTCTGAACATTACATTTTGCCAGGTACAATGAGAATGATGTATTTGATGACTCCATGTCCATTTACTCTATCCAGTACTTAGTTACAAGCAATAAGATCTGATCTAGTTTAAGAGAAAAAGAAACATTGAAAGATGTTATGTAGTCTACCTTATCTCCAGGAAGACATAAGATTAGGCTTTACCCCTGACCATACAAGAATACTCCACTGCAACCCCAAAGACATTTTTGCTGCAGCTATTGAGAGCAGCAATCAGGCCTGGGATCAAATAGCACCAATTCTGCCTCTGTCATTGCTGAGTTGAAAGACAGGTCTCTGACCCTACCCTACCCTTGCTGGAATGAACTCGTTTTACTTCTAAATCAAAATCTTACCCATCAGCCTGATAAAAGGAGCCAGGCCACAGTGTTTATGATCTAGTACAAGAAAAGGCGAGAAGTACTTTCTGGTGTGTGTTTCAGAACACATGGGGACAGATCATTCTTTCCATAAATGTAGAAAGGGTACTCAAAAGTTTTTGGTGATTACAAAACACAAAGTGAAGTTTCACCATACACCTTCAGTCCTGAAATGAGGGGTATCTATATGGGAAAAGAAACTTTTTTATGTAATTAATTAAATGTTTTGCTTTACATGGAGCTGAACTGACATCATGGAAATAGTTTTGACTAACAATGTTCTCAGTAACAGAAGGGCATTGAGCTTTCTTTTTATACAAGGCCTTTGTTTAGGAATTGGAGTTGGCAAGGAGGTCCTCTTGCTTCTTCATAGTTTGCTAACTGAAGACTTGACAGGACCAACACAATCAGCTGAAAAGAAAAGCAAGTAGTCAACAAGATATTTTATCACATGATTCACCCTGACAATTTGAGTAAAAAAAAAAAAGCAGCTAGTTATCTACTGAATGATAAACTATAGACATTTCAATTATTTTTAAGGCTAGAAGTAAAAAAAAAATTGGTAAACATCTAGAAATCCAGAGCATCTTGAGGGTCAAAATGTGAAATTTCTTTCTAGATTTTGACAAAATGTGTCTAATTTGATTTTATTTTTAATCATTTTTGTATTTGTTAGGTAATCTATAAATATTTAAATTTTTATCCATGACACTTTCTTCCTACTAATACGTCAAGTAAATGAGTAAATGCATAATTATGAAATTATTTTGAAAGTCTAGTTAAGAAAATTAGACTTTTGTTTCCCTTCCATGGAGTAGTATTTGCAATCATTCTGAAACTATAAATTGAGTTTTAATCAGGGTTCCCTTTGCATATTACCTATATTTTTGCCAGAGTTGTGTTGCTCAGTTGGTTGTCAGCTTTAGTCCTTGTAGGTAACCAGCTGTTCTCTTGTTGTATATCCTGCAGGGTGGATCTGAGCATGCAACTTCTTTGAGGCAAACATGAATTTCATGCTAGGATTAGTTCAAAGGTATATGCATTCCTTTTGCATCTCTCTACACCACTCTACTCTGACACTTATTTTTTATTAATTGGCAGAAATATTCCTGTCACAAAAATGAAGCTCGTAATGCCTACATGAGTGGAAACACCATTTGTTAATATTTATCAGTTAATATCACAGGTTGGTTCAATCTGTTTGCAAATTTGTTTTTAAATCATTCATGTATTTATATTGTGGATAGTGTCAGCAAGTGACTGGAATTCTTTTCTTTAATTGCCTGTGGTTCTTGGTCACAGCACTTCAAAGAATGAGGTAGACCAAATGAAGAGTGGTGCACAGCAAGGTTGATTGAGTGATAGCAGAGCTTATTGAATGATACTACAAAGCTCCTGAAGAGGAAAGTGACCTGAGAGGATTGCCAGCAGAGTTTCTGAATGTTGACATTTAGAAGCTAATATCTACCGAGTATTTCATGCCAGACAATATTAAGAATGTTTCATTTATATTATCTTAATTATTTCATTATTATTTCTTAAGAATAGATGTTATTATTATTCCCGTATTATAGTATATAAACAGGCAAAGGAGTAAGTTAACTTGTTCCAAATGAAAAAGATTCTAAGTCAAGTGGATTTCCCAGAGGAATCAAACATTTTGTTTTGTTTTCTTTTTCCCATAGGAGCTACTTAGACAACTACTAGGATGAATTTCCTTCTCACTTAACACAAAAGCCTTGTTTCTATATCTGTAATAAGAGTTAACACCATCTTGAGGACATTAGAAAGGATTTAATAAATGTTTGCTCTTTATGAATGTTTTAGTTCCTCTGATTAGGAGACCACATAAATATATGGAAGTTATTAACAACAAAATATTGATATAAGCATTATATATCATCAGAATCACTCACAAGGAGCAGAATAATAATGAGAAGTCTTGAGTATTTATCCCAAGGTCTAGTGATTCCTTATGTTTATTTATTATGTTTATGTTTATTTTCTCATTATATCATTTAAAATGCAACAATAGTGCTGCTCTAATGTCCCTGTCCAGCTATGCTGCTAGAAACTCTCCCTGCACATCCCATATCTTTTGCTTGCCAAACAGTAAGCAGTTCATGTAATGCATGGGGGTGCCTGGCCTGCAAAATGATTATCATTTACTTCCTGGATGACCAATTCAGGTACAGTAATTAGAAAAGTAACAAGGTCAAAAGGAAATCCATTTATTGTGCTCTCATTTGCACCTTACAAAATGATTCAAATGATATTTATCCTTTGGAATGCATACATAAACTCAGTCATGCTAAATTGTTTATTTTGTAAGTTATATTTGCAAATGAACATGAATTAAGTAAAAAATGAGTGTCTTTAAATCTATGAAATGAGAGTCCATAGTAAGAGAATAACTTCCTATTATCAAATGTTTTCCTAGTTGACTAGCTTAATTTTAAATTAAAACTTCTATAATTTTATAGATTCAGAAAATATTATGCTATTTTACCCATAGGATATAGAGGATAGAGTTAGAATATGTATGTAGAGTAAGTAATTATAGAACCACTCATCAGTCTTCCAGTGTTTGTCATGGAATGTAAGCCCCTCATGAGTTTATTTTGTTTATTTTGTAAACAGAATAATTGAAATACTTTAGAGCTAGCTAGAATCGAATCCTAAAACAAAGGAAAGATTCTAGTAGCAAAACAGAAATTGGGACTATTAACAACATAAAAGTTAAGGACAAAATGCATTTTATAAAATTCTTAGCCTTAATTTAAGTTTAAAATAAATTAAGTTTAAAATGTGATACAAAGTTGTGTAGGTGACAAAAGAATGTAGTGTTACAAATAACCTCAATTTTAGACACAATAGTAAATACATTCGGTGTCGTTAGCTTTAATTTTATAACATTTTTAAATTTACCTCAATATGAGTGGCTTACAAAATTCTGTTTTTTTCTCAAAAACTTATTTTGAACATGAAATCATTTTACAATAAAGCTTTAATGTGTACATTTAAACAACAGAACTTGTGGGACACCTGGGTAGCTCAGCGGTTGAGTGTCTGCCTTCAGCTCAGGGTCTGATCCAAGGGTCTGGAGATTGAGTCTGGGGATTGGGCTCCTTGCCTGGAGCCTGCTTCTCCCTCTGCCTATGTCTCTGCCTCTCTCTCTCTCTGTGTCTCTCATGAATAAATAAAATCTTTAATAAATAAATAAAATAAATAACAGAAGTTGTGTATCATGTGTAATGGCCAACTTTATTTGTCCACATGGCTAGACTACAGTACTCAGTCATTTATTTAATCATTCACTAATCCAATTGCTGCTGCGTAGGTATTTTGTAGGTGTGGTATGATATAATAGTATTTATTGATTTATGCCCCCCCCCAGTTCCTGTCACAGGGCTCCTGAACCTCTTATAATTTCCTAAGTGATAAGAGAACTGGGAATATCTTTAATTCTAATATTTGGTCTTTGACATGTTTTATTTTTTTTAAACTTTATTTATTCATGAGAGAAAGGCAGAGACATAGGTAGAGGAAGATGCAGGCTGATGTGGGACTCCATCCCAGGATTTGGGGATCACACCTCAAGCTGAAGGCAAACACTCAACCACTGAGCCACCCAGGCATCCCTTTTACTTTGTTTTTGATCCAGGGCTCCTATAATCCTTGTAATTCCCTGGGTGATTGGAGTGTCTTTGTTCTAATGAAGCAACTATAGGTGGGCTCCTGGATGGCTCCTAGATGAGGGCTGGTCCCTGGATAGACCAAGTCATAATTAGGAGCTAGGAATTTTAAGCCTCACCTCTATTGTCTTGGAAAGGGAGAAAGCTAGAAATGGAGGTAATGATCAATTAGGCCTACACGACAAAGCCTCCATAAAAATCTAAAAAGTGCTTTCCAGATTGATAAATACATCCTTATACCAGCAGAGTGATGTACCTGAATTCCACAGAAAGAGAAGTTCCTGAGCTTGGAACCCTCCTAGACATTGCCTTATGTATCACTTCATGGGGCTATTCATCTCTACCCTCTACCATATGCTTTAATAAACTGGTAAATGTAAGTGTATTCCTAAATTCTGTGAGCTAGTCTAGCAAATTACTTGAGAGTGAGGGGTGGCTCATGGGAACCAAATGGGAACTTCATTTATAGCCAGTAGGTCAGAAGCACAACTGGGGTGAGAGCAGCCTTGTGCCATTAAACCTGTGGGATCTGACACCTTCACCAGGTAAATAGTCTCACAATGGAGTTAAATTGTAGGACACTAGTCTGGTGTTGCAGAAAAGGGCTTGCTGAAGGAAACCTCACACACATCTGGTGTCAGATGTGAGTGTAGTAGTAGTGAGAATAATGGAGAAACACAGGAAGAAGACTTGATTTTTTTCCAAAACATATAATTATACAATCATTTGACTTCAAGTAAAATAGATTACCCTCCATGATATGGGTAGTTTTCCTCCAATCAGTTGAAGGCCTTATGACTTTGGAACTGGATAATGGGTAAGGGCTGGAAAAGTTTTGAGGTAGATGATAAAATAGCCTAGGTTACCTTAAAAAGACTGTTGGTAGAAACGTAGACATTAAAGGCCATCCTGCTGAGAGCTCAGAAAAAAAAGTGAGGAGAGTTGCAAAACAAGCATCCATCTTTAAGAACACATATATCGTCAGGGACAGACTGTTGGTAGAAGTATAAAATTGAAGGTGCTTCTGGTGATGTCTCACATAGAAATGAGATGCATGTTGATAGACATTGAAGGAAAATGACTCCTTTTAATAAATAGCAAAAAAAAAAAGGCTAAATTGTGTTCTAGTATTGTGTGGAAAGTAGAACTTATAACCAAAGAGTTTGATTTTTAGCTGAGATTTCCAAGCAAAGTATAGAAGATGTGACTTGGTTACTCCTTGCTGCTTATAGTAAAGTGCAAAAAGAAAGGGTTGAATTTAAGAAGAAACTATTATGGGGCACCTGGGTGGCTCAGTCAGTTAAATGTATGCCTTTGGCTCGTTCATGATTGCAGGGTCCTGAGATCAAGCCCTGCATTGGGCTCCCTGCTCATCAGGGAGCCTGCTTCTCCTTTTCCTACTCCCTGCTTATGTGCACGCTCTCTCTCTCTCTTGCTCTCTCTCTCTCTCTCTGTCAAATAAATAAATAAAATATTTAAAAAAAATAGAAGAAACTGCAAATCAAAAAAGAACTGGAACTCAATGATTTGGAAAACTCTCAGCCTATCTGTATTGCAAAAGAGGTGAATGTCTGTCCTGGGGGAAATACCTAGGGGGTGGGTAGACTTCTGTGCTGGAATAGGTTAAGATTTGGGGGATATTGGGATAGGCTAAATGACCTCTTCATGTGGGACAGACATGAATTTCAGATAGGGAGCAGAAGGAAAACTATTCTGAGTTAAATGGCATCTCCATATATCTAATAAGGTTTTCCAGAACTCATGTTTACCCAGAACCCCAGAATGTCACCTTTTTTTGGAAATGGAGTTCTTGTAGTTGTAATTACTTAAGATAAATTTGTTTGTTTGTTTGCTTGCTTGTTTTGAGAGAAAGAGAGGTGGGTTAGAGGAAGAGGGAGAGGAAGAGAGAGAATCCCAAGGTGACTCCTCACTGAGCACAGAGCTAGACATGGGGCTCAACCTCACAACCCTGAGGTTACGTCCTGAGCTGAAACAAGAGTCCAACACTCAACAACTGAGTCTCCCATGTTCCTAAAGATAAGTTTATATTCGTTTAGAGTAGGCTCTAAATCCAGTTGACCGATGACCTTAAATGGAGAGGAAACTTTGGAAACACACACAGGGAAGATGGCCATATGAACATAATGGCAGAGACTAGAGTGATCTACAAGCCACAGAATGCCAAGTATTGCTGGCAACCATCAGAAGCTTAAAGAGAGGCATGGACCAGAGTTACCCTCTGAGCCTCCAGAGAACCGTCACTACATACCCTTTAATTTCAGACTTCTGGCCTGGTATGTGAGAGAGGAAATTTTTGTCACTTGGTTTGAGGTATTTTGTTATGGCAGCACTAGGAAACTAATATCTCATGTAATAAAATTTAATTTAATTTGAGACTATGACCAGTAAATTTATTATCCAATGTTTTCGCAAGTAAAGTTAAAATAAATTTCTTATACTTTCTAAGTCATGTACCTCAGGAAGAACAAAATGTGTGAAAAAAAAACCAAAGATTAAAATTCTTAGTGATTTCACATTCAGTGAAGAAATATACTTAAATGATAAAATACCAGTAAGTGGGGCAGGCCAATTTATTCCATTTTGATGAAAGATCTGTTTACTTTAAATGGAAATAATTCAATGTGATGTCTTTAAATATTATTTGCCTCTAAACTGCTTTTTACCTATAATCAATCTTTTAATATGTGTTTCTTTTATTAAGTCTATAAAATCTAAATATATTTGTATAAATAAAGCTTAGAGTTTAGCAGCTTGCTAGAGGCACAGATGTCAAATGGTATACTTTTAAATGAATGATTATGAAGAATTTTAGCTGCACTTTTTAAAATAAACTAATTGTGAATTAGAGCAGCTATTATACAAGTAATAGAAATAATTACTGATTATCAGAATGTAATATATCTAATAGGACATAAAATAATAGTATTTGGGGAACTAAAGAAGCACTGAGGTTGTATTTTCTATTCAAATGAATTAAACTTATTAAAAATATGATTCATAATATATTGCATTTGTCTCTCGGTAAGAAAAAGGGCACATTTCATTATCAAACTTTCTTCTTATCTTTTCCAATTACCCTGCAGCATTAAGAAAACACATTTTCCCACTTTTAATTAAAGTCACACATGATCAGCTTTAACTGGTAAGCACAAATAAACCTTTATAACTTTTATGTTGTTTAGTGCATCTACAAATATCCAAAGCCTCTAAAATATTTTGTTGCTGATAACAGCCTATTAAAATAAATTAGAACAATATATAGGGTGATTTTTTTTCCCTAAATTTAGATGTAAATACTGAATTCAACTTGCCATAATTTCACCCAGTATAATAAATTAATATTTTTAAATTTTTACATATCACTTTCTAAATAGAAGGGTCTTTTTTTTTTTTTTTTACTTTAAACTTTAATTTTATGTTGTATAACTTTTTTTCCCCTAGGAAGCAGAATTTACCTTCATAATCACTGTAAGGAAAATGCTAACTTATTAATCATATATTATATATTGGACATTCTGTTGTATACAGATACATTAATACAAATCTTCCCTCAATAAATGAATATGAAAGGCAAGTCATATCTATGTTCCATTATAAATCAAATACATAAAAGCATGACAGGAATCTCAGAAGCTGAGAAGAGTTAAAAGGTACCGGGTGGGTTAGAGGAGGACACATTTCAAATAATATATTTGAGGTCAAAAGCATGGAGCTCAGGTGGTGACCACTGGCATATTCCAAACAAGTTATGATAATGGCTTAGACTAGAGATGGTGATGAAAACTGGTTTGATTCTGAAGGTTGAACAAATAGGAAACACTGAAGGAATGCATATGAATTTAAGTGAAAGAGAATCAAAAATTGTTTTTTTTTTCTTTTTTTCTTTTTATCTTTAAAGTATATTGTCTTTTACTGAACTTGAGAAGGCTTGGGGTGTGTTTAGAGGGAATCAAATTTCTTTTGTACATATTAGGCTTAGAATTCTTATTAGGCATCTAAATTGAGACACAGAGTAGACAGTGGATTTATGAGTCAGAGTCCAAGGGAGATTTAAATTTTAGAGCCATCAGCCTTTAATAATTTAAATAATAATTTTAATAATTTTAATAATAATTAAATTAAATAATTTAATAATAATTAAAACCATGTGATTGGTTAGATCATAAAAGAGTGAGTCTAGATCAGGATTTCTCAACTTTGGTAATACTTACATGGCAAACTGGATAAATCTTTGTTTTGGAAGGGTGTCCTGTTCATCATGGGTTTTTATCAACATCCCTGGTCTCTACCCACAGTATTCTAGGAGCAATCCGTAGTTGTGGCAATCCAAAATGTTATCAGATATTGCCAATTTTCCCGGAAGCACCATTGTCTCCCACTTAGAATCACTGCTCTAGGTAAAAACAAAACAAAACAAAATGAAAAACAAAAGACTCCAAAAATTTTTAGGATCCTCCAATATTTATGAGTTAAGGAGACCTGGAGAAACCAGCAAAGTATCTGCATGGAGACCAGAAAGGAAAAAGAAGAATAAATTATGAACAGTCCTCTGAAAGGCAAGTGAAGAATTTGCCACAAGAAGAAGAGAGAAGAAAACTGTGTCAAAAGCTGTGGTTTGGTTAAGCAATGCCTGAGATAAGACTTGCCAATTGTTTTAGGGACATCCAGATGACTAGAAATCTTATCAAGAACACTCTTGGTGGAGTAGTGTGGGAATCTGGATATTTTCACTATGTCAGATTACATCCCACAGATTGCATGAAGATCATAGAATCAAAAGTTCAAATTGCAACAGAGAGATCAGACTTAACCACTAGAACCCATCCGTCAATCTTAGCATCACTGAAAATGGAGCTAACAGTAGCATGTTCCCATGAGTTGATGTTATCAATAAAGTAGTATATAATATTCTAGCCACAGAGTTGAATCCAAATTAATCAAGCTTCTAGATATAACTGACAGTTTGCAGAAATACTGGAACTAAAAGAATAGGTTAAATGACAACATAATGAAACAATTAGGGATTTTCTTTTAAATGGAGCATTCTACAAAACATTTGATATCAGTAATAATTCTATGACATTGATATAAAGGGTAAAAGGGTACTCAAGAATAAAATAGGCTTAAGACACATAAAAATGCAACTTGTAGACCTTGTTTGGATCCTGACTTTTTTAAACAAGCATGAAAAAATGAAAGACTTGAAAATATTGGCTTATAGAGTGAATATGGGTGATAGATCTATTTTTTTAAAGCTCTTTCTGTTGTTAGGTTTAATCATGGACTGATTGTGGTATAAAATGTGAAGTATTTAATCTGTAATAAAAAGCCTATCTCCATTTTGGAATGTTTGACTACTGACATCTTCTAGGCCTCACTCCTCACTGCTCCTTCTTCCCTTTCGGTCTCACTTCTGAGTTTACTGATAAGAAAGCCCAAGTACCCCCTCTTTGGTGGTGGTGGGAGATTCAAAACATGTAAGCCCATGAATACTGGTGGGAAGCCTACCCCAGCCCCCCATATCCCTGGTTATAATAAAAATCACAAGCTAGTCTTTTGTCCTTGTTCCCTCAAGCCATGTCCAGGCCAACTCAGAACATATGTGTTCTCTCCAAATGCCTTATCATGTGATTAATAAATTTTCATACACTTTTTAAAAAGATTTTATTATTTATTATTTATTTATTTATTTATTTATTTATTTATTTATTTAGATGGAACACAAGAGTAGAGGGAGTGGCAGGAGGGGAGGGAGAGGGACAAGCAGACTCTGAGCTGAGCATGGAGTCCAACACACGACCCTGAGATCACCTCCTGAGCCAAAGCCAAGAGTCAGACACCTAATCAACTGAGCCACCCAACTTTTCATATGCTTTTGATGTGTGTGTGAGTGTGTATGCTATCTTCAGTCTCAATATCTGAATCAAATTTTGAATGAGAGGCCTCCCAGAATGTCCATAACAGGAAGCAGTGCTATGACATCTAAAATGTACTGTAATATACTATGAGAGAAAAAATGAAAGGAAGGAAAATAGGAAGAAAAAAAACAGGCAATAATATAGATGGACAAACTATAAGCATTGTGATGCATTGCTAATATACTCTAATTTCATGATTTAAGTAAAACCAGAGTTATGGTGAAGGGGATAACATATCCTTCTCTTCTTGAGTTCAACAGAGTCCACTGCTATAGTATTATTTTCCTTTGGGTAATAATATCTGTTCTCACTACATACATGGGCATGTCCAGGCATATACTGTCCTGGTCTTGTTACCTTGTGTACTGAAGTTATAAGGCTCTAAACTCCAGTAAATTATGGATTTATTCCAGTACCCTGGTCCTTTAGCACAATATTGGCTTAACCTCTTTTCTAAAGAATGGCTATGATTCCTACAGACCATAAGCAGGCTCCACTCTCTCTACCTATGAAACCACACAAGGTTACCATCTCTAATTCACATTTCCCAGGTTACAGTGAAAAACTCTGCAAGACATTCCCTTTTCAGAATTCCAATCAAGGGAATTGGACTAATTCCACTTTACACTGGGATATTCATATCTACCCAATGATCTGTGTGTCATCACCAGAGCAGTGGAGGGTAAGAACTACTCACCACTCTCTCAGGCACTTATATTCTTTCTCCCTAGGCTTCTCCCCAAGTCTGGAAAGGCTTTCCCAGCCTGCTAGGAAATTGTCTCTTATTCTATGCTTTGTGGTAGAACTCTGTGTTCTGTTTACCAAATTTTGATGCTTGCCTCCATCAACCCCAACAGAGTTTTGTAAATAAGAACTTTGGCTTTCACAAGTATTCCTGTCAGAGACAATTTTAAAAGGCTTAACTAGACATCAACCACTTTATTTTCTGCCAAGGCAACCTCCTTCACCTCTTTTCCCAAAATACTGCAAAAGATGCCTCCATCTATATGGTCCCAGATTGTAAGGCAGCAAGAATTACTGCAAATTAAAAATACACTGGATCTTTTTTCAAAATCTATTTTTTCACGTCTACTTCCAGACAATCATATTCTCCAGCTATATTAAAAATTCTAAATATTCACCAATCTTGACATTATTCATGTAAACAAGCCTATAAATTAACTGCAAGTGTATCTAGCAAAAGGATTCTCCAGTTCCTTGCTTGTCCACATATTAATTTATTTTATGTAAGAAAAATTTATGAAGTACCCAACGCTTAGATATCACTTAAAATATTTATGGGACACCTAGATGTCTCGGTGGTTGAGCATCTGCCTTCAGCTCAAGGCATGATCTTGGGGTCCTGGGATCAAGTCCTACATCAGTCTCCCCACTGGGAGCCTGTTTCTCCCTCTGCCTATGTCTCTGCCCCTCTCTCTGTGTCTCTCATGAATAAATAAACTAAATCTTTTAAAGAAATTTAAAGCTACAAAATCAAATAAAATACATCTTTTCCCTCAAGAAACTCACAGTTGAGACGACAAATAGTTTAATGAATTGGTAATTATGAAAAAATGTAGAAATAGGTATGTATTGTATATAGGACTTTGTGGAACATTGACTATCTGTAACTTATCTAGACAAGAGGATTAAGTGCATCTTGGCCTTTATTTTAAAGGAAGTTGGCCAGTTGGAAAGATATTAGGCAGTCTGGGTAAAGGGTTACTGTAACTAGTGATGGGTAAAACCATAGGAGGATAAAAGTAAGAAACCAGGCACAGAATGATGAGGAGTGAACTGAGACTTAAAGGAATACCAGTAATTAGAAGATGAGACTAATAATCTTGCAAGAGATTGAGAATGTCAGAGAATTTGAATGTAGAATGTATGGGCTTAATATATATATAAAAGAATATTTCAAGCCATGCCCTCCTGTTCTTTAGGTCACCAATTAAATGCAAATTTTTCTAGGTGTACTACTGAATCCCGTAGTTAATTACATCCTTCTCTAATACTATATTTTAAAATTACTATAATTACAGTTTTTCCTTCCTAGGAAATAAATTTTCTTTTTAAAAAAGATTTATTTATTTATTTTAGAGAGAGAGGGAGAGCACATGCATGTGAGTGGAGGGAAGGATAGAGGGGGAGAGAGAGAAGGAGAGAATGTCAAGTAGATCCCTTGCTGAGCACAGAGCCCAATGCAAGGCTGGATCTTGTGACTGAGATGAAATCAAGAATCAGACACTTAACTGACTGAGCCACATAGATACTGAGAATAAATTTTCTGAGGGCAGCAACTAGGGTTAATCTTTACTGGCCCGCACAGTAATTTTCACTAAGATATTGCCAACAAATATATTTGTTCTGGTAAAGAGAGACAGAGGATGAAATGAATAGACCCAAGAGCATAAAAAAAAGTCTCAGATCAAAAGTTGAAAATGTAACCTAAATTTATAGTGGGTAAATATTGGTGCCTTTAACAACATTTTTAGTAAAGTGATGAGGGCTGGCATTAGATTGGAGGGTTTAGAGCATTAGGGGGAAGTGAAGACTTCACAATCTTTATTTACATTTATTGATCTCAACTGTGAACAGCTGCATGAGAATAATAACAGTCAAAACAGTACTAGGAGGAGGTTTAAGGTAAAGGGAAGATTTAATTTTGTTTTGTTTTCCTGTCTTCCTAAGGATAAAGACTTAAACATACTTCAACACAGACAAAAAGGAGTGAGGCCAAATGGGTGTATTGAAGATATAAATTATCCTGAACCACCAAGTAAACTTTATCTTCTAAGGCTAAGGGAAAGGAAATATGTATTCAAGTGTTAGTGAAGTTTTTCTCTTGTGATAGATTTCACCTAAGAGCTCCAATTTTCCCTATAAGGCATGAGGCAAGGTAATGATCAAAGTATTGTGGAGCATGGTAAATATTTGTAATATAGTCTTGGTGGGAATAAGAGATTGAGGCACTTAAACAATAAAAGAAATTTTAGTGGTCCTAAAATTCTGGCTGTAGTTAGTCCACATGTTTGTTTTTACACGAGTCTACATAACCATATATTTTCCTCCAATAGTGATTAACCTCCCAGGGCTAGTAGCAGAGAAATTAGTTATAGCATTGATTCAGGGAAGTTTAGATAATCCCAATAGATTGTAGGAGGGAGGAAAGGTCAGAAGATGCTGTGATAATATAAGCAACTTCCATAGCAGTGCATGTATTCCATGAGTTTTGAAAATAGTTTTGTGACAGACCTAAATAGGTTGTTAAACTGTCCCTAAACTATCATAGACATTCAGAGATATGACAGGAGAATGTTTCTGATTACCTGAGACATGTCCTGGAATGAAGTGTACCTACTGGATTAGAGAAGACAAAGGCGTTTACAGCCAGACTGCTGGAAACTCACAAGAGCATGTGCAGAAAACAGAAGAAGAAATGATGATGGAGTGAACCTCAAAATCCACTCCTTGCTGTGTGGATCATGTTTGATAGTAGTAATTCCACAGTGGAGGACCATAGGAGAATGTGTTCTCAGGAGAGATCAATGTTTCAATCAGAGCAAGCAGTTGGCCGAGCTTTGTGTGAAAGGGGTGGCGGGGGGAGTGACTGGGCAAGTTTATTTACAAATTTGCAAGGGTTCCTAAGAGCCAAGGGAAATCACTACTGGGAAGCCTCTGAGGTTTTCAGTGCTGCAAGAAGGTGAGAAAATAAGAGAGCATAAGAATTTGTTGAGGATAGAAGGGATATCTCCCCAAGGAATAAAAGGATGGGGACATGTTTTAATGTGACTGGATTCAAATATTATAATTCTGATGGAAGTCATTGTGGGAACAGAGTTGATCTCAAATAATATCTGGCCTGCTGAATGGTACAAATGAGTGACAATATCCAGACTCATACCAGGAATGTTCTATTCTAATGGAGGAAACTTAATAAAACAGTAGACAGACCGCTTTTTAGTACAAGGAATATGTCAAGGTATTCAAGAGTAGACAGAGTATTGCTTTAAGTGAATGATCTGCTTAAACTCGAAAAAAAGATGTAGAACTCTGTCCTAAGATTGGGGTTAGGAATCTGTTTCAATCAAGAGCATATCATAAGAATGCTGCTTGTCTGAGGAAGTGAATATCATCTACCATATAACATAAATAAGAAAATAAAAATTAATTGAAAGGTAATATTTTTAAGTAATAACACTTCAACATTATATAATGCAATTTCTATCAGTTTTAGTGTTTAATTTTGCAGTATGTACTAGTCAAGGTTCTCCAGAGAAACAGAACAAATAGGAGATAGGTGATAGATAGATGATGATAGATAGATAGATAGATAGATAGATAGATAGATAGATAGATAGATATAGATAGATATCTAAAGAGATCCTAATAAATTGGATCACACAATTATAGAGGCGGAAAAGTCCAAAATCTGCAGGATGGGCCAACAACAGGCTGGAGATCAGGGAGGAGGAGTCCATGCTACAGATCAAATCTGAGGGTTTTCTGCTGTAGGATTCCTGATTACTTACGGGAGATCAGTCTCTTGTTCTATTCAGATCGTCAATTGATTTGCATGAGGCACACCACATTATGGAGGGCAATTTGCTTTACTCAAATTCCAACAATTTAAATGTTAATCTTATCTCCAAAAACTCTCACAGAATAATTCGGAATAATATTTGACCATATATCTGGGCACTGCGGCCCATCAAGTTGACATATAAAATTAACCATCGTATAGCAGAATTGGTCTACAACCATTGATCATCCCTGAATTTTGTAGTTTATGTATACATCAGAAAATTGCCATCTTTAAACACTTACATAGGATTAAATATGTAGGGCAGCCCAGTGGCTCTGCGGTTTAGCACTGCCTTCGGCCCAGGGCCTGACCTTGGAGACCCAGGGTCGAGTCCCACATCAGGCTCCCTGCATGGAGCCTGCTTCTCCCTCTGCCTGTGTCTCTGTGTCTCTCATGAATAAATAAATTTAAAAAAAATCTTTTTAAAAAGGCTTAATTATGTAGATAATTAAATTTTATCTTTAAAACTATACTCTGAAGAGAAAGAAGACTAAAAATGTATAGGACGAATTAAGGAATACATAGTGGAGCCATACCCTTACAAATTTTAGAGATGATAAGACTCACTTGGTTTAAAAAAGATGTGCAAGATAAAATATCCAGTAAATTAGTAGAACTGAGACTTGAAGTTCAGCCTTCTGATTACGAGTCTAAGACATTTACCACATCACCACAGCTGTGCAGTAGAGAGAAGTGTAAGCATAGCTGCAATTAATTTGAAGAGTAGAATGTAGAGTCCCTTTAAATTTAGACAAAACATTGTTCTTCAGTGGAGAGCCAGCATGTGGTACGAACTGATTAACTTATAGCTGCTTTAAAGGTACCCTCAGGTACTCATGTCAGCAATGTACTATTTACCAGCCACCAATCTAGAGGTGATCTTAATATGGAAATCCTTAATTTGAAAATAAGGATGATTTCATATTACATTCCCAAGAACGTAATTGTCTTTAAATTGCCCTTCTTTTCTCAGAAGATTTGATCTCTGAAGCCTGAAATGAAACTTTAACATTTTCAATTAAATTCAAGCCTTCAAGGTTTGGTTGAAACTAAGAAAATGATTTGTGAAACTCTTTTTAAACTCCCTCTGAAATAAGCTTCAAGCTAGTAAAGTTCTAATTCTTAACATTTAGACCAGTTATAAAAGAGAAGTTCCTTAACGGTGGTGAACTTCTTTCATAATGTTCAAGTTATGTTTAAAAAAAAAAAAAAGAATGAAATATTTTTTCAAATTAATCATTAAGATTTTATTTCAATATCTGAAATTAAAAAAAATGGCTTGTTGGTTGATGCATTGTCTAGGAAGTAGAGGTGGTAAAAACCAATAAAAAGAATCTTGGGGATCCCTGGGTGGCTCAGCGGTTCGGCACCTGCCTTTGGCCCAGGGCGTGATCCTGGAGTCCTGGGATTGAGTCCCACGTCAGGTCCTGGTGCATGGAGCCTGCTTCTCCCTCTGCCTGTGTCTCTGCCTCTCTCTTTCTGTCTGTCTCTCTCTCTCTCTATGTCTATCATGAATAAATGAATAAATCTTTAAAAAAAAATAAAATTGCATCAGTCTTTAAAAAAAATAAAGAGAATCTTACTGCCTTTATTATTTGACATCTATGATTGAATATACCACAGTTATGATATACACTACAAATTTTTAATATTCTCCAAATTTTGTTGAGCATTATGAGATATTTCCACTCCAAACATCTCAAAAAGCATTACTCTACTGCATTTTCAGTTTACTCATTCATTTTCTGAGTGATAATAGTCTTCTCCCCTTTCAGATAAGAAGTGCTATTATGGGATATGTTTTTCAAGATGTTTAAAATATGAGAATATCATGTAATCATATTATTTACTTCTGTTATTTCCCTGTGGTAACAAGAAATTAGACTCTAATACGTATCATGGAATCCCACATTATGTTGCCATCAGTCTGTTATAATACATAGGTCCAGTTACTTTTTCCCCTCTTAGATTCTTTGTATTCTGTATTAAAGGGGTGCTTGGCTGACTCAGTTGGTGTAGTATGCAACTCTTGATCTTGAGATTGTGAATTCAAGCCTCATGTTGGGTATAGAGATTATTTAAAATTTTTAAAATATCTTTAAAAAAAAGAAAACCTATCATTCCATTTTTACAATTTTTATAGACATATCAAATACTAGTTAAAAATGACATTCTTGAAGATATTTCTTTTTTTAAGCCTAGTTTACTGGCTTCTTTAATTATCTCAGAATCATAGACATTTAATCAAGAAAATTACAAATTAGAGTATTATTATCTTGGTATAAATTTATAAATTAAATGTAATAGATATCAAAGCACAGAAAGATTATTTTATCACCATAGTTGGATATCTTGCAAGGGTTTACACCTGGCCTTCCCAGTTAAGTATTGGATTTTTATAGGTTCTCTACAATCTTGAATCTACACAACATTTTGAATGAAGATGAATATAAAAATATCATGAGACCCAATGGATTCATCTTACAATTAAGTCTAAAAGTGATTTATTCTCTTATATAATTCTATTAAACCCAAAGTGATGTGGTAACAATTTAAGTAAAGATGAAATACAAGCTTTATTTTTTGGTGCAAGGCAAAAGAAAATAGTGCACAAAAGTTTATGTTAAATAGAAATAGTCCATTATTTGTATGTCCACTGAAATAGCTGTAAGAATATTAAGTATGAACTTTAAGATTTATCTTAATATATAGACTAGGGAATTATATATTGTGAATAGTTATCATGCTGACACAATTCATTCTTCTATTACTCTAGAAATTTCTTATATTTATCTCCAATAGAAATTTCATAAAGAATTAGATTTAATCTTTTAAAAATAAATGGGCAAACGTGAAGGCCTAGGTTCTGAGCTCCAGAAGGCATCTGACTATTTGAAAATAAAAATCTCTGTAATTATTTATTTTAAAATGAAAAGAATAGCTATGCAAGAAAAATGTCAAAAGATATTAAAGTAACTAATACCCTAGAATTTTGTTATATAATTCTTTTGACACCACTTCTTTCTGTGACTTGATATTTTATCCCTTTGTATTTTGACTATTGTTACCTGATGCCAGTTTGTACCATGCTAATAGAATTTACCTCAGAAAGTCAATGCCTGCATTTTACTGCTCTTATTTAAATTATCAGAGAGGTCACCTTATAATTCTTCCAACTAGCTTATACAAAATCAACCTAATAACAGATGTATGCTATTTCTAAGTAAGATAAGTAATATCTAAATATCTAAATAATATTCAGATATTTCCAGTGATGGAATAAATCACTCATTTCATATCTTAATCTGGTAGTAAATGGATAGCCATCTGTATTGTGCTTAAATATAGATCTATTAGAGGGCCAATGATTTAATGTGTTAGCTAAATATTCTGGTCATGTTAGCACTGATCTAACAAAAGCTTCTACCTCATATTTGTGCACATTCTATATATCACAACTTTGCTTTATGAAATTTTTTTAATACTCTGAGATTAGATCAGATTTTTAAAAATAGTGAGATTTGAAGTTATAGCAACTCCAGAACATTTTCAAAGTGAGAAAAATCTTGCAATGTGAACTTCCAAGCTTTAGCATATATACTGTCTCATAATTAATATTATGTATAAATTAACATACATACAATAACATGCATAATTTATACATATGTATAAATTAACATATGTTTGTTGATACAAATCAACATATGAACACCTTTATTATGCATAATTTATGACCTCTTCAAAAACAACTGAGACAGCATACCACAATCACACATACACTAGCACTGTATTGTTAAGAATAAAGAAGAATATTAAAATTTATTTCTCAGCAAAAGAGTTAATTGTCACAAGACTGGGAAATGAGAATACACATTCAAAATTGAGCACTTAACCTATCTATAAGCATTCTGACCAATCAAGAAAGAAGAAAAAGAAAGAGCAAAAATGGAAGATGGGGCAGTCCAGGTGGCTCAGCGGTCTGGCACCACCTCTGGCCCAGGGTGTAATCCTGGAGACCAGGGATCGAATCCCGCATCGGATTTGCTGGATGGAGCCTGCTTTTCCCTCTGCCTGTGTCTCTGCCTCTTTCTCTCTCTTTCTCTCTCTCTCTCTCTCTCTCTGTGTCTCTCATGAATGAATAAATAAAATCTTTTAAAAAATGGAAAGACAATTAGAAAAGAAAGAATGAAGGAGTAAGAGAAGGAAAAATATAATGGACTTTATTGTATTTATCTTTAGTTTAAAAACCTATAAAACTTCAAAGGGAAAAATCTTTGGCATTAGTATTTTAGGAGTCATTGATCTGTGTCTTTGTGTTCATAATCCCATTTTCTTATTTTCATTCTATTCTCATATGTATCCTATTTTCTCAGGAGAGTTGTTTATCTCTATTGTCCTAGTTTAATTATAAATAGCTCCTCTCAAAATAGCAAAAGAACAATAAATTATGTGGTCATCCTAAACAAACAGAAGGCCAAGTTGCTATGGATAATTTCCCCAGCATATTCTTTGAAAAATATATAGATTTTCTTTTACTGATGACTGTAGGAAAACACTGAAAAATTTAAGGATAAAAAGAAATTCACCATGCGAAAGTATTTTTAAGTTAATTCAAAGTATTCTTGTTTATTTTTACCCTTATTAAATCATTCAGATCTTTTATCAGGGTTAAATAAACAGAATTTCTTTAGTACCACCACCAATTCATCTATTATATTCAATAATACGAATATGATTTCATCTATTTTTTCTTATTAGAAAGGAAAGACAAGAGAGAGGGGAAGAGGAAGAGAGAACTACTGAAATAAATCATTTAAATTGATATATAACATCCAAATTTTAAAGGTGGAAAGTGAGAGTCTTTCACAAATTCCCTCACCCATCTCTTACTCTAGCATACTGTCCATCCTGACCACCATGTTCTATTCTTAATTCTCTAAACAGATTGTGTAATATCTCAACTCTATGCTTTTGGGATGGATACCATTGACTAGAGTGTACTTATCTCATGCCACTCTCACTGCCATAAACACACTAACTTCTTTATCTATCTTGTCTATTTTTCCCTCTTCAAGGAGTATCTCAAATGTTAGTTCCCTAAAATACAAATGGGTATTTAATCTTGCAAACAGCCCGCATAGCTTAGTATGAGCTGTATTGGAAGCACCCCATGTCCTCCCTGGAGTGGGAGATAGAAAATGGGAGAGATCAGGATCTGAAATCCTGTTTATTGACTTAGAGAGACCCTTAATGGATTAAGGGTACTGAAAAAGGGAACTTAATGCTCTATGATATTTTAGGGAAAATGACCACACAAAAATCATTTTCAAGTAAAACAAAACAAAACATGTAATTTTTTAAAAGATTTTATTTATTCATTCATGAGAGACACACACACAGAGAGAGAGAGACAGAGAGACAGAGAGAGAGGCAGAGAGAAAGAGACAGAGACACAGGGAGAGGGAGAAGCAGGCTCCATGCAGGGAGCCCGATGTGGGGCTCAATCCCGGGTCTTCAGGATCAGGCCCTGGGCTGAAAGTGGCCCTAAACTGCTGAGCCACCCTGGCTTCCCCAAAATATGTAATTAATCCTTCTCTCTCCTGTACATTAATTAGCTTTCAAAGAAATTAGCTTTCAAAGAAACACTCATCATGATTCATTACAAAACTGAAAATTGCTTAAAGAAATTTATTAATAGAAAGTATGTAATTAATTAGCCAATAAAATGATATGATGAAAATATGTTTCATAAACAAAACTAGTAAAAATAAAATACTTTTTAAAAAGTAAAATTGGGAGTGTCTGGCTAGTTCAGTATGTAGAGCATACAACTCTCGATCTCAATGTCATGAGTTCAAGCCTTATGTGACATAGAACCTACTTAAAAAACACACAAATAAAAAAATGTATAGCTAATATTAAGTAAAATGAATATAAGATTTTGGTGTTGTTTTTCTTAAAAGAATATTAATAAATGAAATTCAAAGTAGAAGCTAAATATCACATTATAAAAATTTAAATATAAATTAAGAAGAATAATATAAAGTTAAAAATACTTGGCTGACATAAAACAAATTTTAAATGTTATTTGTGTCAATCAAGATTGCACTAGTAGCTTAACAGATAAAAGTTTAGTGTTTTAAGAAAATAGAAATTGATGTCCTACTCATGAAAAGTCCAAAAAAGCTCCTCTTGATCTGAGAAGAACTTTATTACACAAAGTATTTTAAAAACCCAAACTGTGTCTATCTTGTACTACATCATTTTCAATGCAGGAAGAAAAAACATGGAGAAATGAATGGCTTTTTATTATGAGTCATGTCTAGAAGTAGCATACATCAGTTAGGAACACATTCCAGAACTCCCTCACATGGCCAAACCAACTGTAGGTGAATCTGTAAAATATAGTTTAACAATGATGTCAGAGGAAAAAAGAATTTGGTTGATCTTTTCCACATTATGCAATTTAATGTGTAATAAAATTGAAATTATAACTTAAAAATAAAATTTTAAAAGAATAGAAGTATTTATATGTTTTTAGACAAATTCATCTGTAAGAAGTTCTGTAGATTTAGGCTTGAAAAATGTTCTATGCTGCTAAACTTTAAATAATCTCTTTTATTTTTCACATTAATTTGGTAGATGGATTGGGCTGTAGATGACCAGTAATGAAAAGATAACTCTCCTGCAAATAGAAAATCTATTATCTTAACAATTGCAGCAGTCATATGTGATGAAACTGATAGTCTAGTTGGCAGTGTGGCACTACAGGAATTGGATAGTTGGGAGCATAATGTAGCGGATTTTGTTATGTACTGGATATACATATATCCTTTCAAGTGTGAATAATTTATTTCTTTAGTTTCCAGAATATATCTGGCTGATAACCCTCAGCTTGCAGCCCTCTAAGATTTCCTTGGCCATAAGAGGATACTTGGGCTGCATCTTGCTTCTTTACAAAGGATAGCGTGTGTTTAAATATTACTTGATGCAAGTGACTGCATCGTTGCCTCATTTCAGAACGTCGCTGAAGGGCTATTTCAGTTTGGCTGACACCTTTCTGATGTTGTAACACATTTGAAATTATCCCTTGGCCTAATATTACTCCTTTTTCTTATTCCACAGGTGAGCATTCCTGGTGTTAATCTTCTTAGTGTTTGCTTCCTGGTAAACTCTTGTACCACTGGTAGCATAAGTGGGAGAAAAGAAGTAATACATAAATTGGAATTTTCCAGCTGGTTATTCATTGGCCAGATAACAATAGGAAGCCCACAAGCAGTAGTAGTGCATTTGTTTAAATTTACACAGGTGAAGGTCTTGCATGGTATACATGCTTTAGATTATCATGCCTTTATTATATATGTAAGGAGTCATAATTATAAGGATAATAGAATTGAGTAGCTGTTGCAAGGCAATTGATATTTTGGGAAAAGTTAGTGAAAGCATGACAGTGGATAATTATCATCTGAAGACTAGGTGAGACAATTAGGAGGCTTTTTTGGCAGTATACAAAGAGACTCCCACTTCATGCAGAGAGCAAATAAAGCTGAGGAACAGGCTCACGACTTAAATATAACAATAGAGCTAGAGAAAAGGTTGATTTCTCAATATGGGGTATCCGCTATTCCAAGATTAGTGCCCTAGTCATACATTTGAAAATCTTGACATTTGGGATGCCTGGGTGGCTCAGCTGTTGAGTGTCTGTCTTTGGGTCAGGGTGTGATCCTGGAGTTCTGGGACGGAGTCCCACATTGGGCTCCCTGCATGGAGCCTGACTCTCTTTTTCTGTGTCTCTCATGAATAAATAAATAAAATCTTTTAAAAGAAGGAAAAAAAGAAAATCTTGACATCCCAGATTCTCCTGTACCTTCAGAAATAGCCAAATTCTGTTAGCAGCCAGAGCTCTTCACTACTTAAAAAAAAAAAAAAGTGTAAATGACAAGATAATGTACACCTCTCAGGATCTGCCATTATCTTCTTCCCTATCCACTAGGCCAAAAACTATAGTTGATTCACAACATAACTTGTCAAGGGAAGCCGCACTGCTAAGGAAGACCAGGCACCACAAAGGAGTGTTAGAACCTAGCCAGTATATTCTGGTAGGAAATCATCGTGTACATATGTGATGGGACATTATGGTATGTAGCCAGAATGTGGTACCTACAAGTGGCTAGCCTGGCTTTTAAAGCTTTGGAAAGAGTGAGAACGTACCAAAAGAATTGGCAAAATTTCCACCTCAGATGACACTAGAAGAAATCAAAAGGTTTAGAGAAATGGGCGAGTAAATATACAATGTAGGACCAGAAAACCCAGCAAATGATTATGCTCCCTTAGATAGCCTAAATTTACCAAAATAATAAGCAATGTGCTCAAAGCAGTAGCATAAATATCCCTAAGAAACTCAGTGCTAGCTCTCCTCTGTAGACCAGGACTGACTTTAGAAAATGCTGTTGTAATTCTAAACTCATAGATTCTAACTGGGACAATGATAGGATGCCAAAACTGTAGAGGCCAGCTGGCAGTACCTTACTGTTTAAAGCAAGGTGGTAACAATTACTATCATGTGAGTCAAGGTCAGAGTGACAGCCAGGAAGCCTAACCCAGACAGCTTTGGGAATGCCTAGAACAAAGATTCCTTAAGGGTAAGATGGATGGGCAGCCAGTACTGATACTGTTTATTCTCTACAAACAAAAGAAATTGAATATAGATAATGAGGAATGTGAGAAGAGCCAGGGTAATAATATTCATAATATTACTTTCAGATCTGAGCCAACTTTCCAATCTAGATCCCACTGAGAGAGAAGAGGCTAGGTCTCCAGAAGGAAGGAGCCTACAACACCATGGCTATTATACAAGATAATAACTCCCCAGTCCTTCCCTCAGGGAATCTATATCACCATTCATTTAGCTAATTTCATAGTGAGGGAAAAAAAATGTCTTCAAATCTGGGGACCATTGAACATAGGATCCAAGCTAACCTTTATGCCTTGCATGAAAAGCATTAACGTGGATCCTTCATTAGAATGGTGGCCAAGTAATAAATGGACTCCTCACCTACGTCTGCATTACCATAGATCTACTTGTTTGATGGACTCACATGGTGATTTTTTTTTTTTTGTCACTAAGTGTATAATTGTAATGGGTATACTTGGGGATTTGTATAATCCCCTGTAGCTCCTTAGTCAGGGGGTTAAGACTCTTACACTGGGGAATGTTTGTCTAACAAAAGCATTCTTTGCACTCACATCAGAAAGGCAGTCAGAATTCACTGTTCTTGAAGGTTAATGCATTCACTGTTCCAGGGAGTGAGGTATAAACCCTATGAAGCCTCAGGGACTGCAATATCAATGAAATTTTCGAAAGGCTAATGAGCTAGACTATGTTAGCACATGCCCTGAGAAGCTACATTTCTCAACTGGGAGAAAGGGAGATTTTTGTACCTCAGCAGACATTTGGTGATATCTGGAAACATTTTTAGATGTTATAAATGGGGAAGTATAATATTAGAATCTAATAGGTAGAATCCAGAGAAGGTTCTAAGCACCTTCCAATATAGAGGGCAGACCTCTAAAACAAAAGTTAACTTGCCGGAAGTCAATAATGCCAAAGTTGAGAAGCTCCGCTCTAAAGTAAGAGATAATTTTTATTCCGTCTCACACTTCCCACAAACTAAGAAATATGACTTTTAGAAGACCTCATGTTCTCTAACTCAGAACAATTCTGAAAGGCTAAACTTACTTCAGAACTTCCTGTGTGATTGGCGCCACACCTTTGTTGAACCAAGCCTCTCTATATGCCCACCTTACTTTATCCTCTTCCCCAACAGGATATGATTGCAAGATTAAACCCTAATACAATTTCTGCTAAGTAATCTCCATTTCAGAGCCTCCTTCCAATGAGATCTAACTAGCAAGAATACATAGACTCAAGTTCAATTTGTTGCTTGTCCACTTAGTAGCCAAATGATCCTGGTTATATTATTTAGTTTCTTTGAGCCTCTGGTTTGTCATGAATAAAATGAAAATAATAATAGTTTTATCACAATACCATTAATTTATTATGCAACGGTAAGGTACTAAATAATTGTACTAGATTTATATTATCTTTTAACTGAAATCTTTCGATTGAGAAAGAAACTTGAGAAAAAAACTTAAATATTTCAAGTAATAAAAATTAGGTAAGTTTATAGTATTAACACATATAGTAGATTTAGATTAAAAAACACTATAATTCTTATGAAAATTCACAATTTTATTTGTTTCCTTTAAATTAGTAAACTAATCAATCAAATTTTTTATAAAGCTTTTTAAATTTCTTTAGCAATTCCTTGTTTTCAACTTTCTGTTTCTATGGTGACAAGTGCCCATTTAGTTATTCAATCACAGAACAATGCTTTATTGTGTTTTTCATCCACAAAATAAGTCCTTTTTAAAATAGGTATTCACAAGCAGTAATTGAAGTAATAAACTCTAAACTCTAATATGTCAACCCCTGACGTTACGACAGTTTCTAAAGTTTTGAAATATACCTGAAACATGAAATTATATTTCAAAGCTTTTCTAAATCAAATGATTAGACATTTAGAAACTTAATATTTTGCCATTTGTAAGAAAAGTAGATTTCCCAAACATTGCTGATTTCCCAAACATTGGTATTTTAACATACAAATGAAAAAAATATACAATTAAATCTAATTAACATAAATGAATGATAGTAATAAAAATGAAAAAAACAATTAAATTAAAAGATAAATAAATCCTATTAAGAATAATTACTAAATTCAAAAATTGAAAATAATGTAATAATAAAGATCATAACTTTTAATTATTTCATGCAATATTATAAGTAAATTATAACATTTCAAATAAAGATATCATTGGATTGCATTAATTGTATGTATTATTGGGATCCCTGGGTGGCGCAGCGGTTTGGCGCCTGCCTTTGGCCCAGGGCGCGATCCTGGAGACCCGGGATCAAGTCCCACATCGGGCTCCCGGTGCATGGAGCCTGCTTCTCCCTCTGCCTGTGTCTCTGCCTCTCTCTCTCTCTCTCTCTCTCTCTCTCTGTGACTATCATAAATAAATAAATTAAAAAAATTTTAAAAAATTGTATGTATTATTAATACCATAGACCTTATATAAATAAATAAAATGAAAATAAAACTTTAATTTGGCCAAAGTTTTTCACCAAAATGATTTATTTTAATAGAATAAATAAATCTGATAGTTTTTTTAAATCAATAGTTTAAAAGTGTAGTCATGAAATACAATTTAAGAGCTATGCTTTAAATTTTGTTAATCATCCTTCAAGGTTTTATTTTGTTTTGTTTTGCTTTATTTTAAACACACTAATTATATTGGCATATATATTCTTTTCACCAAAACAACTCGATAACACAGTTCTTGGGCAGGGAAGAGATAAGGGCAGAAATGTCAATAATGTTGACCTAGGAGAAAACAGAACCATGGTCCAATAATGTGCTCTTTTATACTCCATCCTATAAGAGGAAAAGAATCTAGACATCAGTTGAGAATTTCACTAGAAGTAAGGAGCAAATGAGGTAAGTACATACTGAGAGGCAAGTATTACTTACCAGACACTTAATTTATTCTTTTCTCATTTCATACAAACAGGCACCAGTAATAATCACATAGATATTATTTCCATTTTGGACATGATGAAATCAAGGTTGAGTGAGATAAGTCAATGTTATTAGCTCAACTTTTTTAGAATTAAGATTCAACAGTCTTGATTAATTCAACAGACTATGGTTTCTCTATTAGAAGAAGTTTCTTCCATATTAGTTCTTTCAATTTTTTAATAAAAATAATAAATCAGTTTCAAAAGCCAGCAACAGCTGAGTACACTCATAAGGGGAAAAGGTAGAAGAGTATATATAATACGGTGTAATACTGCTCCACCACCTAGGGCAAAACAGGAGCCACTTAGAAAGTAACTACATTAATACTACTGTTCTGTTGTGACTTTGACCATTAGCTGGAGCTTGTGCATTAAATAATTCATAACAGAAGAGGGCCCAGGACACTGTGCTTTGGTTATAGGTAGCTAATTTTTGCTGGTGTACACTTGGTGAGCTACTAAAGCCTACTGTTTACATCGGAACACCCTCAGGGTGAGACAAATTTGCTAACTGATTGGAATTTCTTCCTTCTCTGAATTTTCAAGACACTTAGACCTTAACTATCTATCCTTCCCTTGCTTTGTCTCTTACAGCAATGTTTCTATGCCATCTTTCACACCAGAATTAAAGCTCTGAAGTTCGGCAGAAATTGAAGCTTCTTCTCTTTAGTATCTCTAACATCTAGCAGTGATGTCCACAAAATGGGAATTCAACACATTGTTGAGAGCCATATTAATTGAAATTACATATTTTGTTTGCTTTAACTAGAAATCGTCACAATAACATATAACACCATTTATTCTGTGCAGATGACATTAGAAAATAACAATGTATAATAATGCAAGGCCTGTTATTCAAGGCTTTGTTGATATAATCTTGATGATGCTAATAAAAATGTTGCATTATTATGAAGACAGCTTATCTTTTCAGGAAAAATAACACTGTATCATTTAGCTTATTAAATGTAACTTGAGCTCTTCTTCACATGCACTCATAATCAGTATCGGCTTTTAACATTAAGCTTCATAACAGAAAAATCAGTAAAAATAAAGCTCAGAAATTTTATTCAAAATATTTCTATTAAGTTATGACTTTTGGAGATTGTATTTCTTGAAAAACATCTTTTTTTTTTCCTAAATGCATTTATTATATTTTGGAAATATATGGAAGGAAGTGTGTCTCATAAATTTTAATTTCTCATTCAAGTTTTGCCTATATTTCAAGTAATAGTCTTTTTCTTTTGCCTTCATATTATTGAAATTTAAATGAAAGAAATGTAGGGGTACCTGGGTGGCTCAGTTGGTTAGGCATCTGCCTTCAGCTCAGGTCATGATTCTGGGGTCCTGAGATTCAGCTCCATGTCAAGCTCTCTGCTGAGCTTCCTGCTTCTCCCTCTTTCTCTGCCTGCCACTCTGCCTGCTTGTGCTCTCTCTCTCTCTGTCAAGTAAATAAATAAACTCTTTAAAAATATTTTAAAGAAATAAATAAATGAAAGAAATGTAAAACAGTAGAATGGAAAAAATATTGGCCTTTAAAATTGGAAGATATATTTTAGTTTATTTTCTTCTCAATGACAAGGTATTTAGTTAAATATATGTGTGTGTTTATGTAAATATATATATTTATATATGCATTTAGTTAAATATATGTATTTATTTAAATACATATATTTGTTTCCTTCACCAACATGACACAGTTCATCCAGACTATGAAAGTTAAAAAAATGTAGTGAATAGGAAAGTGATTTACATTCTAAAAAAGAAAGTTTACATACCAAGTATTTGATTATTGATATCAGATATTTGGTTATTAAGCCTTGGGAAACTAAGCAGAACTTTAGCCATTTATGATATTTCATTGGCTAAGTTATTAATGCTTTACAAAATTGTTTCTATTTCTGGGTGTGTGTTAATTTTGCGGTATGTGAAAAATCAAGAATTTTTTGGAAAAAATGAGATGGATGATATTTGTGTTTAGTTTATCTTTCATTTATCTTTTCCTAACTGCTTTGCAAACCAACAAATATTTGTCCTTTACTTCTTTGTAGGAACATGTTCTAGTTAACTATGAAGATCAGACAACTGGGAGCAACCTGATCTTTTTAAAATTTTATTTTATTATTATTATTTTTTTAAGATTTTATCCATTTGTTCATGAGAGACAGACAGAGAGAGAGAGAGAGAGAAGCAGAGGGAGAAGCAGGCTCCATGCAGGGAGCCTGAAATCGGACTCAATCCCAGGACCCCGGGATCTCACCCTGGGCTGAAGGCAGACACTCAACCACTGACTGAGCCACCCAAGCATCCCTCCTTTTAAAATTTTAATATTTATTGATAGAGTTGGAAACATGGGTAATTTTGCTTGCAATTTTTCCTTAGAATTTAAAATATTGCCCCTAAGAATCTTCATATTTGTAAGAGTATTTGTTCTGTGAAATTAAATCATCAGTGAATATGTGTACTTGTGCATTATATTTTACTACTATGTTCGGAAAGATATTAGCAATGCAAAATGGTATCTAGTTCTGTCCTTGAGAAGAAAAGATACTTATCTTTTTAAACAAGTGAAATAAATAAAATAATAAACGATTAAACAAAGCCTGAGAATTCTTTAGAAGTTGTTCTTGCAGAGTACCACTAGGAAGAGACAAATGAGAGACAGGCTTTCTCTTCCCAGTGTGTTTATGATTCAAATGTCAAGGCCGCGAAATTCAATAAAATGGTTATTTTTTTATCTGCCCATGACTAGCCTCTTCTAAAATTGCTACTTACTTTTGAGATAATTTCAACATTAAATCATTTTCAAGACATCCAGATTCAACATAATTTAGTTTCTTCTTACAGAAATAGATGAAGGAAGAAGACACAATACTAATCTAAAGATTACCATCGAACCAGAATAAGATATTCTACGTCAATGGGTATCTGGCCATTTTTCAATAGAGAACCAAAAAGGAAATCATAGAGATAATGCTTTATTTTTTAAAAAAAATATTTATTTATTTATTCATGAGAGGCTGAGACACAGACAGAGGGAGAAGCAGGCTCCCTGCAAGGAACCAGATGCAGGATTCAATCCTGGGATCATGTCCTGAGCCAAAAGAAGATGATCAACCACTGAACCACCCAGGTGTCATGAGATAATGCTTAACAAAACCCATTTCTAGAGCTCAAAAGGGGAAAAAATGTTTGGTTTTTGTATAACTCAAAAAAAATTTAAACAAAAGCACCTTATTACTTTCAGTGCCAGACTTGAGTAGGCAAGAATGTCTCTGAACCAATTTCTCAGAATGGTTATTAACCTGTTATTGTATTGTATAATTTCCAGGATGGCAGAAAAAAAAAGGCATCCAAAAGTCCATTTCTCCATAAAAGCAATGAGAAACCTGACAAAACTTTTAAAAATCACTCTTTCAGATACTTGATTTCAAAAACTAAAAGCTTTCTTACCAAAAGCTATCCTGTTTATGCAAGAAAAGTGTTTAAATCTTTGTAAGAATAATGATTTGGGGGAATTTCTGCTTTCTGTATTTAAATATTTTTCTCCTTTTGGCACCTGGATGGCTCAGTCAGTTGAGCATCTGACTCTTAGTCATGATCTCATGGGTCTTGGGATCAATCCCCAAATCCAGCTCTGCACTCAGTGGGGAGTATGCTTAAATATTCTCTCCTCCCCAAACCCCTGCCCCATCCTCAGCTTGCACTCTCTCTCTCTCTCTCCTTTTCAATAAATGAATAAAATCTTAAATATTTTCTCCTCAACTTGTTTGTGGCCTTGAAAACTGGTATCTACACAACACCATTGTGAATATTAGCAAAATTGTAGCCACTGAAAGGGGGGCGCAGAATGATAATGGAATGCCCCCAAAAGTCCTATTCCCAGAGAATTATTACTACATGACCTATCTAGCATATAATGGCAGAACCCTGAAATATTCCATTCGCAAAGCTTTGTCTTTATTTGAATTAACTTTACGCTTGTTCAGAACAAACTTTTCCTGTGGCATTTGTCAAAAGAAAAAAAATCTGTTGCAATTGTTTAACATAATAGCTGCCTGAGGCAGTGATGTCATTTGGGGCAATAAAAAATCTAACCAAAAGCTTACAGAAAAATCAGAGTGGTGAGATGAAAATAGGGGCTTATAAGTCAGGTTATATTCCTAGTGATCTAGGGAAAGACAGGTACATGTACAGTACTTTGAGCATGCCCAGGGAAGTTCTACCAAGACCTTATTGTCACACCTCACCTCAGTTTTTACCTATTGTTCAGGCCAATATTAGGACTCTGGACAAAGAGAAACTTCCATCTAAGTCTCTGTTGTGAATAGCCAGAGGATTAAACACAAGCCCTGATTAAACACAGAGCTCCTTAGTAAAGTGTGGGAGGCTTAGGGATTCAGAACTGTTAAGAAATCTTTAGCTAAGCCAAGAAAATAGCACTGGACAAAGAACACTGACTTCACAAAATTTTCTAAAAAAGTCATTAAAGAAGACACCAACAAAAGCAGCAACAAATACTAGACATAGATACTGGCTGGGGGAGGGAGATGGCAGATTTGCATACAAGACTCATCACATTATATTATTTAAGTCTAGTATTCAACAAAGAATTATGACACTGAAGAACCAGAAAGGTATGGGTTCATCAATATAAAAGTCAAAAAAAAAAAAAAAAGAAAGAGGTTAATAAATACTTTTGCTAGGGAAGCTCTGACATTGGACATATTAGACTCCAACTTTCAATCAGTTACTAGAAATATGTTCAAAACCTAAAGAATTTCATGTCAAAATTATAAGAGAAGTATAAAAAAGATTTCTCAAAATCAGAATATCAATAAAGAGATCAAAATATTTTTTTCAAAAAAGAACCAGAGCCAAATAAAAATTCTGGAATTGAGAAAGTACAGTAACTGAAATGAAAAATTCGAAAAAGTTACTCAATGGCAGATTTCTGCTGGCAGAAAAAAAGGCAGGAGACCTGAATATAAGTCAACTGAGATTATACAGCCTGAGGAACAAAAAGGAAAAAAAAATGAAATAAAATGACCTCAGATACTTAAGAACAATATCAAGCATACCAACATATGCATAACACTCCCAAAAGAAAAGGAGCAGAAAAAAATATTTGTAAAAACAGCGAAGATAACCTTCCAAAGTTGATCAAAAATGGATCCATTCATCCCACAACTCAACAAACTGAAAGATAAACTCAAAGAAATCCATAACGTAGACACATTGTAGTCAAAGTATCAAAAGCCAAGAAAGAGAAATTTAAAAACCTGAGACACTATCATATAAAAGGGATCATCAGAGTACCGCCCATATGCCTTCAGCTCAGGTCATGATCCCAGGGTCTTGGGATGGAGCCCCACATCAATCTTCCTGCTTAGCAGAAGTCTACATCTTCCTCTCCTTCTGCCCCTCCCCCCCCATGTGCTCTCCCTTTCTCTCTTTCTCAAATAAATAAAATATTTTTTTAAAAAGAGATCATCAAGAAGATTAACAATTGATTTCTAATCAGAAACTACAAAAACAAGATGCCAGTGGAATGATACAGTTAAAGTGCTGAAAGAAAAAGAATTCAACAAGAATTCTATATCTAGCAAAGCAAATTCTTCAAAAATGAAAGAGAAATGAAGATAGCCCTTGACTACCAAAAACCAGGATATATGTCACTAGAAGACTTGCTTTTTAAGAAATATTGAAGAATATCCTTCAAGCTAAAAAGAAATGACACTACATAGTAACTCAAATACATATACACATAAAGATCATCAGAAAGGGACATTACATACATGAATATAAACCATAGTATACATGTATCTTTTTGTTACTCTTTTCTTTCCTTACCTGACTGAAAACAAAACAAAACAAAACAAAACTGCATGAAACAATAATTATAGAACTGTGTTGATGAGCTTATAAGATATAAAGACATAATTTTTATGATTTTAATAGAACAAAAGGAAAGGGGGATAGAATTGTATTGGAGCAAAATTTTTGTATGATGTTGAAATTAGGTTGGTAGTAATCCAAATAAGATTGTTTCAATTAAGGTGTCAATTGAAAAAAAAAAGGAGAAAAAGAAAGGATATAAGGGAATTCCAAGGAAACCACTAAATTCAATTTAATAATATAGTAAATTAAAAAAAACAAGAAAATTAAAATAATATGCTAGAAAATATTTAACCAAAAAAGAAAACAGTGATGCAGAAAATGGAACAAAAAAGACATATCATGTACAAAAAAAATCCCAAATGTTTGACATGAGGCCTAATTACAGTAATTACAATAATGTAAATAGATTTAACACTCCAATCAAAAGGTGGGTATTGAAATAGTGGATGAAAAAGAGAAGTCCAACTATATGTTGCCTACAAAAGCCCTATTTAGGATTTAAGACACAAATTGATTTAAAGTACAAAAACCAATATAAACTTGCATGCTAATACCAGACAAAATAGAATAAACATTATTACTAAAGACAAAAAAAATATTTTATAATGAAAAGAGGAGACAATAGAAAAAAATCAACAAAAGTTAAAATTGGTACTTTCAAAGGATCCACAAAGTTGGCCAACCTTTACCTACCCAGAAAAACAAAAGAGAGATTTGTACTACTAAAAATCAGAGATGAAAGAGAAAACATGATGCTTTTAAAAGAAGCAAAGAAATTATAACAGCAGACTATGAAAAACATGGGTGCCAAAAAATTAGATAATCTACATATAATGGACAAATTTCTAGAAAGACACAAACTACCAAAATCAGCTCAAGAAGGAAAAGGAAATCTGAATAGACCTATAATAAACCAAGAAATTTAATTAGTAATTTAAAACTTAACACATACACAAAAACTCATTGTTAGATGTTTTCAGTAATTACTTCTACCAAAGATATAAAGAAGAATAAATATCAATTCTACACAAAATCTTCCAAGAAATTAAAAAGAGGAGGGAATACTTCCCAACTTATTCTGTAACAATATAATTATAATTCTTATACAATATAAAATTATATATATATTATATATTATAGAATTATAATATTACATATAAAATATTATTATAATTCTATAATATTAGCCATTGTTATTCTGATACCCAAATCAGTAAAAGAAATCACCTGAAGAGTTATAGAAAATATCCCTTATGAAGTCATATGCGAATATTTTCCATAAAATATTAGCAAGACAAAACTGGCATCATATAAAAATATTTTAGATCACAACCCAATGCGATTTATCTCAGGAATGCAAGATGAATTTAACATTGAAAGTCAATCAATATACTACACCACAAGACTAAAGAAATAACATATGATCTCAATAGATGCACAAAAAATTTGAAAAAAAAAAACCCAACATATTCTTATCATAAAAACACCCCAAAAATAGGAATAGAATGGCACTCTCTAAACCTAATAAAAATATCTATTAAAAAATTCACAACTAAAAACATTCTTACAGTGAAAGGCTAAAGGTTATCCCCTCAAGTTGAGGACCAAGATAAGTACACTTGCTCTCACTGCTTCTATTAGACATTGTCCTAGAGATCCTATCCTGGAAAATTAGATAAGAAAAAAAGAAATAAAAAGCATCCAGAGTAGAAAGAAGAGATAAAATTGTCCCTATGGGCAGATGATATGATAGTATAAATACAAAATTCTAAAAAAAAAGCACAAAACTACTAGGACAACTAATGAAGGATTTCAGCATGGTTTTAGGATAAAAAAAATTCACACAAATCAATTGCATTTTTTGAAAACAAAAATTCCAATAAAATTGAAGAATTATATTTATTTATAATAGCATTATAAAGAATAAATATTTAGAAAAAATATCGAAAGAGGTATAAGAATCTACATTTTTGGCATTTACAGAACACCTAGATAAAAGAGAAGGGATCCTATATTAATGGTTTGGAAGACTTACTATTCTTAGGATGGCAATACTAGTGAAAATGATCCATAGAGTCAATCTTTGCCTAAATTCTTGCTATCTTTAGGCAGACATTGACAAGTTGGTTCTAGATTTCATACGGAAATGAAAGATACCCAGAATAGACAAAATGCTCAAGAAAAAAAAAAAAAAACAATTTGAGGACCAAATACTTCTCTATTTTGAATATTACTATAAAGCCACACTAATCAAGACACTGTCATATTTACATAACCCTAGATATACACATCAAGATCAATGGAACATAATCAAGAATCTAGAAATAAACCCTTACACTATAGTCAATTGATTTTGACAAGAATATCAAGACAATCCAATGGGCTAGTCTTTTCCATATTCAGAACAACGAAGTTGGGACCTTATATCACATCATAGAGAAAAATTAATTCAAGTTGGAAATATACTTAAGTATAATATTAAAATTATAAATAAATTAGAAATAAGCATAGGAGTAAATTTTGTGACGTTGGATTAGGAAATAGTCGTTATTTATTTATTTATTTATTTATTTATTTATTTATTTATTTATTTATGACACCAAAGCACAAATGACTGAAGAAATAAAAAGTTGAATTGGAATTCATAAAAACTTAAGCCTTTATGCTTCAAAAGATATTAAGAAGATGGAAACACTGGGCAGCCCCAGTGGCTCAGCACTGCCTTTGGCCCAGTGTGGGATCCCTAAGACCCGGAATCAAGTCCCAGGTCAGGGTCCCTGCATGGAGCCTGCTTCTCCCTCTGCCTCTCTCCCTCTCTCTCTCTCTCTCTCTCTCTCTCGAATAAATTCTTTAAAAAAAAAAAGAAAGTGAAAACACAAACCACAGAATGAGAGAAAATATTTGTAAGTCATGTATTTGTTAAAGGAATTCTATCTAAATACATTGAAGACATTTACAGCTCAATCCAGTTTTTAAAAAATGGTATTTTCTTTCCACACTTACTACATCAATTATATTTCCTCCAAACAAATAGTGGCTGCCCTAGATTTACAATTAACTAACCTTAAGTCCATCTTCAAGTAACATTATGCTACATATAATGTAGGTTAGCTACTAATAAAGTATTACCAATTCTTCCTTTCTGCCCCTTGTATTATTGTCATAATTAATTTACCTATCCAAAAGCATTGCTACTATTAGTACATTAAAAACCCCGGGATCTTTTGGATCAATTAAGAATAAAAAATAAGATTTTTGTTTTACACTTATTTATTCCTTTCCCAGCTTTTTTTTTCTTTCTTTATGCAAATCCAATTTTCTCACTATTAAATTTTCCTTCTCTTTGGAGAACTTATTTAAGCATTTCTCACACAGCAGATCTGCTGGCCAGAGAATTCCTTTTTTTCATGTGTGACATTCTTTATTTCTTCTTCACTTTTGAAGGATAATTTTATTTGATATAGAATTTTACATTTCATTCTATTTGTTTCTTGCTTGAGTGGTTTCTATTGAGAAGCATGTCTAATTTTTACCCTTGTTACTATATAAATAAGAATTTCTTACTCTGGCTTTTCTCAAGATTTCTTCTGTGTTTCATTTATTACAGTTTAAATATGATATACCTACATATGATTTTTTTGGTATTTATATTCATTGGTGTTATCTGAGCTTCCTAGATCCATGGTACATTTTCTGTCATTAATTTGGAAAATCCTTGACCATTATTATTTTAAATATTTTTACTTCAATCTTTTTTTTCTCCTTCTGATATCTCAAATTCATATATATATATATATATATATATATATATATATATATATATATTACACCTTTAAAAAATCTCCATCAGTTTTTGGATAGTATTTTTCCTTTTTTTTTTTTTTTTCTTTTATTTTCAGCTTGGGAGGTTTCCACTGACCTGTCTTCAAGCTCACTGATTCTTCCCTTGACCATATCCTGTCTACTGATGAGACTATTGAGGGCATTTTTTTTTCTTTCTGCTATACTTTATTTTAATTTTTATTATTTACTTTTGATTCTTAGAGTTTTCACCTCTCTGTTTGCATTACCTATCTGCTCTTACATGTTGTCTACTTTTTCATTAGTGCCTTTTTCATATTAATAATAGTTGTTTTAAATTCTCTGATTCTAGTCTTCAGATTCCAGATTTCTCTAGTGACCTTATTTTTGTCTCCCCTTTTATTTGGGACTCCCCTAAGTACTGTTCTTAGGGATTCTGTATCTTGTGGCTAATTTAGCTATAATCTACTGGAACTCTGTTGATGTAAAGATAAATAGTAGGGCAGAGAAAGCACTCTATAATATTCTGATTGCATCTCATTATTTTAATGGGTCTATTTTGCTGTGCTGTGACTTTCACAAGTGCTTCTTAGCTTTTCTTCCACCCTTAGATGAGACAGCAAATCTAGAGGGTTTCGGAGTGGGGTAAATGCCATTTTCCATGATAGGATAGACTCTTAAGTATTTTCCCTGGAGTCCTTTGCTATGGAGAAAGCTCTGGGTGTATTTCAGAACTATTTGTCTTTTCTAACCCCTGCCAGAACCACTAGGAGATCTTTCTTAGATCTTTATTGGGTGCCTAGAAAGAAAACCCATAAAAGTATGCACCACCCCACACACAAGACTGCAAAAGCCCTCTCCACCCTCTGGTGGTTTATTATTCTCAAACTAACTCACAGTCAGCTTCTAGCAATTTGTTAATATTACTATGTTGGTGTTCTTACCAGTTTATGGCTCCTGCTTCTTCTGGAAAGCCAAGAGACATCACCTCTGATTCTCTGTATGTGTTTGTGTCTCTAGATTTTGAGGTATCAGTTTGCTTTGCAATGTTGGTTTTCTTACAGGTGCAAGAAATATCATTGATTTTCAGTTTGTACAACCATTTCTTATTATGATGGTAGTAATGACTTATAAGCTCTTTAGCTATTGGAGCTGAAATTGGAAATCCATTAATACTCACTGATAAAGTATTAGCTTTATTCTTAAAATTTGTTTGTGCTACTGTGCACTTATTTTTTTTTATTTTTTTTAATGTTTTTTTATTTATTTATGATAGTCACACACAGAGAGAGAAGCAGAGACACAGGCAGAGGGAGAAGCAGGCTCCATGCACCAGGAGCCCGACATGGGACTCGATCCCGGGTCTCCAGGATCGCGCCCTGGGCCAAAGGCAGGCGCCAAACCGCTGCGCCACCCAGGGATCCCCTGCACTTAATTTTTTATGTGGCATTTCCTCTTTCTGCTATTAACTTTGTGGTGAATTTGACAAAAGCTCTTGAAATATAATTCTTGTCTGTATCTATTTATTGGCATTTGAAACATCTTTTCCTTTACATTCTCATGTTACTCCTCCCCTTTTGCCAAGTGAGAGCCTGCTCAGCTTAACTTGTTAGAAGGCTTCCAGTTGCTTCCACATCCAACCATTTATCTTTCTTCTCTTCTTCACCCATTGTACAGGTGTCCCTCTGCTATTTCTTTCACCCTACATTTAGCGGTCCCAGTTAGTGGCACCCAATAGGATCTCGACTCATGCCATGGTATCTGGCATATGGTATGAGTTGATGTTGAACAGCAATAAAATGGGGAAAAAATCAGTGGCTATTCATCAGAGTTTATTAATATAAGTTTGTTAAAACAGGAGTATTTAAAAAAAATTAAAAATCCAAATGATGTGAAAAAGTACACTTTTAGTTAAAAATATGTGATTAAAAGTCTATTATTTTTCTGAAGCCACAATTTGTTAAGTGTTCACATTGTGACTTTGAACTGCAAACCTGAATAAAGTACAAAAAACATCTCACTCAATTCTCTCAGTGTTTAATTCACTCATTTTAGAGATAGGAAAGTATTCCTCAGAAAGTAAAGTGAGTAGCACAGATTGTACAATCTACCAATTTACAGATCAGTGCTCTTTCATTATATCATCCTGTCTCTGACACCTCTGAATAATTTGCTAGTTGTAGACAGATAAATGGAGGCTATGGATTGCTACAATTTTCAGTCAAGGCAGTCTCAACCAATAATGTTACTAACAATATCCCCCACAGACATATTTATTACAACCATTCCCTGTTTTGTTCTACATCAGCAGGTCCATCTGGCAGTAAAGGATTGACCAGGTGTTCTGGGGAAAAGTTGGCACACAACTGCCTTGAATATTGTGATACTAGCAGAAGGGAGAGATTTAGAAAATGAAAGGAAATTAAATTATTCTTGGTATATATGAGCTTACAAGACAGTTTTAGGTGGTAACAATTATGGAACATCTTTTGCTTTATTTGTAGATTTTTTTGGCTTGGTTTAAAAAATCAAAAGGAAGTATAAATATTCAAGAGAAATGGAGTGTCATATCCATTAGTGTCATGAATAAACAAAAGCTTAGGTACGCAACTTTGAATATCTGTAGTTAAATGTAAAAAGAAGATAATGTATGGCATATCTCACCAAAACTATTTATTATTCTAAAAAGTAATAATAATAAAAACTGTTTCTTGATTAGTCTTGATTAGTTGGTACCTGACTCAGGTTTTTTCAATCAGATGATCAGAATAAGGTTTACAACGGACCTTTGCCTTACTAAATTGAATTTTGTGGCTCAAATTAGTTAATCCTTTCCCTAAAGTGAACAATTTCCTGTGTACATTAGCTTATCAAAGACAATGAAGGTATTAAGAGACCAGATCTTACTTTAATACTACAGAACTATGATTGAATAACAAATGTAGTTCTTGTCCACTGAGGCTTCAAACAGCCCCCAAGAAGCTTTACCAGACAAAGAGATGTTTTTTGTGTGTAGCACTGGTAACACATTAATGAGAAATTTCAATTGCTAGTACCAGCACTATGCAATGCCCTTGACTTTCATTATGTAAAGATTAATACCATGGCAAGTGTTTCTATCAGCCTAGAATGTTCACATGTTATATCATAAAATATACAGCCGTACAGCATTTCTATGGTCCTTTAGGTCAGGAAAAAATGATTAATGTTCTATGATTTAGTTAACTTTTATTTAATATTTTATTTATATTTTATTTGATATTTTTACCATAACCTTTACATTATATTTAAACTGTTTCAGCTAAAAGTATTATTTAGTGACTTTAGAAAAACAGAAAAAACAAAACAAAATCAAAGTTGATGATTATACTATTTAGAAATAACATTTAAATATATAGCTTTTTTATATATTAATTTATATATGTGTGTGTTTGAATTGGGCATTTAACCAACTGAGTTACCCAGGCACCCCATTTTACTATATTTCTTTAACATCTTCTCTACTGACTTCCTAATTTTGTTGCCTACACTGTTTTTGTTGGCTTTCCAGTGACATTCCCTCCAGGGTTTATTCTTGGTTCTGACTAAATGTACTTAATGGTCATCACCAATAAATCACTGAGATCATCCTTGTTGTCATGTTATCTTTTACATTGTTTAATTTAATTACCAATGGTATGTCTTCAGAAGTACTCATTTTCTATTTCCTGAGTCTTTTATACCATAGAATCAGCCAGCTGCTTTAATTCTTTTATGACTATTAAGATGAGTCTCATTCTTAGATCATACTTAACTTTCCTTCAGGACTTGGCAATGGCTGCTTTACTTATCCTCTGATGAATAGCATTTCTGTGGAAAAATATAAGGCAAGTGATTTTACTCTTACAGGTAACTTTTCTTACTACTCATGGAATGAGAAATTACCTTTGAAATTCAGAGGTATTGGTGTATTCACCGTGAATCTCAATTTTTATTATTGGTGTCATCTTTTCTTCCAAATAGTATATCCTGATAGCTTTTTATTTGTATTATTCCATCTAATTTTTCTGTGAATTTATTTCCTATATAATTTATTTTTTCCTATTGTATCCCTTATGAATATTATTTGCATTGTTTACTTAAGGGATTACCAATTATTTTATGTTGTATCCTCTGTGTCTTTATATAAATAAGTTTCTTTGTATTGATTTAATGTCTTTGACTTTTCTTCTATGTTCACCACGACTTCTGAAGCCTTTTTCCTATAACAGCAATTTAGTTTTCAACTGTATTTATTTTGCTTCCCTCAGTTTCTAATTTATTTAATAAATCCAATATTGTTCTGCATTTAGTTTATTTACTTAATTCTCTCATTTACCTCTATATAATATCCTATCTCTTAGGTATCTGTTTACTGTTTTCATTTTACTGATGTAACTGAATTGAATTTTTTGATAACTCAGTGCTTCTAAGGAAGTTTCTGTAGCCCTTTTTTAGCTGTTTGTTTTGTTATTGTTACTGCTCTTTTATGTGATAGATTTACTTATATTTTGTGACACTTCATAATCATAGGTAGCGTAAATGGCCTTCTACAGGTTCTTTTTTTTAAAACTGCAGGGCAAGTGGATTCTTTTTGACACCTATTTTTTTTTTTTAAGATTTTATTTATTTATTTGAGACAGAGAGAAAGAAGCACAAGCACAGGGGAGGGGCAGAGGGAGAGGGAAAAGCAAACTCCCCACTGAACTGGGAGCCCAGCAGGGCCAGTGATGCCAGGATCCCAAGATCATGAATTTTTCTCAGGCGCTTACCTAACTGAGCTACCCAGGTGCCCACCTTTGACACACTTTCGAACCTAATTGATATTTCCAATAGCTCAAGGACCTTCAGTTAAGAAAGGATAAAAGCATGGTGAGCATTGCTTGGAACTCTTTTCTGTACATTAAGATCTCACAAGGCATTTGGTTTTAGGGCCTAGTTTTAGGGCCCCTCTGCTTTGTGAAGTGTCTGTCTTACACTACTCACATGAGTTTTCACTCATTCTCTTTTCAACCCACTGACAGATTATGAATTTAATGACCAATTTACAAATATAGAACTGAAAAAATGTATAAATATTTTTTGAAAATTGAACTTACAGTACAACATAACTACAAAAATGAGAGTGATAAAGTATATTAAAAATAAAAGACATCTGTTTATCAAAGACACTTTATGAAAAGTGAAAATTAGCAGAAATTATTTGTGTTACAATAACTTAGAGGATTCTTTTAAAGGTTTTATTTATTTATTCATGAGTGACACAGACAGAGAGAGAGGGGCAGAGACACAGGCGGAGAGAGAGGGAGAAGCAGGCCCCAATGCAGGGAGCCCGATAGGACTCAATCCCGGGACTCCAGGATCATGCCTTGGACAGAAGGCAGGTGCTAAACTTCTGAGCCACGCCAGGATTCCCAACTTAGAGGATTAATATAAATTTTATAAAGACTTTATGAATTCAATGAGAAAAACAACATTAATTGAATATGCATTAGTAAACATGAGTATATTCTTCACAGAATAGTCAATACATATGTCTAATATATATAAAGAGAAACCAAAACTCAGTGATCCTGAGGGAAGTCAAAATAAAGCCTACAATAAGATTTTTTAATACCCATTCAATTGACAAATAAAATATCAGAAAATTTCAAATGTTGCAGTTGAAAAATCAGTGGATTCTCTCACACACTTACCAGAGTACAAAATAGAACAATTGCTTTGAGTAAAAAATGGGCATTATTTTGTAGAGCTGGTGATTCATATACCATATAAAATAGAAATGCAGTACAATGTCCATATTTTGATAACCGTAGGTGCTCAGTCAGAGAATATGTATCCCAGCCTTCACTGTAATTAGGTATAGCCATGTTCATCACTGGAATACAAACAAAAGTGAATGTATTGATTTTCTAGAGCTGCTATAACAAAATATCACAGACTGGGTGGCTTAAGCAAAAGAAATTCATTACTCACAGTTTTGGAGGTTAGAAGTCCTAGATCAAGGTGTTGGTATGGTTAGTTTTTCTTGAGGACTCTCTTGGCTTATATATGACCACTTCCTTGCTGTGTCCTTGCATGATCTTTTGTCTCTGCATGTGCATCCCTTCTGCCTCTCTCTTACAATAAAAATACCAGTCATATTAGATTAGGAAATTGTGTGGTATATGAAATCATCAAAAAAAAAAAAAAAGAAAGAAAGAAATAAAGAAATCATCAAACACCATTTTTTTTTTTAGATTTTTATTTTTTTACTCATGAGAGAGGCAGAAACATAGGCAGTGGGAAAAGCAGGCTCCCCATGGGAGCCCAATGAGAGACTCCATCCCAGGACACTGGGATCATGCCAGGAGTCAAAGGCCGATGCTCAACCACTGAGCCACCCAGGTGTCCCATCATCAAACACTATTCTTGTAAGATAAAAAAAAATTGAGGAATTTAATACTTTTGAACTTCATTCTAGGTTTTAAGTCACTTATCATGTATAAAGATGATGTTGAATGCTATTTTTGGTTAGTGACTTTGTTTTGGTCAATTTCATGTTTTGTAAAGGTTATTAGTTAACCAGCAGATAAATTTAAAATTCTTTCACTTGTGATTTAATGGTTTATGGGTAATGCTTATGGACTAATTTTTTTAAAAGATTTTATTTATTTATTCATGAAGACAGAGAGAGAGAGAGATAGAGAGGCAGAGACATAGGCAGAGGGAGAAGCAGGCTACATACAGGAAGCCCAATGTGGTACTCTATCCCAGGACTCTGGGATCACACCCCGAGACAAAGACTCAACCTCAACCTCAACCACTGAGCCATCCAGGTGTCCCATTGACTAATGGTTTATACAGGTCAAATATTTCTCACTCTTACAATTCTAGTAATTATATAATCAGTTGTGTGTGTTGTTTAAATGAGAGAAAAAAAGCAATAGTGACTAAATGGTTTATTTAATTGACACAGGCATGTCTCTCCTAGAGTCAGGTAAAAGTACTAATGTATCCAATAATATTTCACATGTTTCAAATAAGAAATACATCTCCAAAGGATTAATTCCAATCCTGTGTAGAAAGGATCCTGTGATAGTTGAGATTTAATTACTGAGTATTTTTATAGTTTTATCTTAAAAGACTTTTCTACACAGTAATTATATGTACTTTGCTAGTTCTGTTATTTGAAATCTGACGCAAATGAGTTTTTTAGTTAAAGCTAGTCAACATGTAGGAACTGGATATAATTCATGATTTCTCAATTATTTGTGAAGAAGCATGGAAAATAGTTCAGAAAATAAAAATTATAGCAAAGATTTTGCTTAGGAATGCCAGCTATCAGAATATAATCTCCATTATACTTTTAAGAAATGTGGCATATTTCAGGCTTATAGTGATACTCAAATTTAGATTAATTGGGGGATTATTTACTAAGGAATTAAGGAATGCAGTTGACTATTTCTTAAAAATTATGTGCATAGATATTATATATTACATATATTTTCATACATCTGTGGCCTCTAAAAAGTACTCTCCAAAACACTGATATTTCTTTAACGTTCTGTTCAATATTTTTTATCATTTTTATTTTCTCTGCTCTTCTTTAGACTTATCTTTGCCTTACACTCTTCATTCTATCTCTCTCTAAAATGTCAAAAGGAAAAAAAATGAGAAAGAAACAGCACTGTAGAGGCCATATCTGTTATTTTGTTTTGTTTTTTTTTAATTATTTATTTATTTATTTATGATAGTCACACAGAATGAGAGAGAGAATGGCAGAGACACAGGCAGAGGGAGAAGCAGGCTCCATGCACCGGGAGCCCGACGTGGGATTCGATCCCGGGTCTCCAGGATCGCGCCCTGGGCCAAAGACAGGCGCTAAACCGCTGCGCCACCCAGGGATCCCTGTTATTTTGTTTTTTATAGAAGACGTTGTATCTTAATGTAAATAGTGAAGATTTGGGATAAAATGGATATTCACTTATGGAATTGGCTATGTTTTACATAAAATTGAACTTCAATTTCTTTAGAAAGTATGATCAATAATGTTGAATTAGAATTATTATAATAATATAATATATATAAATCCCTGATACATATTAAATATTCAATTACTGGTAGCTATTTCCAATGATATTACTTGGGCTGGTATCACTGAAGGCAGAAATAGAAATATATATTATTTGACATAGCAATATAATTCAAAAATCTACATGGATTACATTTGGTTTTTGGAGGCTTTTGTAATTTTTTAGAATTTATGAGAAGCAGAGATTTGAAGATTAGAATCCCTTCAAAAAGTAAGAAAAATACCATGGTCTCCTTCTAGTGAGATCTATCACTGAAATGACTCGACTCGACCAGAAGCAAGAAAACTGAGGGTTGCCTAGGTGGCTCAGTTGGTTTAGCATCCGACTTTTGGTTTGGGCTCAGGACATGATCTCAGAGTTATGGGATCAAGCCCCAGGTCAGGCTCCACTTTCAATGAGGAGTCTGCTTAAAAAACTCTCTCTCCCTCTCTCTCTGTACTCCCCCCCCCAAATGCTCTCTCTGTCTCTCTCTGAATAAATAATCTTTAAAAGAAAAAAACAAGATTGGATTTTGTCCACATGATCAAGTGCAAATCTCAGGTGCTTCTTGGGCATCTAAGGCCCAACTTTGGTGCCTTGTCTGGCAGTAGTACTAAAGCTGGTTGAAGCAACCACAATCATTCAATCGTTCTGTTCTCAGAGCTTTGAAGAACTGAGTCAGTTTCAGAAGCCCATTTGTTCATCAAGTTCAGTAAGAAGAAAAGACAAAATCAAATAACACCAAATCATAATTCTTTCTTTCAATG